>NC_060176.1:44962366-45304866 GCF_021184085.1 Oncorhynchus gorbuscha
GGGGAGAGGGAGCGAAGGTTGGGACGGCGCGATACCATCCGAGTAGGGGCAGTGTGGGAAGTGTTGGATGAGAGCGAGAGGGAAAAGGATACAAGGTAGTGGTCGGAGACTTGGAGGGGAGTTGCAATGAGGTTAGTGGAAGAACAGCATCTAGTAAAGATGAGGTCGAGCGTATTGCCTGCCTTGTGAGTAGGGGGGGAAGGTGAGAGGGTGAGGTCAAAAGAGGAGAGGAGTGGAAAGAAGGAGGCAGAGAGGAATGAGTCAAAGGTAGACGTGGGGAGGTTAAAGTCGCCCAGAACTGTGAGAGGTGAGCCGTCCTCAGGAAAGGAGCTTATCAAGGCATCAAGCTCATTGATGAACTCTCCGAGGGGACCTGGAGGGCGATAAATGATAAGGATGTTAAGCTTGAAAGGGCTGGTAACTGTGACAGCATGAAATTCAAAGGAGAGAATGACCACATGGGAGAGATAAGGATCCCTATGCCACCACCCCGCTGACCAGAAGCTCTCGGGGTGTGCGAGAACACGTGGGCGGACGAAGAGAGAGCAGTAGGAGTAGCAGTGTTATCTGTGGTGATCCATGTTTCTGTCAGTGCCAAGAAGTTGAGGGACTGGAGGGAGGCATAGGCTGAGATGAACTCTGCCTTGTTGGCTGCAGATCGGCAGTTCCAGAGGCTACCGGAGACCTGGAACTTATTAGAGACGAATGATTATGACAAGGAATATGCATGAAGTTAATTTACGAAGATCGCTATATTAAATTAACCTATGAACCTCCGCTAGCAAAGCCGGTATTCATTTTACACATTATTTTTATTAATAATTTAAAAAGCTTCAATTATTATTTAGCTGTGAATATATTCATGAAAGGATAATAATAATAATAATAATAATAGATAGCGCTTTTCATTACAGCAAGAATCTCAAAGACGCTCTTAAAACAACTGACATTTCAGTTAGCCTATTGACAATTCTGGCCGGAAATTCTTCCAAGATGATCCACAGATGTGCAAGTCCAACAGGTCACATCTCGTGTCCGATCCATACTCCATGCGCTCCTTCCTCACTTGCGTCGTCCACGTCTCTTCCGTCCGAGGCCCGGGTGAGGGGTTGAGCAGGGGGGACATGATGGTCATATCCAGGGGAGAAATAACTTAGTCGTCAGGTCACCTCTTGCCATCCCCAGCCTTAGACTCCTTCGTAAACTCCTACGAAAAACATGTAGCACCCACCTGGGGGAAGCCATGCAGTCACTAAGCTTAAGGCACATGAAGGTCATTAACCACTGGGGAAAAAACATTAGTGATTCTCTGCCATCTTCAAGCATCTCCAAGCCTCTGCCATCTCTTGTTTTTCAAATAAAAACAGTTAGCTAGCTTCTCAGCTCAGTTTGTAAAATAACTAACTTGCCAGTCTTGCACCTCCGTAGGTCAATATACAGTATATACGATCAGAGCATAATTAGCTAAGAAAATACAAAGTTGATAAAAAATTGTCATAAAACACCTAAAACTATCCACTTCATTTTTTTAAAGCTTTTTAAACACGGAAGCCAAACTCCGAAACTATGGATACAACTTCCTCCTCACTCGGCATTATCATAATTCATATGTGCCCCACTAGAAATCCCTGCATTGCCATGTTTCTGTTAGCCGAGACATCTTCACAAAATACACCATATTACTGGCCTGATAATGTGCCTGGACCTTGTGGACTGCCAAGAAAACCCCATAACGGACCCAAATGGTTGCCCAATCAGGCAGGCCAGATGCAGTTATTTCAACATTCCTATGCATTCAAAACGCCAGGCTTTTGAGCGGTTATTCAAATGATAGGCTATTCCCAGCAATTTACAGCCTAGACTAGAGTTTTGCACTAACTTGAAAATAACAACAACATTCTTCGTAACATTGTGTTGTTCTAGCCTAGGTAAGATACATTTGTTGTCCCTAAAAAACAATATGGTAGCTTTTGGAGCTGCGTACCAGTGGTGTGTATTCATGGATGCCAAGACATAAATTTAGATCAACAAAAACATTAAATAATGTATCTTTCGACTCTCTGTGTTTCATAATTTTCCTTCAATTCGCAAGAGGCTGAATATGTCTCCCCAGAGAAAGCATCCGAGCAATCGAAACAGCACTTCTTTGTCTCAGCATGTGTCGGCCATCTATCTGATGCTGTCTGGTAAAAAAGAGTATGACATTGTTGCCACCCGTAGCATTGAATGCAAGGGAATCCAGAGAGCATTTGGCTTCCCTTGATAATTAAAACAAATAATAATAGCCAATCAGCTTTGAACTAAACTTACTGGGCTGTGAATGGTCCTTGTGCACCAAAAAAATCAAAATGTCAAGGGAAGCTAGTTTGGATTAGGCTCCCCCCCTCAATCACATCAAAAGCACACGTAATTTACAGAAAAACTTGAATTGTTACATCTTGTTCTGTCGTCCTCCGGTAGCTAGCTAGCTAGCTATTTAAAATGGTCATTTTCCTAAATTATCCATGGATGGAGATAGGGATTTGGACGTGTCGTTTTACTTACTTCTCTGCACTGGCCAATGATTATAGCGATTCTGATATAACCATACGTTCATACATTGTGCAACTGGCCTGAGAGGATGGAAGTTCAATGTGTTAGTAGATGTAGTAGGCTAATGTTAACGAGCTGGCCTGGTGCATCGTTGCCCTTTAAAGGAAGTTAGGCTAGCCAGCAAGCATTTTAGCCAGGTAGCCTAGGACAAGAAAAACTAAAAGCGTGTATTTTATGACAGTCACGAAAGAGAGGATGGCGTTGGTGTTTCTTTACAAGTAGGATGAATCAACATGTTTTTCTACTTACACACACACACACACACACACACACACACACACACACACACACACACACACACACACACACACACACACACACACACACACACACACACACACACACACACACACACACACACACACACACACACACACACATTGTTTGCTGAAGTTGATTGGACTAAATCATTTTGGTATCTTGGTTGTCACTGTATTAGACTAAGCATAGGTGATTTGATGATGTTGAAATGGTGCTGGAATAGTGGGGGCAGCTCCTGTTTTCTTTGCGACTTGGTTCTAAATCAATTGTTGTTTATTAGTCCGAAAATGTCTGAAGCATTAACTTGCTTGACCATGCTGTAGGTCAGGTAACTGTTTGTTACATGCAATATGGTTTGTGGACTTCACCAGACATATGTTGCTCTCCGGTTTTGTGATGAAACAAAGGTGTGGTTGAATTTATTCTGCCACTGTGTCTTCTTATTGTCTCGGCCTTAGGCATATATATTAGGGTGGCAAGGCATATGAACTAACAGGTTATCAAATAAAATAAAATGTTATTTGTCACATGCACCGAATATAGCAGGACCTTACAGTGCTTGCTTACAAGCCCTTAACCAACAATTCCGTTTTAAGAATAATAAGTGTTTAGTAAAAAATAGATAAGTAAAAAATGTAAATAACAAATAATTAAAGAGCAGCTGTAAAATAGCAGTAGTGACACTATGTACAGGGGGTACCGGTACAGAGTCAATGTGCTAGGGCACAGGTTAGTCGAGGTAATAGAGCAAACAGCGCAATTACCACAACAAATAGGTTGCAATTATGCACTAGGCCACTCCGCTGCCACGGATATTCCTGTTAAATCTTGTGGAGTCCCAGGAAAAGCCAGACTACAAAAACTAGTTTGACACTTATTTCTACTTTTTTTTTTACCTACGAGTCTATGCTATTGGACAATAGATGTACGCTTGCTCTCGCTTGCGAAATGTAAAATATGCTACATCAACATTAAGGGTGGTGAGCTACATCCTGACGAAATACAGTGGCCTGCTAATGTACCGTTCTGACCTTCTAAACTGTCTTCTAAACTGTCGAGAAAAGACCCAAACTGATTCAAATGGATGCATTATCAGGCCTAGGCTGTGGGCCTATTCAGTTATTTCGGCATAAAACAATACAGGATGTTTGAGCACCAGGATAAAATGTGTTTTATATTGGATATTCGGTGGATATTTGGATATCAATCTTCAATAGCTCTTAGACAAAGTATGCCATGACTGTTATGCTGGTGAATGAGGACCCAAAAGCGACTTAACAGAAACAGAGTCTTTATTCCAGTCTTTAACAAAAACGATAATCCTGGATATTATCTCAGGTAAAGTCAAAACAGGAAAACTGAAATCCTCTAGTCAGTAGAGGGGAACAACTGGAGACGCGACCACAGACTGCAGGTCGCTTCGGGAAGGCGCAGGCCGTAGCTGATATAGATACCTGCTCACACGCAGCATCTGAAGAAGGCAAAAACACGACAGGGCGGAACAAGGACACAGAACAGCAAACATCAAACAAGGATCCGACAAGGACAGAAGCGGAAACAGAGGGAGAAATAGGGACTCTAATCAGAGGGCAAAATAGGGGACAGGTGTGAAAGAGTAAATGAGGTAGTTAGGAGAATGAGGAACAGCTGGGAGCAGGAACGGAACGATAGAGAGAGAGAGCGAGAGAGAGGGAGGGGGATAGAAAGAGGGAAATAACCTAATAAGACCAGCAGGGGGAAACGGATAGAAGAGGGAGCACCGGGACAAGACATGACAATCTATGACAAAACATGACAATGACTATGATATATTTGCAATTTAAAAATGCAACCTTTATTTAACTAGGCAAGTTCAGATTCAGGGGACAATGACAATGAACAGCACTGAATGGTCTGAACCAGTGTGCGTTAGAGACCTCATGAATGGTCTTGAGCTACCTAGCCTATAGTTAGTTCATCATTATAGTTATCATTATAGTTATTGGCTTGGTAAATGGCCCTTAACTCTGACACAGCACAACTAACATTATTATCACAACATAACTAACCTAATAGTAGGTCTAGCTCACATTAGTGAACTTAAATGAAATAATATATACAATTACACTTATATATTTACACTTGTTTACTTAACTTTTATACTCTATAAATTGACTCCTTCAAATAATTGATTGGCAAACTTTCCTTTAAAGCAGAAGTCGAATCCAGTACTTCAGTTGTTTGGCTGTGCGCATAGCAATGCGTGAAAATGAGGTGGATTAAAATGTGTACAATATTTACAGAGCTCTCTGCCTAAAATACCTCACGGCGTCGTGGCAACCACGGAACTCACAGAATGGATTAAACTATTTATTTAATGTGGAACTGACAGCATTTTAGCAACTTGAAATCTCATAACAATCTGTTCATATACACCCCCAGGAATAATGACATTTTCTTTTACATATGGAATCATGTAAAAGTGTCATTTTACACAAGTGAGCACTTAGATATGGTAATTTACACGTTTTCATAAATTCTTAAAATGTTAGGGAAATACATATACTAAGACAGTTGTGAAAATTCTAGCAACTTTATAAGAGGTTTTAAAAACAGGTTCTATTTGACTCAACAAACAAATGACCACTTGATTCTGCCAGGTAGGCCTACTTTGGAGTCAACATTTAATTGGGAATGTTTTTGGTAAAGCCTTAGAAATGATTGTTTTGGCATGCTAGCTAACTGTCTACACAACACACACAGGCACACACAAACAGGCGTTACTTCTTCAGAAAGTTACAGGAAATACGAATCACTGATACATTATTTTCATGAATTATGAGAAACTAGTTCTACTGCTGCTATGATTTCCCCTTTTCTCTTTCCCCTCCTCTGATAACAGCCCATATAGACTGTACAGCGTTAACTTGCCACATGCCCGCTACGGCGGCCGTGCGTTTAGACAACTAATAGGCACTGCAGTAAATTAAACCTAATGAAGACATCTGTCTCATCCTGGACCGGAGTCTACGCAGACCGGTGCGCCATAGCCAATCAGAGCAACAGCAAGCCTTTATGCAAACAAGCATTTGCCACAAGGGCCTGCCACCATTCATGTTGAACTGGACTGTGTGTTTATAAGCAGTTGCAATAGTGCAACTTTAGATCATTAGAAGGCAAAAGCCATAAAATACACCTGAATGGATTTCTTCAAATACAGTACCAGTCAAAAGTTTGGACACACCTACTCATTTCAAGGTTCTTCTTTATTTTTACTCTTTTCTACTCTTTTCTATTTTGTAGAAAAATAGTGAAGACATCAAAACTACTCAAGGACACAAATAAAAAGAAGAGTCTTGCTTAGACCAAGAAATGGACATTTGACCAGTGAAAATCTGCCCTTTGGTCTGATGAGTCCAAATTTGAGATTTTTGGCCCAACCCCCATGCTTCGTGAGAGTAGGTGAAAGGATTATCTATGCATGTGTGGATCCCACCGTGAAGCATTGAGGAGGAGGTGTGATGGTGTGGGGGTGCTTTGCTGGTGAGACTGTTAGTGATTTATTTAGAATTCAAGGCACTCTTAACCAGCATGGCTACCACAGCATTCTGCAGCAATACGCTATCCCAGTTGGGATAGCGCTTAATGGGACTATCATTTGTTTTTCAACAGGACATTGACTCAAAACACACCTCCAGGCTGTGTAAGGGCTATTTGACCAAGAAGGAGAGGGATGGAGTGCTGTTCAGATGAGCTGGCCTCCACAATCACCCGACCTCAAACTCATTGAGATGGTTTGTGATGAGTTGGAAAATCAGCCAACAAGTGCTCAGCATATGTAGGAACTCCTTCAAGACTGTTGGAAAATCATTCTAGGTGAAGCTAGTTGAGAGAATGCCAAGAGTGTGCAAAGCTTACATCAAAGCAAAGGGTGGCTACTTTGAAGAATCTCAAATATAAACAAATATTTTGATTTGTTTATGTTATGTCCGTCGTTGAATGAATGAGACCAAAGCACAGTGTGGAAAGTGTTCATGATATTTAATGCTGAAACACAGACAAAACAACAAAATATATACGACCGTAAAGTTCTGCAGGGCTAGACAGCAACTGTGCAAAATCAAGATCCCACAAACTCAGGTGGAAAACAGGCTGCCTAAGTATGATTCCCAATCAGAGACAACGATAGAGGCCAACAAAGAAATAGAAAACTAGAATGCACACCCAAATCACACCCTGACCTAACCAAATAGAGAAATAAACAGGCTCTCTAAGGTCAGGGCGTGACAGTTTAACACTTTGGTTACTACATGATTCCATGTGTGTTATTTCATAGTTTTGATGTCTTCACTATTAGTACAAATTAAGAAAAACCCTTGAATGAGTAGATGTGTACCAAACATTTGACTGGTACTGTATGTACATACCACAGGAGTCCTCTTTACAGCCTTTTGATCAAACAACCATAAAAATGTTGGCTATCTTTCCCTATACGCACATCAACCACAACATCAATCACTAATGCTAACAAGATGAGCTCAAATCTAACGAAGGAACATTAGCTAAACCCTTTCAAACTTTTTCAGCTAGTTGGCCGTCAAAATTGCACTGATAAATATTGGGGAATAGTAAGTAGCCTGCTCGTCCTGCAGCTTGCCTGCCAATACATGCTTGTCCCAACCAAGCCCCCAAGCTAACTGGCTAAAGTTAGCTAGTTTTCTAGCTGACTACTTCCAGACACAAATGAGAGAACACCTCACTCTGACCCTTTTACTCACCCTAGCAGAGCTGGTTAGGCTGTTTACATGTTATCTAGACCGGTTGTGACAAACTATGTTTTTTTTTTCTACATTTTCTGACACCGGTCATATTGCCCCGGTGTTGCACGTTTGTAAATTCATCAGTTATTCTGTGCTCTGACACACTCAGATGAGAGTGAACTGAAATCGAAGTAGATTTCCAGAGTGAATTTGCGAATGCACAAGATATGCTAACTGGAGAACCATTGTTTAAGTTTAGCATAGCTTGCTAGCAAAGCATTTCACATTTTTTGCTAGGTAACCAAATGACACCTGCATTTCTAGTGGTGTAGCCACACAAAAAAAAATGAAATAAGGGGGAAAAGTCAGTCACTCACCCACTATTCCAATGACATGACATCCTCCTAGAAGCTAGCTAGCTATCTAGCTAACGTTAGCTAGATAGGTTTCAGGTGTCCGGAGACACCTGAAACCTCACCTCTTTAAGGAATACCTAGGATAGGATAAGTAATCCCTCTCAACCCCCCCTTTAAGATTTAGATGCACTATTGTAAAGTGACTGTTCCACTGGATGACATAAGGTGAATGCACCAATTTGTAAGTCGCTCTGGATAAGAGCGTCTGCTAAATGACTTAAATGTAATGTAATGTAATGTAATGTTAGGCTCTGTGTTGTTGGTGTGCTACATATATACACTAGCCTTTTAGCCACGTTATGACTGACTTGTGATCATTGCCCTTGCTAGTTTGATTGTATTGAAATTCTCAGTCTAAGTTACATGTGTCTGTTTTTGTCCAAAGTATAGAGTAATTGAAACTGAAAAAGTGCAAAACCCGAATGGAGACAGCAAACAATGTACCAGGCTAGCTGTGATTTACAACCTGATAGCAATATTTTTGGGGACTTCCACGAAATGTATAGGTAAATTATATTAAGCTTGCATTTAACTGCATCCATCTATTCTGCCAACAATGCCTTTCTGTACGTCATAGAACGTTGAGTCAAATATAATCTATTTTTAAAACTTATAAAGTTGGTTTTGTAGCATAAACTGGGAATGTGATATTTTTTTACTGATATTATGATTGTCTGTTGGTTTGACGTCTGCAAAGTAGTTAAAACGCTGTCAGTTACACTTTAACAACCAGACCTTTATTGATGCACAACCTGCCATACAGTATGCTGCCAATATGCACAAGCCACTCTGGGTGGCCGTAGTGGCATGTGGTAAATTAACGCTGTATAGTCGAAATGGGAGACAAAACAACAGTCGGCCTGAATGAGAGGAGGAGAAAGAAAAAAGGGACAATCATAGCAACAGTAAACCTAGCCTATCAACATACACCTCACCATGTGTGCAGCGTGCAAACACATGCGCTGCACTCATAGCCAAGTGTGAATAGAATGTAATCTGTCGGGCAGCAAGAGCATGCAGCTCAAACAACTAGTTGTCCCGTGGTTAAATTGAACCAGTTTCTCATAATTCATTAAATTAATGCATCAGTGATTCGTATTTCCTGCAACTTTCTGAAGAAGTAACGCCTGTTTGTGTGTACCCGTGTGTGTTGTGTAACCAGTTAGCTAGCATGCCAAAACAGTTTCTAAGGCTATCCCAATTAAATGTTGACTCCAAAGTAGGCCTACCTGGTAGAATGATATAAATCGCGTGGTCATTTGTTTTTGCAAACTCTGCCATCACATACTGTACCTGTCAAAAGTTTGGACACACCTACTCATTTCAGGGTTTTTCTTTATTTTTATTTTTTTCTACATTGTAGAATATTAGTGAAGACATCAAAACTATAAAATAACACATATGGAATCATTTATTAACTAAAAAGTCTTAAATATATGTTATATTTCTGATTCTTCAAAGTAGCCACCCTTTGCCTCGAAGACAGCTTTGCACACTCTTGGCATTCTTTCAACCAGCTTCACGAGGTAGTATCCTGGAATGCATTTAAATTATCAGGAGTGCCTTGTTAGAAGTTCATTTGTGGAATTTATTTCCTTCTTAATGCGTTTAAGCCAATCAGTTGTGTTGTGACAAGGTAGGGGTGGTATACAGAAGCTAGCTCTATTTGGCAAAAGATCAAGTCCATATTATGGCAAGAACAGCTGAAAGAAGCAAAGAGAAATGACAGTCCATCATTATTTTAAGACATGAAGGTCAGTCAATCCAAAAAGATTCAAGAACTTTGAAAGTTTTTTCAAGTGCAGTCGCAAAACCATAAAGAGCTATGATGAAACTGGCTCCCATGAGGACCGCCATAAGAAAGGAAGACCCAGGGTTACCTCTGCTGCAGAGCATAACTTCATTAAAGCTACCAGCCTCAGAAATTGTAGCCCCAAAAAATGCTTCACAGAGTTCAAGTAACAGACATCTCAAAATCAACCTTTCAGAAGAGACTGCGTGACTCAGGCCTTCATGGTCGAATCGATGCAAAGAAACCACTACTAAAGGACACCAATAATAAGAAGTCTGCTGTCCCCACATACTTCAAGGAGGCCAACATGGTTCCTGTACCCAATAATGCAAAGTAAGGTAACTGAACTAAATGACTATCGCCCCATAGCACTGACTTCTATCATCATGAAGTGCTTTGAGAGCACCTCTACCTTACCTGTCACCCTAGACCCACTTCAATTTGCTTACTGCCCCAATAGATCTACAGACGATTCAATCGCCATCACACTGCACACTGCCCTGTCCCATCTGGACAAGAGGAATACCTATGTAAGAATACTGTTCATTGACTATAGCTCAGCATTCAGACCATAGTACCTTCTAAGCGCATCACTAACTTTGAGGCCCTAAGTCTCAACCCCGCCCTGTGCAATTGGGTTCTGACTTCCTGATGGGCCGCTCCCAGGTGGTGAAGGTAGGAAACAACATCTCCACTTCACTGATCCTCAACACTGGGGCCCCACAAGAGTGCTTGCTCAACCCCCTCCTGTACTCCTTGTTCACCCATGCCTGCGTGGCCCTGCACACCTCCAACTCAATCATCAAGTTTGCAGACGACACAACAGTAGTAGGCTTGACAGCCTACAGAGAGGAGGTGAATGCACTCGGAGTGTGGTGTCAGGAAAATAACCTCTCCCTCAATGTCAACAAAACAAATGAGATGATCGTGGACTTCAGGAAACAGCAGAGGGAGCACCCTCTATCCACATCGATGGGACAGCAGTGGAGAAGGTTCCTTGAGGTACACATCACTGACAAACTGAAATGGTCCACCCACACAGTGTATTGAAGAAGGTACAACAGCGCCTCTTCAAACTCAGGAGGCTGAAGAAATTTGTCTTGTCACGTAAAACCCTCACAAACTTTTACAGATATACAATTGAGAGCATCCTGTCGGGCTAAATCACCGCCTGGTATGGCAACTGCACTGCCTATCACCGCAGGGCTCTCCAGAGGATGGTGTGTTCTGGACTAGAGGTTGACCTAATCTGATTAATTAGGGCCGATTTTCAAGTTTTCATAACAATCGGATATCGGTATTTTTGGACACCGATTTGGACAATTAAAAAATATATATTTTTTGTCAATATTTTTTTTACACCTTTATTTAATCTTTATTTAACTAGGCAAGTCAGTTAAGAACACATTCTTATTTTCAATGACGGCCTAGGAACGGTGGGTTAACTGCCTCTTCAGGGGCAGAACGACAGATTTTCACCTTGTCAGCTCAGGGATTCAATCTTGCAACCTTACAGTTAACTAGTCCAACGCTCTAACCACCTGCCTCTCATTGCACTCCACGAGGAGCCTGCCTGTTATGTGAATGCAGTAAGCCAAGGTAAGTTGCTAGCTAGCATTAAACTTATCTTATAAAAACAATCAATCATAATCACTAGTTAACTACACATGGTTGATGATATTACTAGTTTATCTAGCGTGTCCTGCGTTGCATATAATCAATGCGGTGCGTATCGTTGCTCCAATGTGTACCTAACCATGAACATCAATGCCTTTCTTAAAATCAATACACAGAAGTATATATTTTTAAACCTGCATATTTTGCTAAAAGAAATCCAGGTTAGCAGGCAATATTAACCAGGTGAAATTGTGTCACTTCTCTTGCGTTCATTGCACGCAGAGTCAGTGTATATGCAACAGTTTGGGCTGCCTAATTTGCCAGGATTTTAAGTAATTATGACATAACATTGAAGGTTGTGCAATGTACCAGGAATATTTAGACTAATGGATGCCACCCCTTAGATGAAGTACGGAGCAGTTCCGTATTTCACTGAAAAATAATAGTTTCCGTATTCGACCATATTAATGACCTAAGGCCCGTATTTCTGTGTGTTATTATGTTATAACTAAGTCTATGATTTGATAGAGCAGTCTGACTGAGTGGTGGTAGACAGCAGCAGGCTCGTAAGCATTCATTCAAACAGCACTTTCGTGTGTTCATCATAGCTGGGACGAGAGACTGAAAAACAGCTTCTGTCTCAAGGCCATCAGACTGCTAAACAGCCATCACTGGCACAGAGAGGCTGCTGCCTACATACAGACTTGAAATCATTGGCCACATTAATAAATAGTCACTAGTCACTTAATAATGCCACTTTAATAATGTTTACATATCTTGGACTACTCATCTCATATTTATATACTGTATTCTATACGATCTATTGCATCTTAGCCTATGCTGTTCTGCCATTGCTCATCCATATATTTATATATTTTTATTCCATTCCTTTACTTAAATGTGTGTGTATTAGGTATTTGTTGTGGAATTGTTAAATATTACTTGTTAGATATTGCCGCACTGTTGGAACTAGAAACACAAGCATTTCACTACATTCGTAATACCATCTGTGTATTTGACTAATTAAATTTGATTTGATTTGAGACTTGTTTGAGCCAAGAAACATGAGCAATGGACATTAGACTGGTGGAAATCTGTCCTTTGGTCTGATGAGTCCAAATTTGAGATTTTTGGTTCCAACTGCTGTGTCTTTGTGAGACGCAGAGTAGGTGAACGGATGATCTCCGATGGTGTGGGGGTGCTTTGCTGGTGAAACTGTCAGTGATTTATTTAGATTCAAGGCACACTTAACCAGCAGGGCTACCACAGCATTCTGCAGCGATACGCTGTCCCATCTAGTTTGTTCTTATTGGGACTATCATTTTTTTTCCAGCAGGACAATGACCCAACACACCTCCAGGCTGTGTAAGGAAATTTGACCAAGAAGGAGAGTGATGGAGTGCTGCATCAGATAACCTGGCCTCCACAATCACCCGATCTCAACCTAATTGACATGGTTTGGGATGAGTTGGACCACAGAGTGAAGGAAAAGCAGCCAAAAGGTGCTCAGCATATGTGGGAACTCCTTCAAGACTATTGGAATGGGTGGCTACAAAGGGCGGCTACTTTGAAGACTCTCAAATATAAAATACATTTTCATTTGTTTAACACTTTTTTGATTACCACATGACTCCATGTGTTATTTCATTGTTTTGATGTCTTCACTACTTTTCTACAATGTAGAAAATAGTAAAAATAACGAAAAACCTTGAATGAGTAGGTGTGCCCAAACTATTGACTGGTACTGTATAGGTTACTCTAGTGAGCATTGTACAGTACCGAAACACCACTAGCCAAACGAACGGCGTCTTGTTAGGTGCGCAAATGAATTAAAGTGCAACTACACCCTCCCAAATGTATTTTATGTTATTTTTCTCAGACCTCAAAAGTGGTCGCCTGATGTGGTTGAATCCATAAGAGTCCAAGCCCTGATTAATGCTACATACAGAAGTTGCCAGATCGGCTGTACCGACTTCAGATGAGTCCCAAGAAACTTGTGGGGGTCTTAAAGCAAAAATGATACTACAGACGATTTTGTGAGAAGACCATTTTTCAGGATGTCTCATGGCCTGACAAACACAGCTCAAGCTCTGTCACCTTTCACCGCAGATGTGGAAGTGTGACATAGGCGGATGTGGTGGATTGAGACACATCCAATGCAAAATGATGCCACTAGCTTAAACTGACAGGTTTTTTGTATTTTGCTCATTAGTTTCTGCATATGAATATCACTCTTCTCATTGTGGACATTTCCACATAAAAAAGTGTGATTTTAAGAGTGAAAATCTGAAAAGAATTGTACAAATCTGTAACCTGGAAAAACAGAACCTGGAAACAGAATTTGGCCAAAACAAATAAACTAAACAGAATTTCACAAAAGGTAAAACTGATTTTAGAGTTATGTTGCATATGCAGCTATCAAAAATATATGGGAATATCTGCTCAATCCAAATTTACAACCAATTGATTGCAGCACTACCACAAAAATGGAGGAGGAAAGTGGAAAACGAAGGGAACTTGTTCGCCTCCTATAAATTGAAGATACACATTGGCTGAAAGGAACTGGCATAAATCTAAAAATATACCAGTTTCATTTGAGGACAAAAATGTTGACAGCTGCGCCATACAGGTTGCAAAATAAATGGGAAGAGATTTTCGATGTATCAATTATGAACTGGTTAAAAAAACTACACTTGATTCAACACTTGATTGCAGATTTCTGTTCTGAAAGAGCTGCAAAACCTGGATCCGTACAAATCAGCTGGGCTTGACAATCTGGACCCTCTATTTCTGAAACTATCCGCCGCCATTGTCGCAACCCCCATTACCAGCCTGTTCAACCTCTCTTTCATATCGTCTGAGATCCTCAAGGACTGGAAAGCTGCCGCGGTCATCCCCCTCTTCAAAGGGGGAGACACCCTGGACCCAAACTGTTACATAACTATATCCATCCTGCCCTGCCTATCTAAGGTCTTTGAAAGCCAAGTCAACAAACAGATCAATGACCATCTCGAATCCCACCGTACCTTCTCCGCTGTGCAATCTGGTTTCCGAGCCAGTCACGGGTGCACATCAGCCACGCTAAAGGTACTAAACGATATCATAACCGCCATCCGATAAAAGACAGTACTGTGCAGCCATCTTCATCGACCTGGCCAAGGCTTTCGACTCTGTCAATCACCCTATTCTTATCGGCAGACTCAATAGCCTCTGTTTTTCTAATGACTGCCTTGCCTGGTTCTCCAACTACTTTGCAGACAGAGTTCAGTGTGTCAAATCGGAGGGCATGTTGTCCGGTCCTCTGGCAGTCTCTATGGGTGTGCCACAGGGTTCAATTCTCAGGCCGACTCTTTTCTCTGTATATATCAATGATGTTGCTCTTGCTGCGGGCGATTCCTGATCCATCTCTACACAGACGACACCATTCTGTATAATTCTGGCCCTTCCTTGGACACTGTGCTATCTAACCTCCAAACGAGCTTCAATGCCATACAACACTCCTTCCATGGCCTCCAACTGCTCTTAAACGCAAGTAAAACCAAATGCATGCTTTTCAACCGTTCGCTGCCTGCACCCGCACGCCCGACTAGCATCACCACCCTGGATGGTTCCGACCTAGAATATGTGGACATCTATAAGTACCTAGGTGTCTGGTTAGACTGTAAACTCTCCTTCCAGACTCATATCAAACATCTCCAATCCAAAATCAAATCTGGAATCGGCTTTCTATTTCGCAGCAAAGCCTCCTTCACGCACGCCGCCAAACTTACCCTAGTAAAACTGACTATCCTACCGATCCTCGACTTCGGCGATGTCATCTACAAAATGGCTTCCAATACTCTACTCAGCAAACTGGATGCAGTTTATCACAGTGCCATCCGCTCTGTTACTAAAGCACCTTAGACCACCCACCACTGCGACCTGTATGCTCTCGTCGGCTGGCCCTCGCTACATATTTGTCGCCAGACCCACTGGCTCCAGGTCATCTACAAGTCCATGCTAGGTAAAGCTCCGCCTTATCTCAGTTCACTGGTCACGATGGCAACACCCACCCGTAGCACGCGCTCCAGCAGGTGTATCTCACTGATCATCCCTAAAGTCAACACCTCATTTGGCCACCTTTCCTTCCAGTTCTCTGCTGCCTGTGACTGAACGATTTGCAAAAATCGTTGAAGTTGAGACTTTTATCTCCCTCACCAACTTTAAACATCTGCTATCTGAGCAGCTAACCAATCGCTGCAGCTGTACATAGTCCATCGGTAAATGGACCCAATTTACCTACCTCATCCCCATATTGTTTTTATTTATTTACTTTTCTGCTCTTTTGCACACCAGTATCTCTACCTGCACATGACCATCTAATAATTTATTACTCCAGTGTTAATCTGCTAAATTGTAATTATTCGCCTCATGCCTTTTGCACACAATGTATATAGACTCTTTTTTTCTTTCTTTTTTCTACTGTGTTATTGACTTGTTTATTCTTTACTCCATCTGTGTAAAGATGGATGCTTTATGCTATGCTTTATCTTGGCCAGGTCGCAGTTGTAAATTAGAACTTGTTCTCAGCTAGCCTACCTGTTTTAAATAAAGGTGACATATATATATTTTTTAAATCAATATATATATATATATATATATATATAGTTTTTCAATTATTATATACAATTCTTGCAAACCAACAGAATGCTATATGATTGGGGCATACAACAATCTCAGCTCTGTAGATTTTGCTGTGAAGAGACAGAATCAATAGATCATTTATTCTGGTATTGCCCCTATTTAGCTTGTTTATGGTCACAGGTTCTGGAATGGTTAAAAAATCACAGCATACACTTAAAATGAACCTTACATGTAGCAGTGTTGGGTGATTTGGAAAGCCGTTGGCAATCAATACATAATATAATAATACTTGTCGGAAAGGTGTTAATCTTTAGCTCACAATCTGTGGATACTATACGATTAGAAAGTTTTAAAAATTATGTAAAACATCACAGCACAATTGAAAAATATATGGCACATGGAAATCAAACGAGGGTGGTCTATGGTGATAGGTGGGATGGGCTGAGAGTGGCTGAGGGGTGGGATTAAAGAGTTTATGTATGGTAATGTATTATTGTTATGTGACTGCTTTATATAAAATGACCATGTACGTAAAAATGTGTATGTAAAATGTGTATGCAAAATGTTAAATGTATATATAAAATGTATGTACTATGTTGGCACGGTGGTCAAGGAAGTACGAGAGGCAGCCCCAAAAATGTTTTGGGGGGGCACACAGGAAGTGTGGCTAAGTCAGGTAGGAGACCTGAGCCAACTCCCCGTGCTTACCGTGGAGAGAGGTGGCCTCGTATTGGCCGGGCTTGTGAGGGCATCGAGCCAGGTGCCATGAATCCGGGTCAGCGCATCTGGTCTCCAGTGCGTCTCCTTGGGCCGGGGTACATGGCCCCAGCCCTATGCACGGTGTCCCCGGTTCGCCAACACAGCCCAGGGCGGTCTGTTCCACCTCGCCGCACTGGCCTGGCGACGGGGAGTATCCAGCCAGTTAGGGTTGTGCAGGCTCGGTGTTCGAGACCTCCTGTGCGCCTCCACGGTCCGGTCTATCCGGTGCCTCCTCCACGCACCAGGCCTCCGGTGGCAGCCCCATGCACCAGGCTGTCTCTCCGTCTCCTTCCTCCAGGTGCTCCCGTCTGTCCTGAGCTGCCAGAGTCTCCCGTCTGTCCTGAGCTGCCAGAGTCTCCCGCCTGTCCTGAGCTGCCAGAGTCTCCCGCCTGTCCTGAGCTGCCAGAGTCTCCGTCTGTCCTGAGCTGCCAGAGTCTCCCGTCTGTCCTGAGCTGCCAGAGTTTCCCGTCTGTCCTGAGCTGCCAGAGTCTCCCGTCTGTCCTGAGCTGCCAGAGTCTCCCGTCTGTCCTGAGCTGCCAGAGTCTCCCGTCTGTCCTGAGCTGCCAGAGTCTCCCGTCTGTCCTGAGCTGCCAGAGTCTCCCGTCTGTCCTGAGCTGCCAGAGTCTCCCGTCTGTCCTGAGCTGCCAGAGTCTCCCGTCTGTCCAGCGCTGCCAGAGTCTCCCGTCTGTCCAGCTGCCAGAGTCTCCAGTCTGTCCAGCGCTGCCAGAGTCTCCCGTCTGTCCAGCGCTGCCAGAGTCTCCCGTCTGTCCAGCGCTGCCAGAGTCTCCCGTCTGTCCAGCGCTGCCAGAGTCTCCCGTCTGTCCAGCGCTGCCAGAGTCTCCCGTCTGTCCAGCGCTGCCAGAGTCTCCCGTCTGTCCAGCGCTGCCAGAGTCTCCCGTCTGTCCTGCGCTGCCAGAGTCTCCCGTCTGTCCTGCGCTGCCAGAGCCGCCCGTCTGTCCTGCGCTGCCAGAGCCGCCCGTCTGCCGGGAGCTGCCAGAGCCGCCCGTCTGCCGGGAGCTGCCAGAGCCGCCCGTCTGCCGGGAGCTGCCAGAGCCGCCCGTCTGCCGGGAGCTGCCAGAGCGCCCGTCTGCCGGGAGCTGCCAGAGCCGCCCGTCTGCCGGGAGCTGCCAGAGCCGCCCGTCTGCCGGGAGCTGCCAGAGCCGCCCGTCTGCCGGGAGCTGCCAGAGCCGCCCGTCTGCCGGGAGCTGCCAGAGCCGCCCGTCTGCCGGGAGCTGCCAGAGCCGCCCGTCTGCCGGGAGCTGCCAGAGCCGCCCGTCTGCCGGGAGCTGCCAGAGCCGCCCGTCTGCCGGGAGCTGCCAGAGCCGCCCGTCTGCCGGGGAGCTGCCAGAGCCGCCCGTCAGTCGGGATCCGCCCGTTGCTAGGTCCCCAGTCCGAGGTCGGCGGCGAGGGTCTCCACTCGAAAGGCGCAACGGAGGCGGGTTAAGAAGCATTTAAAGACTATGATGGAGTGGGGTCCACATCCCACGCCAGAGCCGACATCAACGGACAGACACCCACCCAGACCCTCCCCTATAGGTTCAGGTTTTAAGGTCGGAGTCCGCACCTTTGTGTGTGTGTGGGGGCTCACATTCTATCACATTCTGACCGTAGTTCTTTTGTTATGTCTTTGTTTTAGTATGGTCAGGACGTGAGTTGGGTGGGTTGTCTATGTTCTTTTTTCTATTTTTCTATGTTGTGTTTTGAGTGTGGCCTGGTATGGTTCTCAATCAGAGGCAGGTGTCGTTAGTTGTCTCTGATTGAGAATCATACCTAGGTAGCCTTTTCCCACCTGTGTTTCGTGGGTGATTATTTTCTGTTTAGTGTGTTTTGCACCTGACGGAGCTGTTTCGGTTGTGCTTTTTTGTTTCTTTGTTTGATAGTGTTCCGTTTAATTAAATAACATGAACAAGTTCCATGCTGCGCTTTGGTCCGATCTTTGCTACTTCTCCTCGGACGAAGAGGAGGAAATCTGTTACAGGGTTAAATGTTTTTATAAATATTAATAATATATGATAAATGATTTTAGAAATTGTCATGAAATAACCTACCCAAGAGAGGTGATAAGTTATGTTACAGTAGGTAGAATTGCAGAACATTTGTTTCAAAATAACAATAATGTATTTTGGAGGTGTATTTAATGTCTCTCAATTAACAACAAGTAAAATAGGCCAAAATGCAGGCTCAGGTCAGCATTTTTGTCCCCTCCATCAAGTAACATTTCTCACACATCTGAACTTATGTATTTGGTCTTTCACAATAGCTAATGTAAGCCAGTGGAACAAATCTAATTGCTTACAATGGGCTAAAATATATGTGCTTGTGTCAGCAAAACAACACTGTTATTCTCCATAATTATTTTATTTTTCCATTTTTAAGCTGTCCTGGACAATGTTGCAAATATTTTTGTTGTTGTTGGAAATACTATTGAAATTCCAAAGCAATTAGCTTGCTTTGTACTTTTAGTACTTCAAACAAAATGGTTAAGTTTTGAAAGTTCATTCAACATTCAAAGCATCCTGAATACACCTGACTGGGTGATTTTATTTGAATTCCACACTGGTCAAAGGCAAAAGCCTAGCAGAAGACATTGCCCAGCCTGTGCCACCCTGCCCTTTCCGACGTCAGAGGCCTGGGCCTTTTGTCAGTATTGCTGGATAATTGCTTTTTCTCCAGCAAGGTTATTCATGGCTCGCGATTGGATCATCTGACCTAAGGACAGGGAAGCCACATTTGCAGCCTAGTCGGTTGGTTTAATGCTTTGCCTCTGAGTTGATTGTTTCACTAAGGTTTGGTGCAGTTGGGTCTTCTCCTTCTGTTCTAATGGGATTTATCAATGATTTATTTTCCTCTGATTTTCATCTCATCTGGGCCTTTAATTGCTTTTGTTATTGAAAGGTGTGATGAGAACTCCGAGTATGGGCCATCATCATCACACCTTGGATGTATAGCGTTTTCTTCAACACTGCATCAATTTGTCAAATTTGAACTTGTAGTGAGCGATGTCCCAGGGAACAGTATTGACATTTACCTGAAAGAGGAAATCTGCAGTTGCTACATCCATTTGTGGACTTAAACATTAATGATATATACTCATTGATTCTTGAAGAATATACTGTTATTACTGTTATAAATGCCTCATCAGCTTAGTTCAACTGTCGTAGAACCCATCAGAACCCAACATATAAGCTCATTTTACTCCAATGTTTGTAAACATGATAAATGTTAACGAACACTGTGTAGCCTCAAACCATCCTTAAGCATATCATTTGCATGTCTTGGATGGTCAATCCTTGCATCTACAGCGCCTTCAGAAATGATTCATACCGCTTGACTTATTCCACATTTGGTTGTATTATTTTGGATTTTTTTCCTTTACTCACATCAGACTGAAACTTTACCAGTTGAAAGTATACAGAAATACAATACATATTTGTATTACAAGTTCAAATTAAAATATGCAAATGAAGCAAAACCTCTTTAAATATGCGCAGATTTGCTTATTACGAGTATCCGTTTTTCAACACAAGTTGTTTTAGTTTTATTGTGACTCAATGGTCAGACTTTTACAGACAGTTTATCAAAATATTTTCATTTCATGGAATTATTAAAAAAAGAAGCAATATTCAAATGTATGATGGATGCATATTTTACATATATTTACAGATAATATCACACAAGATATTTAAAAAAAAGCCTCTGTATGAGTTTGACTGTAAGACCTTAGAACCTGTGTGTGGAAGAATGTAAATGTGAGTAATTTAAAGACTGAGAAAATGTAATTGGTGCACGGGGGAAAATGTCAATTTGAAAAAAATGGACGGTAAAGATAGGCTAATGGAATTATAACATAATTTCCATAAATATGACCATTTATGTCACATTTATTAATTCATCTCTTATTCATATATCACTTCTAAGCTGACAAATAAACATCAAATCTACCTTTTACAAATACTTTAGCATGTTAATTACATTTGCTTCAAGCAATAGAGCATATGCTTTGAATACTGCAGTTTTGAGCTAATTCTCATATCACTTTGCTCAATTTGTCCCATATAAGGCTTTTGTATGTTGTTGAAATCAGCTATGCCTGTCCCATATGTAAGGCCCTCTGAGTTGTTGCTGGTACCGCTTTACTTTCTTGACTGTGTCATGGGACCTGCGCCTACGCTTGGCACACTCCATTGAAGCAGCATCAGCTCTCACAACACGCCTCGCATCCTCCTCTCTGATTGCTTCCAGTGTTACCAAAGTGCTGTCAAGCCACAATTTGTCCATCACATTTGAAATAGCAGTGGCTCCCTCATTGAGTGTGGCTACTGCCACACCGGCTGCTGCGTCAACGTGGCTTTTGCCCATGAAGACAATTTGGGGGGATGGCGACCATATTACAGAGTTCAGACATTCATTTGCATTCTGGGTTCCTCCGTGCTAAATTCTTTTGAGGAGGTCATCATTTGACACCCTATGATATACAGGCAACCATTTTCTGTGCAACCTCTCTATACAAAAATCTATTGCCTCCATGTTTTTTTTGACTGGGTGGATCATCACCATATTCTAGGGCTCGCTGGTACCAGCACCAATGGACAAACCTATCCCGTAGTTGGAAGTGAATCCTCTCTTGTGCTAAGTGCCATCAGACGATACATGAATGTCTATGATGGAATCCTCATCCTCCTTCAGCAACTCTGCTATGTCTGGGTATATATATGCGTATGCTCTTGTAATGATCTTTGAAGCACTCTCTATTGACTGTAGCCCTCTCTGAATCTTTGCAACTTAAGCGTGTGGGGTGGGTGGGGGGGTACTTATTATGTCTATTGACATTACAGTCATAACAGCAGGACTAAATACCAGCATGTTAACCTATGTAAATATTAGCATATCAGCATGTATTTACTTGATGTGAAGCTAATTTCTCAGTAATCACAGTAGGCTACAGCCCCATGACACTGTAGGCCTATGTGACAGTCTCGTTGTATAGTTATGTTTTCCTATCACTCTGTTTTATTCACTCTGAATACATTTGCCGGAGCAAGGAAATGCATTATTTATACACAGCAAGTCACCTGACAATAATGGACTACTCTCCCTTTTATTTACCTGTCATTCTCCTGTCATGTCTCTGATATGAGCTGAGACACAAGGAAGGAATCCCTAGGACTTTGCTTATTTTCTTTAGAGCTGCATAACCAGGTCAAAGCTTGTGGTCTAGAAGAAGCATCCTTACATTTATATCGAATGCCACATCTCCCCTGGAGCACTCCTGCAGCCTGGAGGAAGTGTAAACACTCCTCCAAAATGCATCACAATCACCTTTACAGTGTGCGCATTCTATCATGAGAATTACAGAATCCCTGGTTGGTGGGGTCTATGGTGATATTCAGTCCAGTGTTTAGACACAGGGCAAATACAATCATGTACAAGTTGGTTTATTTGTGACATGTGGAATAAAAGCATTAATTAAACGTGGATTCTTTGCGGAAGATATTTTCAGGCAAGGAAGTGTTGCACGTTTTAACCAATCAGGTTTCTGGAAAGGGCCTTTAAATACCAGTAACCAATCGGATGTCAGGAAACCACTAATCTTTCAGCACAAAGCACTATGTCTACAAAGGATATAGCCACGTATGACTAGCTAACAATATGATCCGGAAAACAAGCTTTTGAATGAAATATGATTCAACATGGAGAGTTTTAGAAAAAATGGTTGAAGTTCTACATGAAACATGCTAAAAATAACTAAATGTATGATAGGTGTAGCTGACGGAGTTGGGATAAAATGATACAAATCAAGTATTTATATACATTTTTGCCGATTTTATTTGTACATTTTATGAAAGTATGGAAGTTATATTTGCAAAATATCGGAAAATCATAAAATGGACAGATGGAAGCAAAATCACAATTTTTGCCTGGCCTGAATTCAAAATGGATTAAGTAGATGTCTTTTCTCTCAACCATCTACACGCAATATCATAATGACAAAGTAAATGTTTTTGTTGTTGAAATTTACAGAAATATCTCATTTACATAATTATTCACACCCCTTGTCAATACTTGTTAGAATCTCATTTGGCAGCGATGACAGCTGTGAGTCTTTCTGGGTAAGTCTCTAAGAGCTTTGCACACCTGTGTTGTACAATATCTTCAGAGTCTTGCCATAGATTTTCAAGCCGATTTAAGTCAAAACTGTAACTAGTCTACCCAGGAACTTCCAATGTCGTCTTGGTAAGCTTCTCCGGTGTATATATCTGTTTTAGGTTATTGTCCTGCTGAAAGGTGAATTTGTCTCTCAGTGTCTGTTGGAAAGCAGACTGAACTGGGTTTTCCTCTAGAATTTTGCCTATGTTTAGCTCTATTCCGGTGGCGATCAGTGCCGTTTAAGATGAGGGAGGAGGATTTCCTTTAAGGTCATGGCCTTCTATCTATTATAACATATTGGATGACTGTCATTCATATTCCATTCACCTAGCTCGATGTAACATCGATAGGTTTAGGCTACTACCATTTACCCCATACCCGTCATGAGGTTGCTACAACAGGTCAAGAGAAAATGTGAGTAATCCAGACAGAGACGCATTCAATACCTCCTTGCACTATCTTGCCTAGATCTTGCTGATCTAGGGTGTAAGCATTAGTCCGACTGTTGCAAATGAGAGTTTCTACTGGACAAATCCAGGTATCTTTATCCCTATTTCGTTCTGTTTGCTTCCATTTAAGAAACATTATTCAATTGCATTGAATAATTCCTTCTCGTATAACCCCTCCTCCTCTCACATTTTAACTTTGCTCGTGGACTTCAGTGCACAATACAAAAGCTGTCTGTGACCAGGCGGAAAAAAAAAACTTTCTAAGCCAAACATTCAAACCATAACTGTTAACATCTACGCACAGCCTATATCGTTGTCACTTAACGTCCTAGTCAACATACAGTAGCTAGCTACTAAAACTAGCGTGTTAATTAACCTGCTACAATCATGCAGTACAGTGTACAGTAAGCAGTTTAGCAGTTACACCGGCGGGCCCCGATGGCAATAAATTAATAAAACCAAAAATTAATAAAACCAAAAGCCCTAGCCAGTTATCTAACATAGCATCCCTCTCTGTTTGAGCTGGGTGTTTGAGTAGGCTAATTGTTTGTTTTTGTTGGTCAGGACATGAGTTGGGTGGGCATTCTATGTTTTGTGTTTCTAGGTTGGTTTTCTGTGTTCGGCCTAGTATGATTCTCAATCAGAGACAACTAACGACACCTGCCTCTGATTGAGAACCATACTAGGCCGAAATAAGAATATGTTCTTAACTGACTTGCCTGGTTAAATAAAGGTAAAAAATTATATATTTTTTTTAAACAGCAGAGAAATGATATGTTTTTCAAATTGAAATTTTATGACTTTTCCTAGAGTGACCCCAACATTAGAAAAAGTGAAAGATCACCTATGTTCATATGTCCATGAAAGCTGTACACCACCAGGGTACAAAGATTGTCTTAGGGTCATTTTTGACCCGGCAGTTATAAAATCATATACACACAACAAAAACCACAAAGACACACGCACACACACACAGACACACACACACACAGACAGTAGAAATGGAGATTATGTGTGCTACTTATTGAACTCAGACTAAACTAAAACTTTATTGTGCATATGCAGCATCTCCCCTCCACAACTCCACACATTGCTCAAGTTCACAGACAAAATAAACCAAATTTCAGACAAAATAAACATCTCAGACAAAATAAACATCTCAGACAAAATAAACATTTCTTGAAAGCATTGTTTACTAATGGGGAATGCAGTCAGAGGCTATAGAGGTGCTGCAGATGACAGTCCCCCCAGTTCTCTCTTTGCTGAAGTCGGACCGCAGAGTGAAGGAAAAGCAGCCAACCAGTGCTCAGCATATGTAGGAACTCCTTCAAGACTGTTGGAATGAATCTGGTTGAGGGAATGCCAAGAGTGTGCAAAGCTGCCATCAATGTAAAGGTTGGCTACTTTCAAGAATCTAAAATTTCAAATATATTTTGATTTGTTTAACACTTTTTTTGTTTACAAAATGATCCCATATGTGTTATTTCATAGTTTTCTTCACTATTATTCAACAATGTAGAAAGTAATTTAAAAAAGAAAAACATTTGAATGAGTAGGTGTATCCAAACGTTTGACTGGTACTGCAATTCCACTGACTTTATGGGGTATTGTGTGCAGGCAAGTGACACAAAATCTCAATTCAATCCATTTTAAATTCAGGCTGTAACACAACAACATGTGGAAAAAGTCAAGGGGTGTGAATACTTTGTGTGGTTACATTTCAGAAGGACTATCCCACAGCTTAATACCAACACAGACGCAGGTTGACAGCTTTGGTATTGTTTGAACTGTGGATTGCCAATTAAATATGATGTTACATATCAAGTGTTTTGTTGTTGTTGTTGCCTTAAGCCTACACTCTTAGACAAAGGGGTTCCAAAAGTGTTATTTGGCTGTCCCTATAGGATAAACCTTTCTGGTTCCAGGTAGAACTCTTTTGGGTTCCATGTAGAACCCTCTGGGGAAAGGGTTCTACATGGAACACAATAGGGTTCTACCTGGAACCAAAAAGTGTTTTTCAAAGGATTCTCCTATGGTAGGCCTATACATATGGTAGCATATCTTAACTTTCTTCTCCTAGGTGCATCTCAAAATCAAATTAAATGTTATTTTTCACATGCACCGAGTACATGCCCATCAGACCCTACGGTGAAATGCTTACTTACAGGCCCTTAACCAACAATTAAGTCTAAAGAACAATACTGGGAAAAAAAGAAATAAAAGTAACAAATAATTAAAGAGCAGCAGTAAAATAATAATAGCGAGGCTATATACGGGGGGCACCGGTACAGAATCAATGCGGTAATTGAGGTATTTCAGGTAATATATACAGAGTATTAAAGTTATTAATGTAATTTATGCATAGATAATAACAGAGAGCAGCAGCAGTGTAAAGGAGGGGGGGGGGAGTGACAATGCAAGAAGTCTGGGTAGCCATATGATTAGATGTTCAGTAGACTTATGGCTTGGGGGTAGAAGCTGTTTAGAAGCCTCTTGGACCTAGACTTGGCGCTCCGGTACCACTTGCTGTGCGGTAGCAGAGAGAACAGTCTATGACTAGGGTGGCTGGAATCTTTGACAATTCCTCTGACTCTGCCAGGTATAGTTGTCCTGGATGGCAGGAAGCTTGGCCCTAGTGATGTACTGGGCAGTACGCACTACCTTCTGTAGTGCCTTGCGGTCAGAGGCCAAGCAGTTGCCATACCAGGCAAAGACGCAACCATTCAGGATGTTCTCGATGGTGCAGCTGTAAAAACTTTTGAGGATCTGAGGAGCCATGTCAAATCTTTTCAGTCTCCTGAGGGGGAATATTTTTTTTGCCATCTTCACGACTGTCTTGGTGTGCTTGGACCATGTTAGTTTGTTGGTGATGTGGACACCAAGGAACTTGAAGCTCTCAACCTGCTCCACTACAGTCCCGTCGATGAGAATGGGGTAGTGCTCGGTCCTCCTTTTCATGTAGTCCACAATCATCTCCTTAGACTTGATCACGTTGAGGGAGAGGTTGTTGTCCTGGCACAACACGGCCAGGTCTCTGACCTCCTCCCTATATGCTGTCTCGTCGTTGTTGGTGATCAGGCCCACTGTTGTGTCGTCAGCAAACTTAATGATGGCGTTGGAGTCGTGCCTGGCCGTGCAGTCATGAGTGAACAGGGAGAACAGGAGTGGACTGAGCCCACACCCGAGGGGCCCCCGTGTTGAGGATCAGCGTGGCAGATGTGTTGTTACCTATCCTTACCACCTAGGGGTGGCCCGTCAGGAAGTCCAGGATCCAGTTGCAGAGGGAGGCGTCTGCTAAATGGCATATATATATATATATATATATACATATATAGGGAGGTGTTTAGTTCCAGGGTCCTTAGCTTAGTGATGTGCTTTGAGGGCACTATGGTGTTCAACACTGAGCTGTAGTCAATGAATAGCATTCTCACCTAGGTGTTCCTTTTGTCCGTTCATCTGTCCCTCAATCCTGACTAGTCTCCCAGTCCCTGACGCTGAAAAATATCTTCACAGCTTGATGCTGCCACCACCATGCTTCACCTTAGGGATGGTGCCAGGTTTCCTCCAGGCGTGACGCTTGGCATTCAGATCTAAGAGTTAAATATTGGTTTCATCAGACCAGAGAATCTTTTTTCTTATGGTCTGAGAGTCCTTTAGGAGCCTTTTGGCAATCTCCAAGCAGGCTGTTGTGCATTTTACTGAGCAGTGGCTTCCGTTTGGCCAATCTACCATAAAGGCCTGATTGGTGGGGAGCTTCAGAGAAGGTTGTCCTTCTGGAAGGTTCTCCCGTCTCCACAGAGGAACTCTGGAACTCTGTCAGAGTTACCATCGGGTTCTTGGTCACCGCCCTTTTCCCCCGATCACTCAGTTTGGCCAGATGGCCAGCTCTAGGAAGAGTCTTAGTGGTTCCAAACTTCTTCCATTTAAGAATAATGATGGCCATTGTGTTCTTGGATACCCTTCACCAGATCTGTGCCTCGACACAATCTTATCTCGGAGCGCTACGGACAATTCCTTCAACCTCAAGGCTTGGTTTTTGCTTATATATGCACTGTCAACTGTTAAACCTTATATACAGACAATGTGCCTTTCCAAATCAAGTCCAATCAATTTAATTTACCACAGGTGTACTCCAATCAAGTTGTAGAAACATCTCAAGTATGGTCAATGGAAACAGGATGCACCTGAGCTCAACTTCGAGTCTCATAGCAAAGAAATTCTCCTGTAAATAAGATTTCAGTTAAAGTTTTTCTTTAAATTTGCAAACATTTCTAAAAACCTGTTTTCGCTTTGTCATTGTGGGGTATTGTGTGTAGATTGATGAGGACATTTTTTTTATTTAATCAATGTTATAATAAGGCTGTAGCATAACAACATTTGTAAAAATGGAAGAGGTCTGAATACTTCCCAAAGGCACTGTGTATATCCACTATACACACACTACACGGACACTCTGACACAAAACCCACACATATTCACATACACTAAAAACGCACATTCACACACACTACAAACGTACATTCACACACACATTCACACACACTTGCATACCGACACAATACATACACAGACATGCACACATACACATATACGCACAAACTTTCACTATCATCATATGATGCTGCTACTCTGTTCTTTATTTTACTCTTATTATTATCTATCCCGATGCCTAGTCACTTTACCCTGATTTGATGTACATACAGTATGTACCTCAAATACCTCATACCCTGCACATTGATCTGGTATTGATACTCCTGTATATGGCTTCATTCTTGTGTATTTTATTCCACCTGTGTTTTTTTACTTGTATTATTTTATTAAACTCTGCACCGTTGGGAAGGGCTTATAAGCAAGAATTTCACAGTAAAGTCTACATCCTCTGTATTAGGCGCATGTGACAAAAACATTTTTATTTGATTTAGATTTTTTTTTACATTTGAGAATGACTGTTAGTATTAATATGGAATTAAACCAATTTTGTACTCCCTCATGCTGTTTTTCTATTACAGAGTTCCATCAACGTGCCAGAGAGCTGTTACCATCCTGGCGTGAGGGTTATGTGTTTTTAATGCGCAATAAAAACATTCAGAACACTGTTGAACTATTAGTCTGGTACAGATTTACATAATTACCCTCAATGCGATTACTGAAAGGTACAAAGGTTCCTCTTTGCTAATACAGTACAGCGAAAAGAATCACCATTCATCAACTATGTTTCACTCCCGTTCAATGGATGCAATCAGTAAATAAAAGACTCATTAACACTTGGTTATATCATTATGGAGAGTTGATAAGGAACAAATATTTGGATCCCTTTAGTCATTCGATGTAATTCAACAGACAGTAAGTACATGGTGAATCAAAATCCATAGCTCAAGGGATGAAAGGTCTGGGCTTTTAGCTGCCCAGACACACAAACAATCATTTAGAACATACGCCCACACCCCACTGGCCGGAGCCTAAATTTCATGAAATTAATTCATACATCACACCTTATGTATGTCATTTTAAAAATAATACAGTCTTCTTACACTCTGAATGCAGGCTAGACAATAAAAACTACTTGGAGTAGCTTAGCTAAGACTACTAAAAAAGTGATGATACATCCATCAACTTTCTGCTGTCCCCATGGAAACAGTGCAATAAACCCAAATCCAGGCAAGAAGAAGTGATAAAAGCTTTTCAGAATAGAACTACTGTAACCCTAGACTTCAATACAGTGCATCAAGAGAACCCAACAGGGTTAAGGGACCAGATAAATGTAAATGCATAAATAGAACAAACAAACACAACATTTGTATCATTTACTAAGGGGCTTCCCAGTGTTCTTTAAAACAAATATGAACCAAAACATGAACATCCTGTGTTTGCTCACTGTCATCAACCCTGACTGGCAGTTCCCATCCATATTTGTCTGACATTTGCACCAGGTCTTTTACAGATCCTACATGGCCTCTTGATTTTTCCCACTACCTCTGGGTTACAAATGATCAGATTGTCTTGTTGACATTTCACAGGGTCAGACTAGCTGCTAAACCTAACCTTTCTATCTTTCCTTGCCTTTCAGCCTCATGGGTTTCCACAGTTAGCACTTTCAACATACTTAGTGAACCAGACATATATGAATGAAAAGCTTAGATATGTCCCATCTTGTTGACAGAGCAGGATTTGTTTAACTTATAAAACATCCCTTCCCACTTTTGTGCATGAACACCTCATACATTTGCAGGGGGCAAACACTGAGGTGCTCTTCAAAAACAGACAGATTCTGACATGACCAGGCAGGCACAACACCACCATTCAGTCACATAATGGTTGCATCCCAAATAGCACACTATTCCTTATATAGTGCATTACTTTTAACCATGGCCCATAGTGCTCGGTCAAAAGTACTGCACTATACAGGAAACAAGGTGTCATTTGGGAATCACATCATAGTTGCCCCCCCACAATCCAAAAACAGGCAAGCCTCTGTGGTGGCTAGAGGGCTGAGGATGAGAAACTGGCTGAGTTTGATTATTCACTTGCTTGACCTTCCCCAACCTTGACCCTGGCCAAAGACTTTGTTCACTTCCTCCACTTGGGTGAGCATTGACTTTTAGCTGACAGGGAACCTGTCCAGAGCAGAGCAGCTGCCTCTGTCTGCAGCCCATACTCAATCTTCAGGACACATCTGCCAAGCACATCACAGTAAAGAGCTTCACAGATGTTCTTATTACGTCTATGAAGCCACCAGAAGTTACTTATTTTTGTATATTCGTTTTTTATTTGGCTTTTCTGTGTCTTACAGGTAAAGGGCGAACACAAACAACAGACCCTCTACCACCCCCCTCTCCCCTACCACACACAATCCCATGCTCCATCAGAGCCTCACCCACAATCCCCATCCAGACATAACATTACACATTAACAATTCAATATCACAACAATATAAATTAAACATTTTGACAAACTTACACTCAAACCTCTTTACAAAATGTATGTTTTAACAGAGGCTGAAAATCAGTGTCAGTGTTTGTCATTATTGTCAAACCCTGATCTGCTTCACCTGTCTTTGTGCTTGTCTCCACCCCCTTCCAGGTGTCACCCGTCTTTCCCATTATCCCCCGTGTATTTATACCTGTGTCCTCTGTTTGCCTGTTGCCAGTTCGATTTGTTCGTCAAGCCTACCAGCGTTTTCGGCTTGCTCCGCTCTTTTTCTAGTTCCTGTTTTCTAGTTTTGACCATTCTGCCTGCCTAGACCCTGAATCTGCCTGCCGATCTGTACCTTGTCACACCAAACTGGTTTGCTGACCTCTGCATGTCCTTGAACTGTCGTTTCGCCTGCCTTTTGTTCTAGTAATAAACTTGTGTTACTTCGACACTGTCTGCATCTGGGGCCTCTCCTGAAACATGACATCTCCCTGAAATCCAAGAGGATCTCTAAATATTTTGCTTTTAGTAAGGGCTGGTCAGTTTTATAGTATTCATGATATGCTATCTGTGGTTGGCCTTGAACGTGTAGGGGACACCACGGTGGCTCTGAGTCAAAATCCCTATTGAAATTCCTGTCACAAACCAGCACACATTAAGCCCCAGTGAGGTCAAAAACACTATTTTTATGTGTTTCAAATTTCCACACTATGAGGTTGGAATACTTCTCTGAAATGTGCAGTACTATTCAAAGAAAGTCAGGCTGTATCACATCCGGCCGTGATTGGGAGTCCCATAGGGGGGTGCACAATTGGCACAGCATCGTCCGGGTTTGGCCGAGGTAGTCCGTCATTGTAAATAATCTGTTCTTAACTGACTTGCTTAGTTAAATAAAGGTTCAATTTGTTTTTTTAAGTGTGACCCTGAATTATCCTTCCTTCCAAACTGTGTTTAAGGATCGGCCTACGCAACACAATTGGCCAACTGATGTAAATGATAAATAAAGATACTAAATTAACAAATATCTCAGGGTAGTAAAAGGTACACAACTACTTAAATCCTAGAACTACAGAATGTTTCAATGCTGCACTTATTAACCAAGACAAGCAGAGTGCAAAGTAGGCAGAAGAGCACTCCACCCTCTCCAGTAGCTAAGGTTAATCCACATATAAAATAGTGTTTCCGCATGAAGTATTGTTCGATAAAATGGAAGAGAAAGGCACTGTCTATGTAATCCACCAAGATTTATGGCCAAGGCAAAACATAAAGTGAAATAGTTTATCTCCAGCCTAACACCATGAAACTTGTAAATGTGACTTCCATTATTCTTTCTGGAAGCCTCCAAGTGTCCTCATTTTGCACTCATTCAGCTCAGGCCTTATGGATTCTGTAACTTCAAGAAATTATTTTGTGCAGTGGCTATTTGTCCATTGAATAGGTGAGTTGGGTGTTGCTCGTCTTCATGTGTTGTTATTCTGAAGACCTGACAGATTTACAACAAGAACAAGAGCACTGTATTTGATCTGCATCTCTTTCAAGGTTATTTGCTCGAGCGAGAAAGGACTGGCTAAAGTCGATTTCACTTAATTTACCCAATAACACACTGCAATAGGCAATACGTTTTTCGCCTATTCTCTTTCACACACTGGTAGATATATTTTAGTTTAATTTCTAAAGTGAAGGATCTGTTTCTCTACTTGTTTATTCCTTATATTTCGTCTTAGGAATCCAAACAACCCAATTAGCTATTCAAACTGATTTAGCATAAATGTTTTTGTAGATTGTATCGTAAAGGTTGTTGTAGAGTTTCATTGGTTGTTGCTTTAGATAACGTTTGATAGAAAATGTTCGGTGTATATGTGCGTGTGTGTCTGTGCCTGTGAATGATTACATCAAGGAGGTCAGCCACAGTAGCAGATAGATCCTTGTCACTGGTAGAGGGCAGAGAATTAGCACATGGCCAGTGGCTATCAATTTGGTCTATTCAATCAGTCCCATTGTATCAATGGAAAAAATGAACAGGGTCACCCAGATCAGCCTTCCAGAGATGACTTATGGCATAGATGAAGGAGCCGGAAGGCCTATAGTTATGCCTCAAATGGCACCCTGTTCCCCTAAGTGCACTACTTCTGACCAGGGCACATAGGGTGCCATTTGGGATGCACACTGTATTTGGCTGGTTCCCTGTCTTTTCAGTTCACTCATACAGTATGCAAAACTGTATTCTTCTACCTTTGAAGATGTCAATGTGTAAATGATATGTTCAATTCAATCTTATAGCTGGTGATCAGCATGACAACATGAAAGTAAAGAGGGTTCAGTCCACCTTACACGTAGACCTAAATGATATACTGTATTTTTCAATCACTTCGCATACTGCCTGCTCTCACCATTGTCTTCTTATGAAAACAGGATACTTTCATGTTGTCATGCTGGTCATTGGCTATAAGATGGAATTGAACATAGAATTACACTTCGACGTCTTCAAAGGAAGAAGAATACCGTTTGCATATGGGTGAACACCAGGGCGGACTCGGACAAGAATTCGTCCCTGGCATTTTTATCCACTCTAGCCCATTGTGGATAAACGCCAGGGCTGAATTCTTGTCCCACTCCGTCCCTGTCAGAGGGAAATTGAATTTAGGATCTGCATGTAACATGGCAATGATTTTCAGCCACCAGCTCGACACTTGCTACCAGTAATAACTGGAATGAGAGTTAGAATAATAGAATGCACAAGGTGCAATTTCAAAATGTGGTTGTGCTCAATTAGCCTATGTCAGACAATGATTTTCTTTTTTTTAAGTTGGTCTAGCGGCCAGCTATCTAAACTTGTAGTAAGAGTGGTCGAATTACCGACCTGCGTGGGGCCCATTGATCATCAGTTATTATATTAAAAACTGCAAACATTTGCCTCCACTCTATGGAAAAATGTGTAGAAACAGGAAATTAACTTTAAAGCGCAATTGTTTTCTCTTCGCTGTCACGAGGGGGGCCTTTAAAAGGTTTTGTGCACAAGGTGGGGGGCTATAGATGTGAATATGCAGACCCACAAGCAGACCCACAAGCCACTACGACCCCTCACGATGTGTTACGTTTTTTTTGTGGCCCCCACCCACATCAGTTGCCCATTCCTGCACTTAGATGTGTCCATCTGTAATGTATCTGCTGGAGCAATGTTGACGTTTACATCATCTCTCTTTTCACCCCCACACATCCACTCTTCCTACCTAATGTTCAGGCCCACAAATTTCAATTCTGTCTCTGTACAGTAGTTCTCTCTCTGAATCTCTCTCATCTTGACTCTCATCACAAACCAAACCTCCTATATTAATGTGCAAACCAGCGTGACCTAATGGGAAATGTGGGAACTGTGAAGCAGTATCAATCATTGCTGTTTCCTGGGCGCTAGCTAGCCTCTGGCTGAGTCTCGAAGGCCATCCTATTCCCTATATGGTGCACTACTTTTGGCCAGGGCCCATAGAGCTCTGGTATAAAGTAGTGCACTATATAGGGATAAGGGTGCCATTTGGGATGAACCCTCTGTCATGGAGTGTTGGAGTAGGAGAAATACATGGTGCATGGCCACATGCATGCCATCTATCCACCTGCCATAATATGCTGACTCATCACACTGCTACAGTACCCAATGGCTCAACAAGAGCCCTTCAATTAAATGCCCTGCATTAGATTTTTTTTTAATGTAACTAAACTGGAATGTCTGTCAACAAATGAGTTCAGAAATTCAATGACTCAACAACAACCTTGAATGAAATGCCCTTCATTTGACTTATTATGTTACTAAACTGGAACATCTGTCAACAGTGTGAGAGTTATTTAAAAGAAATGCAATGCATTCAACCAAACTATGGCAACAACCCACTGGGCACAAAAAGGTTGAATCAACGTTGTATCACATCATTTGTCAATGTAGGGGTGGACTCTACAGTATGTGGAGAATATACTGAACAAAAAATAAACGCAACATGTAAAGTGTTAGTCCCATGTTTCATGAGCTGAAATAAAAGATCACAGAAATCCATGTGCACAAAAGCTTTTTATCTCAAATTTGGTGCACAAAATTGTTCACATCCCTGACATACTATTCCCATTTGAACTTTGCTGTGCTTCTAAATGGTTGAACGTGCAGTGAAAGACATTGGGGTGACTACTACATAAAACATCTGCCATTGATTTTCCATTGGAATTTGATTGTGCTTTTAGGTGGTTGAAAGCATCGTGATAATATTGGAACTTCAACTAACATTTGGCCGTCTTTTTGAGTGGGTGAATATAGGTTGTAATCTCATTGATCGACATTTCAACCAAATATTACCCAATTATCCAAGATGATAATAAAATGATGTGGTGTTCCCAGTGGGAAGTGTTTGAGTTGTAGTTGGTGTTTGCAAAGCCTGAAAAAGCATCACTGTTTCCATAATCATGTTCCTTTGAAATTCTTACAATATACTAAAATAGCCCTTGAACTAATATGATCTAATTCCCTTACTACAGTAGTTTGTGAAATTCATTGTAAAGAAGAATTCGTTCTTAACAGACTTTCCTAGGTAAATAAAGGTTAAATAAATGTAAAAAAATTAAAAAAAACATGTCACACAGTTAATGATATTCAATGATATTATGCTGCAACGTGAGGAAGGATATGAACACACAAGGCTAGTTAACAAATAATAGACTATATCAATTATAGATCTTGTGATGGTATAAAATACTTCTTTCCTGAACTTTTAATTTCTTTCCTGGTCAAATGTAGTGCACTATAGGGAAAAGGATGCCAATTGACACACACACAAATCTGCCCCTTGCCGGCACCATCTGCATCAGGGTAGAATGAATAAGAAAATCCGTCTGTTGGAAAGGACTTTTTATTATACTTCACAGCAGCATCAACATGTATTCATTTCAATCTTCCCTCTGTGGCCTTTCCGACTAATAGAATCTATGTGAATGACAATGGGTCTTGATGTTCCTCTATTCATCTCCCATTCACACTGCTCCACAAAGCACCTCGTTCTATGCATCATTTCCCTACGCCCACAGATGATGTATTGCTAAAAAAGGAATCTGGAAATGATCGACACTTACATCGAGCGAATCACTTTATATATGCAAAGGAATTGCTCATCTGACATTATAAGAGAAATGAATGGGGGGGGGGCGAAATAATCTCACCTGCTTTGATCTTTTCTTGATTGTTCATTTCAGGTTAGCTCATAAACCACCTGCGCACACAGCGGAAGCTGGGTGATGATAACAGGGAGGCAGAGGGCTGAATCAGAATAGAGCCAGTTGGAGACTGAGCCCATCACAGGGAAACTCGTCACTCTTAATGAATGTGGTGGTGGAGTCCCCCACCTTTCCCGGACACTGCAAGTGTGACTTTTTCTCAATCCAATCTGCAGTGCACAGCAGAGGTCATGTTACAGTAGTCAGTCATAGTGTGCGTCCCAAATGGCACGCTATTCCCTACATAGTGCGCTACTTTTGACCAGGACCCATAAAGTATCCGGGGTGACAGTCAAGAGTAGAGAGTCATAGATGGACGCTACATTGCCCTACAAGTCATTTTCATATCAATGAGGCTTTGAACTTCATTGACAATTATACAACTCATTCAACAATTTTTCTCTAACACTTTTTTTTATCAAATATTGATTCTGATTTTATGGCCAAGTTTGTCTGCCAAATGTGTTACCTTACGCTAACCTCAATCTCCGCTCTGGACTAACTTTTAATGTTTCGTCTGCGTGCCTCCTTTTTGTCTTTCTTCACGATTAAATCTGTCCCAAAGCTCAAATGCTAGATGGTTGGAACTTTCTGTACAAGGGGGTTTGATTATAGAGCAATGTCCTCTCAATTCCATTGAAAGCCACCCCCCCCCATACAACATCGTTCTCTCTCCATTTTCTCCCCCTATCTGATCGTTTGGTACAGCAGTCTCTTACCCATTAACCTTCACTTCATGGATTCCTAGCCAGAACCATCCTTCCATCATTTGCAGTATCCCCCCCCCTCACCCACCTACACTTTGTTATTTCACTTTTAGTTGAGCTTTTCTCAGAGCAGAGCATTACACATGAAGATCTATTGCTGTTGCTATGGTACAAGACCTGGCTTTTAATTCCACCTCATCCCTGCAAAAGGAACTGAGAGATTATGAGTTGGTGATGAAATATTAAATATGTGATTGCCTTATTCCCCCCCCCAAAGAAAAATCAAGTCAGCTCATTCAAGTGTGACTGCCGACTGCCAGTTGCCCAGGTCCAATAACAAAGACATACAATAAGCTCTCAAGTAGCAATCAAGACATCAGCCACTTGCTAATTGTGATATTGTCACCAAACACTGGCAGTATTACTTGTCATTTGTTGAATCATAGGGGACAGTCCACTTTCCTTCTCAATTAGTTGACTATCACATCAAAAGGTACCGCAGTACCAATCGTGAAATCGCTGGGGCCCACATATTTACACAGTGTCAATGTATTTAGCATGTATTATTTGTTATTTACATGTATTTCTGCAGTAACTTTGAACTGGCTCAGATCTTTGATTATCGGAGCCATTACCATTCTCTCACTTGCAACACTCTTCAAATCTTATCAGATGTTGTTAATAACTGTCCGGTAATTCATTATCTCAATAAAAAGTGTCTGAAGCAACAGGATATATGGAGATGCCCTCATTTGGCAGGCTTGTTAGTCATACAGTAATTTGATGTGCATCCAACAGGCTCTCCTTGTGCTATTCTCTTTGTTTCCTTGTGTTTGCCTCAAGGAGTCTTGTAAATATATCCAATAAATGCTTACTGAATGTTCATTGCTGCACATACAGTAATCCATAAAGAGCAAACCACAAAGATCAGCATCCAGAAACATGAGCTATGTAATGCCGATATGGTGGCCACGTGTATGAGCAAAAGTCACAATCTCGCTTGTTTCAAGGGGTAAGAAGAGTAAACTGCTGGATAGATCAGAAAGTTTTGTTTATCATACAGAACATACAGGGTTGTATTATTTAATTGACTGCCTGTTTCTGTGTTCTTTTGTCATAGAAATCACTGAGAAAAGAGACAACCAAAACAAGACCATTGGAATTGTTACAAGAGAGGTTCACGTCTTTCATTTTCAGAGCATCGATCTTTGTAGCAAACTTTACTTTAAAGAAAAAGAGCATTGACTGGCTCAGAAAATACACCTGTGGGTATCTGTGTAGATAGTTATACACATAGTTATTTGCTGAACAACTGTGCGAATCAACTCAGATGTCATATTATATGCTTTCAAACTTGGAAAGAGTTTTATTTTACAGTTTCATATAGGTGCCACTGTTCTGCAGGTTTCAAAAATGTAAGTTGATCTATTCATGATACAAAAAAAACAGTACAGCTGGTACACAATGCTAATTTTTGGTACACAATGCTCATTTTTGTATTTGCATGCACGGAGTGTCTACATAAAGTGCATTTGGAAAGTATTCAGACCCCTTGACTTTTTACATTTTTTGTTACATTACAGCCTTCTTCTAAAAATTAAAAATTACATTTTCCCCCTCGTCAATCTACACACAAAACTCCATAATGACAAAATAAAAACGGGTTTTTCGAAATTTTTGCAAATTTATTAAAAATATAAAACTGAAAAATAACATTTCCATAAGTATTCAGACCCTTTACTAAGTACATTGTTGAAGCACCTTTGGCAATGATTACAGCCTCAAGTCTTCTTGGGTATGACGCTACAAACTTGGCACACCTGTATATGGGGAGTTTCTCCATTCTTCTCTGCAGATCCTTTCAAGCGCTGTCAGGTTGGATGGGGAGCGTCGCTGCACAGCTATTTTCAAGTCTCTCCAGAGATGTTCGATATGGTTCAAGTCCAGGCTCTGGCAGGGCCACTCAAGGACATTCAGAGACTTATCCCAAGGCCACTCCTGCATTGTCTTGGCTGTGTACTCATTTTCGAACCTTCTCACCAGTCTGAGATCCAGAGTGCTCTGGAGTAGGTTTTCATCAAGGATCTCTCTATACTTTGCTTCATTCATCTTTCCCCTCAATCCTGACTTGTCTCCCAGTCCCTGCTGCTGAAAAACATTTGCACATCATGATGCTGCCACCACCATGCTTCACCGTAGGGATGGTGCCAGGTTTCTTCCAGAGGTGACACTTGGCATTCAAGCCAAAGAGTTTAATGTTGGTTTCATCAGACCAGATAATCTTGTTTCTCATCGTCTGAGAGTCCTGTAGGTGCCCTTTGGCAAACTCCACGTGGGCTGTCGTGTGCTTTTTACTGAGGAGTGGCTTTCGTCTGGCCCCTCTACCATAAAGGTCTGATTGATGGAGTGCTGGAGCGGTGGTTGTCCTTCTGGAAGGTTCTCCCATCTCCACAGAGAAACTCTGGAGCTTAGTCAGAGTGACCATTGGGTTCTTGGTCACTTCCCTGATGCAAGGCCCTTCTCCCCCGATTGCTCAGTTTGGCTGGTCGGCCAGCTAAAAGGAAGGGTCTTGGTTGTTCCAAACTTCTTCCATTTAAGAATGAGGAAGGCCACTGTGTTCTTGGGGGCATTCAATGCCGCAGAAATGTTTTGGTACCCTTTCAGCCAGCGGGTTTCCCTTTGTAATCCATGATAGTTTGCGAGGCCTGCCACATTCAACGAACATCAGAGCCAACATAATTTGACTCGATCTTAGTCCTGTTTTGACGCGTTGCCTGTTTGATGGCTCGTCAGAGATTGTAGTGGTATCTCTTATGAGCTCCCTGATTAGTGTCCCACTCCTTGAAAGCAGAAGCTCTTGCACTTTCTTGTTTGACCCTATACAGCTCGTTGAGTGCGGTCTTAAATAGACAGCCACAAAAATAATTGATGAAAACTCCTTTGGTAAATGTTCTGCAGCTTATCATGAAGTATTCTAACTCAGGCGAGCAGAACCTTGAGACCTCCTTAATATTAGAGATTGTGCACAAGCTGTTGTTAACAAGAGACACACCCCTCCCCGTGACCTTACCTGATGCTGCCGTACGGGCTTGAGGTTGCATAGAAAAAACAGCTCGATATGATTAATGTCCGTGTTCAGTACGACTCCGAGAAACACAGGATGTTACAGTTCTTCAGGTCCCGTTGATAAGAGAGACTCGAATAGAGCTCATCCAGTTTGTTTTCCTGTGATTATACATTTGCCAGTAGAACTGAGGGTAGAGGCTGATTATTTATTCACCGATATAGTTTAGTCAGGGTGCCTACATGTCGGCCAGGAGCCCGTAAAACAGCAGCTATCCATTGCAGCACTCATTCTTGAGGAAGAGAGATAGCGAGGGAGAGAGATAGCGAGGGAGAGAGATAGCGAGGGAGAGAGATAGCGAGGGAGAGAGATAGCGAGGGAGAGGGGGAGAGAGAGATGGAGGGAGAGAAATACAGAGACAGAGAGACTTTAGTGTTATCAGACCTTTAACCAAACATTAAACAGGCAGAGTACCTCTAGATAACAATGTCAACGATAAACACTTCAAGTCACTCTTTTAATGACCAATACAAGAGCATTCTTCTTTAGTGCCTTTGTGCTCAGCAACACTATACCCAGGTCCATGCTATCTCCAATGCAACACTCCACACAAAGACACCACAAGGCACCACCGTAGGAAGAAAATCAGTGCATCAGTGCCCACTTTTTCCATTGAGGTAACTTTTGTTGTATCAGCTTCTTCAGCAACTGAAATTACCAAGGTGAGGGGAGTGACTCCGGGCCAGATCTCAGGTGATGGATTCTCCCATGAAAAAGGGGCCAGATTGTGATAGATGGGCAGGTCCCAAAGCCATTTCTCAGCTGCCTCCACCAGCTGTGCTACCTGCGGTAATAATGGCTTTCATAGGACACTGGATGCAGCGTTGCGATCTTTCTTTTAAATAAACAAAAAGTTGTCACGTTTCTGCCAAAGGCAGCCTTTTCTGTAGACAGTCATTCAAATAATTCATCCTAATTCCCAATCAAGCAAACATTTTGGTGGGAGAAAGGCACTTTTCACTTACAGCTAATTTAAGAGATGGTCTGACTGCTGAATTCTTGGAGAGTAAGGTGTAATCGATGCCCAGAAGTAAAATACGTAGGCCTATTCCCAAGTCACTGGATTGGTAGTAGTTCAATGAGTCCATGGACAATTTAATGACATAGGGAAAAGTATCACAATTTAATAATTAAGGATGTTCCCTCAGCATGAGATTTTGTATTTGTGTTTGAATTTCCAGAATGATTTGAGTTTACAAAATGAATTGACAAAAAACGAGTCTGTGCATGCCAGCATTGCAACAGTCAGTGGTGCACTGGTGCCATTATTAAGATGAATCTATTCTATTTTAATTTCCAATTTGCTTGTGCTACTGTACTAGTTCCAAGTAGTGCACTACATAGTGTATCACTATAGGAAAAATAAGGAGCTACGTTTTTGTAGCATTTTATCTCTCACAGCATACGAGGAGAGAGAGAGAGAGAAGCCCTGTGAAGCTCAGGAGGATGTCTTGTTTTAATTGCTTCTTTAAAGCCTGAGCAGTTTCACAGAGGAGGCTGTGCATCTGTGAAAGACCATGGAAGCCTCAACGCCTCATATGGTGTGCCATGAGGTAGCAGTGGGGCCCTCTCAAAACACTCATTAGGAGCTTGTTCATATGTGCAGAGTTACTTCACAACAAAGCAGGACTCCAGGGTGCTGTATCTCACAAACACTGTGTTGAGAGTTGCTTAAATGACATAACAAGCTTGTAGTTTATAGAGACATAAAGAGGAGTATTACAGTGTACGTACAGCATTTTGTACATTATGTTGAATAGACTGGCTGAACTGTAATTGAGGATTTCCGGAAAATCCTGAAATCCCATGTGATTATGGAATGTATTATCCAAATGGTGAATATCACCTGTTGCCTACAAAATATTTGGGATTATCTCACCGATTTATATGCTGGTGCAAAAATATAAACTCAAGATGTAAAGTGTTGGTCCCGTGTTTCCTGAGCTGAAATAAAAGATCCCAGAAATGTCTCATACATATGAAAAGCTTATTTCTTCTGTGCACAATTTTTTTACATCACTGTTAGTGAGCATTTCTCATTTGCCAAGATAATTCATAATCCATCCACCTGACAGGTTTGGCATATCAAGAAGCTGATTAAGCAGAATGATCATTACACAGGTGCACCTTGTGCTGGGGACAATAAAATTATTAAACATGACATTGTGTTTGTCACACAACACAATGAATGCCACAGATGTCTCAAGTTTTTAGGGAGTGTGGCATGCTGACTGCGGGAATGTCCACCAGAGCAGTTCCCAAATAATTGAATGTTCCTTTCTCTACCATAAGCCACCAACAACATTTTTTTAGAGAGTTTGTCAGTATGTCCAACCGTCCTCACAACCACAGACCAAGTGTAACCACGCCAGCCCAGGACCTACACATCCGGCTTCTTCACCTGCGGGATCATCTGACGCCAGCCACCCGGACAGCTGATGAAACTGAGGAGTATTTCTGTCTGTAATAAAGCCCTTTTGTGTGGAAAATCTCCTTCTGATTGGCTGGGCCTGGTTCCCCAGTGGGTGGGCCTGGCACCCAAGTGGCGAGTTTATGCCCTCCTAGGCCCACTCACAGCTGCGTCCCTGGTAATTCGGGAAATCCATAGATTAGGGCGTAATTTATTTAATTCAATTGACTGATTTCCTATGAACTGTAACTCAGCAAAATCATTGAAATTGTTGCATATTGCGTTTATATTTTTGTTCAGTATAGACCCATCAGATTACAAGCATACATTGTCTCTCCCAGTACTCCTAAAAACTGATTAACAACCTTACCTACAATACATGAGTCATCCCCAGGTGCTGCAATATTCCGGATATTTTTACTCTTTTGCAGCTCAGGCTTTGCTGCTTGTTGAGTTGACAGTGGTGCCAAAACCTGCTTTAGAGTTCAGAGTCACTGTCCGACAGAGAGCGCTGGGGATACCGCCACACCAGCATTAACAGTCACAGAGAGGAACAGCTTTTCTGGGCAAAACTTGTCATTCCACCTGCATGGGAGTTGACACCCTCTCCTGCGCTGTTTCTATTTCTACTGGAGGTGGCGGTGCAGTGGGGCCTGTGAAGTGATTAGCTGAATGGCTCAGCTGCCACCAAATGGGTGAGAGGGATGGAAATTGGACAAGGAGCAAAAATCTCTCCCAAACCGCTCCCATGGTTGTCCTACTGCTTCTAGTTCTGCGAGGAAGAGACAAGAACTCGGCCTCACCTATTTTCTACGTAATGCATTTCTTTTGACCAGGGCCTATAGGGAGGATCGAATGTTTTGTCGAGAGGTTAAAAAAACATATGCAGTATATGCTGCTGTTCTACCGTACATGCAATGACATCAGAGAGTAAAAAACAGTGTTTGCAGTCATTTCTTTGTCGTTGTTGTTATGCAGGTGAATGAGGACCCAAAAGCGACTTGGCGAAAACAGAGTCTTTAATCCAGTAAAGTAAAAATACAATCATAAAGCACAATTCCACTCGTAATGACGAGAACAGACTGGAGACTCGATCTAGAACTGCAGGTTGCCTCGGAAGGCACTTGAACGTAGCAGACTCAGACACCTGCTCACCACGCAGCATCTGAGGGAAACACGACACGACAGGGCGATACACAGACACAGCACGGTGAACAATAGACAAGGATCCGACAGGGCAGAAACGGAAAACAAGGGGAGAAATAGGGACTCTAATCAGGGGAAAAGATAGGGAACAGGTGTGGGAAGACTAAATGATTGATTAGGGGAATAGGAACAGCTGGGAGCAGGAACGGAACGATAGAGAGAAGAGAGAGAGGAAGGGAGAGAGAAAAAGGGGAACGAACCTAAAAAGACCAGCAGGGGAAAACGAACAGAAGGAAAAGCAAAATGACAAGACAATATAAGACAAAACATGACAGTACCCCCACTCACCGGCGCCTCCTGGCGCACTCGAGAGGAATCCTGGCGGCAACGGAGGAAATCATCAATAAGTGAACGGTCCAGCACGTCCCGAGACGGAACCCAACTCCTCTCCTCAGGACCGTAACCCTCCCAATCCACTAAGTATTGGTGACCCCGTCCCCGAGAACGCATGTCCATGATCCTACGTACCTTGTAAATAGGTGCGCTCTCGACAAGGACGGGAGGGGGGGAGGGAAGACGAACGGGGTGCGAAGAAAGGGCTTGACACAGGAGACATGGAAGACAGGATGGACGCGACGAAGATGTCGCGGAAGAAGCAGTCGCACAGCGACAGGATTGACGACCTGGGAGACATGGAACGGACCAATGAACCGCGGAGTCAACTTACGAGAAGCTGTCGTAAGAGGAAGGTTGCGAGTGGAAAGCCACACTCTCTGGCCGCAACAATACCTAGGACTCTTAATCCTACGTTTATTGGCGGCTCTCACAGTCTGTGCCCTGTAACGGCAAAGTGCAGACCTCACCCTCCTCCAGGTGCGCTCACAACGTTGGACAAACGCTTGAGCGGAGGGAACGCTGGACTCGGCAAGCTGGGATGAGAACAGAGGAGGCTGGTAACCCAGACTACTCTGAAACGGAGATAACCCGGTAGCAGACGAAGGAAGCGAGTTGTGAGCGTATTCTGCCCAGGGGAGCTGTTCTGCCCAAGACGCAGGGTTTCTGAAAGAAAGGCTGCGTAGTATGCGACCAATCGTCTGATTGGCCCTCTCTGCTTGACCGTTAGACTGGGGATGAAACCCGGAAGAGAGACTGACGGACGCACCAATCAAACGACAGAACTCCCTCCAAAACTGTGACGTGAATTGCGGGCCTCTGTCTGAAACGGCGTCTAACGGGAGGCCATGAATTCTGAACACATTCTCGATGATGATTTGTGCCGTCTCCTTAGCGGAAGGAAGTTTAGCGAGGGGAATGAAATGTGCCGCCTTAGAGAACCTATCGACAACCGTAAGAATCACAGTCTTCCCCGCAGACAAAGGCAGACCGGTAATGAAGTCTAGGGCGATGTGAGACCATGGTCGAGAAGGAATGGGGAGCGGTCTGAGACGACCGGCAGGAGGAGAGTTACCTGACTTAGTCTGCGCGCAGTCCGAACAAGCAGCCACGAAACGGCGCGTGTCACGCTCCTGAGTCGGCCACCAAAAGCGCTGGCGAATAGACGCAAGAGTGCCTCGAACACCGGGATGACCAGCTAACTTGGCAGAGTGAGCCCACTGAAGAACAGCCAGACGAGTGGAAACAGGAACGAAAAGAAGGTTACTAGGACAAGCGCGCGGCGACGCAGTGTGCGTGAGTGCTTGCTTAACCTGTCTTTCAATTCCCCAGACTGTCAACCCGACAACACGCCCATAAGGAAGAATCCCCTCGAGATCAGTAGGAGCCACAGAAGAACTAAAAAGACGGGATAAGGCATCGGGCTTGGTGTTCTTGCTACCCGGACGGTAAGAAATCACAAACTCGAAACGAGCGAAAAACAACGCCCAACGAGCTTGACGGGCATTAAGTCGTTTGGCAGAACGGATGTACTCAAGGTTCTTATGGTCTGTCCAAACGACAAAAGGAACGGTCGCCCCCTCCAACCACTGTCGCCATTCGCCTAGGGCTAAGCGGATGGCGAGCAGTTCGCGGTTACCCACATCATAGTTGCGTTCAGATGGCGACAGGCGATGAGAAAAATAAGCGCAAGGATGAACCTTATCGTCAGACTGGAAGCGCTGGGATAGAATGGCTCCCACGCCTACCTCTGAAGCGTCAACCTCGACAATGAATTGTCTAGTGACGTCAGGAGTAACGAGGATAGGAGCGGACGTAAAACGTTCTTTTAGAAGATCAAAAGCTCCCTGGGCGGAACCGGACCACTTAAAACACGTCTTGACAGAAGTAAGAGCTGTGAGAGGGGCAGCAACTTGACCGAAATTACGAATGAAACGCCGATAGAAATTAGCGAAACCTAGAAAGCGCTGCAACTCGACACGTGACCTTGGAACGGGCCAATCACTGACAGCTTGGACCTTAGCGGAATCCATCTGAATGCCTTCAGCGGAAATAACGGAACCGAGAAAAGTAACGGAGGAGACATGAAAAGAGCACTTCTCAGCCTTCACGTAGAGACAATTCTCTAAAAGGCGCTGTAGAACACGTCGAACGTGCTGAACATGAATCTCGAGTGACGGAGAAAAAATCAGGATATCGTCAAGATAGACAAAAACAAAGATGTTCAGCATGTCTCTCAGAACATCATTAACTAATGCCTGAAAAACAGCTGGCGCATTGGCGAGACCAAACGGCAGAACCCGGTACTCAAAATGCCCTAACGGAGTGTTAAACGCCGTTTTCCACTCGTCCCCCTCTCTGATGCGCACGAGATGGTAAGCGTTACGAAGGTCCAACTTAGTAAAGCACCTGGCTCCCTGCAGAATCTCGAAGGCTGATGACATAAGGGGAAGCGGATAACGATTCTTAACCGTTATGTCATTCAGCCCTCGATAATCCACGCAGGGGCGCAGAGTACCGTCCTTCTTCTTAACAAAAAAAACCCCGCCCCGGCCGGAGAGGAAGAAGGCACTATGGTACCGGCGTCAAGAGACACAGACAAATAATCCTTGAGAGCCTTACGTTCGGGAGCCGACAGAGAGTATAGTCTACCCCGAGGAGGAGTGGTCCCCGGAAGGAGATCAATACTACAATCATACGACCGGTGAGGAGGAAGGGAGTTGGCTCGGGACCGACTGAAGACCGTGCGCAGATCATGATATTCCTCCGGCACTCCTGTCAAATCGCCAGGTTCCTCCTGAGAAGTAGGGACAGAAGAAACGGGAGGGATGGCAGACATTAAACACTTCACATGACAAGAAACGTTCCAGGATAGGATAGAATTACTAGACCAATTAATAGAAGGATTATGACATACTAGCCAGGGATGACCCAAAACAACAGGTGTAAAAGGTGAACGAAAAATCAAAAAGAAATAGTCTCACTGTGGTTACCAGATACTGTGAGGGTTAAAGGTAGTGTCTCAAATCTGATACTGGGAAGATGACTACCATCTAAGGCGAACATGGGCGTAGGCTTGTCTAACTCTCTGAAAGGAATGTCATGTTTCCGAGCCCATGCTTCGTCCATGAAACAACCCTCAGCCCCAGAGTCTATCAAGGCACTGCATGTAGCACCCGAACCGGTCCAGTGTAGATGGACCGACAAAGTAGTACAGGATCTAGATGGAGAGACCTGAGTAGTAGCGCTCACCAGTAGCCCTCCGCTTACTGATGAGCTCTGGCTTTTACTGGACATGAATTAACAAAATGTCCAGCAAGTCCGCAATAGAGGCACAGGCGGTTGGTGATCCTCCGTTCCCTCTCCTTAGTCGAGATGCGAATACCTCCCAGCTGCATGGGCTCAGTCTCTGAGCCAGAGGAGGGAGATGGTTGCGATGCGGAGCAGGGAAACACCGTTGACGCGAGCTCTCTTCCACGAGCCTGGTGACGAAGATCTACCCGTCGTTCTATGCGGATGGCGAGAGCAATCAAAGAGTCCACACTTGAAGGAACCTCCCGGGAGAGAATCTCATCTTTAACCACTGCGTGGAGTCCCTCCAGAAAACGAGCGAGCAGCGCCGGCTCGTTCCACTCACTAGAGGCAGCAAGAGTGCGAAACTCAATAGAGTAATCCGTTATGGATCGATCACCTTGGCATAGGGAAGCCAGGGCCCTAGAAGCCTCCCTACCAAAAACTGAACGGTCAAAAACCCGAATCATCTCCTCTTTAAAGTTCTGGTAATTGTTAGAGAAATCAGCCCTTGCCTCCCAGATAGCTGTGCCCCACTCTCGAGCCCGGCCAGTAAGGAGTGAAATGACGTAAGCAACCCGAGCTCTCTCTCTAGAGTATGTGTTGGGTTGGAGAGAGAACACAATATCACACTGGGTGAGAAAGGAGCGGCACTCCGTGGGCTGCCCGGAGTAGCAAGGTGGGTTATTAACCCTAGGTTCCGGAGGCTCGGCAGGCCAGGAAGTAACAGGTGGCACGAGACGAAGACTCTGGAACTGTCCAGAGAGGTCGGAAACCTGAGCGGCCAGGTTCTCCACGGCATGGCGAGCAGCAGACAATTCCTGCTCGTGTCTGCCGAGCATGGCTCCTTGGATCTCGACGGCAGTGTTACGAGCGTCTGTAGTCGCTGGGTCCATTCCTTGGTCGGATCCTTCTGTTATGCAGGTGAATGAGGACCCAAAAGCGACTTGGCGAAAACAGAGTCTTTAATCCAGTAAAGTAAAAATACAATCATAAAGCACAATTCCACTCGTAATGACGAGAACAGACTGGAGACTCGATCTAGAACTGCAGGTTGCCTCGGGAAGGCACTTGAACGTAGCAGACTCAGACACCTGCTCACCACGCAGTATCTGAGGGAAACACGACACGACAGGGCGATACACAGACACAGCACGGTGAACAATAGACAAGGATCCGACAGGGCAGAAACGGAAAACAAGGGGAGAAATAGGGACTCTAATCAGGGGAAAAGATAGGGAACAGGTGTGGGAAGATTAAATGATTGATTAGGGGAATAGGAACAGCTGGGAGCAGGAACGGAACGATAGAGAGAAGAGAGAGAGGAAGGGAGAGAGAAAAAGGGGAACGAACCTAAAAAGACCAGCAGGGGGAAAACGAACAGAAGGAAAAGCAAAATGACAAGACAATATAAGACAAAACATGACAGTTGTAGTATCACAAACAGACGTGGCAGTTTCACCACTAAGGCTTCCAGTGTTAAAGATACAGGTTTTTGTTACAAGGCTCTTTCAGTGGAAAGAATTTCTATAGTATTAGCTTCTTCGCCGAAGAGCCTGTAGTTGAATGAATGGAGAGGAGAAAGAAATACTCCTGCCTCATGGACTGTGAGATTGTATCTGCGCAGAGCTATTCTCTGGGGATGTTTCAAACCCATATGTACCCAGCATGTTTATGTCCTTATCTATTGTTTAATTGAATTGGACACACACACCACACAAGAACTAGCATTTCACCCTCGTAATCATGAATAACCTAATTTACTATCTCAGATAATCACGGATGGACAACAGTTGATAATACAACAAAGACATTACTTTAGAACCCACAGGAGCTCTTCTCTGCATCCCACCTTTCTTCTACCTCCGGGGTGGACTCTCTCCCCTCCACTTTCAACATAATGTCTAGACCAAAGATTGTGGAAGAAATATTACCCTGCGCTGCCCCATCCATCATCAAACCTGCCCAGCCTATGAAACACATGGCCAGGTCTTACCAACAATGAGTTCTATCTTGTATGTTAGACCTCACGCCTGTGTATTTATCACCTAAGCGACTGCACAATGTGTGATTCATTGAACAATCCTGCTGATACAACATGCTGACTGCCTCTCTGGGCAGTTTGCCCACACCTTTCTACCCTCTAGGCCTATCTATGATAATGCTCCCCACCCTCCACCCTTTACCCAATTCCCTCACAAAAGACAAAATCAAATGTTATTATTTTTTAACCTTTATTAAACTAGGCAAGTCAGTTAAGAACAAGTTCTTATTTTCAATGACGGCCTAGGAACAGTGGGTTAACTGCCTGTTCAGGGGCAGAACGACAGATTTGTACCTTGTCAGCTCGGGATTTGAACTTGCAACCTTTCGGTTACTAGTCCAATGCTCTAACCGCTAGGCTACCCTGCCACCCCATATTTTTCACATACACATATTTAGCAGGTGTAGAGAAATGCTCGTGTTCCTAGCTCCAACAGTGCAGTAATATCTAACAATTCACAACAATACACAAAAATCTAAAAGTAAAAGAATGGAATTAAGAAATATATAAATATTAGGATGAGCACTGTCAGAGTGGCATTGACTAAAATACAGTAGAATAGAATACAGTGTATAGATATGAGATGAGTAAAGCAGTATGTAAACATTACTAAAGTGACTAGTGTTCCATTATTAAAGTGGCTATTGATTCCAAGTTGATGTACAGGATATACATTAGGGCAGCAGCCTCTAAGGTGCAGGGTTGCGTAACTGGTGGAATCGAGCTAGTGATGGCCTTCTTTGTGCGTATTTTCCTCGCAGCTCTGCCATTGCTTCGCCTATGATGTGTTTTTATTTCATTTATGTCTACCAGGAAGGTTTCGGCCACATAACAAGTATCAACATGCTCTCAGGGATTGTCCAAGTGAGTGTGTTTAAAATTTTTGCAATACAGCAGAGGCTGTGTTTAACGAGGTGGAGAGAGATTCATTCAAATTTGAGGATTTGTGTTTGACCAACCAACTTAAACTGTAAGGACCTTTCTATTCTGATATTGAGGTGCTTATATAGTATAAAGGGTATAACTAAGGTGTGTGTGTCCATAATTGGATCAAATGGGTTCAATAGATTGCCATTGCCAAGTCATTATCATTACGCATGAGTAACTAGTGTAAATATTTTAGTTTTTTTTAGAGAAATTGTAGATCTTTCAACCAGAGCAATTAAGCCAGATGCTATTTCCACGGTCGTTCCCAGGAACTTGTTCACTCCTGATCGCTAATGGTGTTATTACAACAACACGCATTTTTGGACTTGCTTTGGCTACTTTCTCCAAAAGTTAATTATACAGACAACGAGTGATAGGCTACATTAGGTCTATGTACTGCACAGTTGCCAGGCCCTGAAATCCACTACTAATGTATACATTCCTTGTGGCAGGCCAATAAAAGCAAGATTAGTTTCTCAAACTCATACAGTTTGTGATGGACGCGTGAGGAGAACATTAGCATATCATTTGTATGGACACAGGAGAGAGAGCAGCCATACAGATCTGTTCTACTGCTCTGGCTACAAGCATTTGCCCCAGTGCTCAAGGATTACACAAAACTGAATTGATTTTGTTTAGCGCCCTTCACAACAACTTGATATAATCTATGCTCAATGATTTACGTTCGGATAGTTGTAGAGTTCGTCTGCATTTGAGCTCAAGAGTGAGAGTGAGCTGAAGAATCATGAAGGATGACAAAGACTTTGGAACATGTTGAACTTGTTGACAGTCTCAAATATTCCCTTCGTCTTCAAATGACAAAACTTTTTTCATCTTTGCAAACATTTTAGTTTATAAAAGACCTGTTTTAATGTTAGTGTATTTTAATTGTTTGTTTTTGGGCTAAACAATCTTTCAACTCTCTCACATACCTTGTGCCATTAGCTGCTGCGGGTCATGTACTGCACTGTAGCAGTGCAAAGAGTAACTCACAGCATACAAACATGATCTAAAAATGGAGTTTGGGAGTTACTTTCCCCTGAAAACAATACAACTATATTACTACAATTAGAGACTGTGACTAAGGCATACAAGAATAATACAAAGTTACTATTCCATCGAATCTGTCATCCCAGAATGAAAACAGTGTTCTTTATGTTGTTCCATTATTCATGAGAAAAAAAGGTTTATTTATTACTTTTTTGTTCAGATATGCGTTTACATTGTTGTGAGGCCTGGCAGCTGCCTGGTAATTGTGTTACAGCGCCTGAGGATATTTACCCACTGTTGGAAGTCAATCATTTCAATGCACACTCAATGCTTTCATTATGTTTTTAATGGATGGCATTTAGGATCTTCTAAGATAAATCTGCCTTTGCCAGTCAAATATAGCCTTCATCCAGTAGTTTGATGTAATCATTTTAATGAGTCAATAATCACCTCTCGTGAGATGGTCATCTGTATGCAGTTGCTGTACCCCTATTGTGCGTCCCAAATGGACCCATATTCCCTAGATAGTGCACTACGTTTGACCAGGACCTATAGGGAATAGGGTGCCATTTGGGATGCACGTTTGTATCTCCACTATCGGCATTGCTGCTTATCTGAGGGTCACCTTCTGTAGTGAGGTGGATGCACAGGGCTGTGCTTTGCTGTGCCAACTCTTAACAGTTTTCTGAAGGTCTCCCATTCCTGCTTTCCTCCCTTTATCAAATGCCAGGCCTCAAGGCCTGCTCTATATTCATGACATAAATGCTGCTCATACCTAGTATTTGTGAATAGTTCCCATCGTTTTAGTAAACAGGGCCTGCCTGCCCTGGCACCTTTATTGATCTCCTCACAATAAAGGAGTGCAGAACTACCTTCTGAAATTACATTTTTATACTGTGGGAATATGTTGGGTGAAATTGCATTACCTTCATGCATTCATACATTTTTTTTTCTTAAACAAAGTTAGAAATTAAACCCCGGTCCTGAGGGTGTTGATGTTTTGCCAGTTAATCTCACCCGCTTTTGCCATCAACGACAAAATCTTTAGCAACTGATCATTTCTTTTGGCCTTGGGATAAATTCTGCATTTATGTACAACTCCCTTGCTTGTAGCCTACCTATATCTTGATGCATTGCAAAGGTACCATCATGTGGTGAAATATCAACATGACAATCCTTTACAAGGGTAATCAACTATATGGTTTTCAAAATGAAGTGCAATTGCCTCTTGTAATAGTGTGTACATAGACTGTAGCCTGTATGAATATTGTACTAGATTCGCATCAGAAGAGCAACCCAACATCAGCAGTCCACATTCACCTTCTGAAAAGCCCATTCATCCACAGGGTCTCATCTGTGGTGATGTGGAGCAGGCCTTCCATCAAACACTTTTGTATTTGCTCAATCATGCTGAGAGCATTTAAACTGTATATTCAATATCTAGAAGCCTTCTTAGAGCAAAAAGGCATTGTGCCCATGCTATGTAATGTGTGTGTGTGTGTGTGTGTGTGAATCTCACACTTGGGGGAGGGACAAATCAACCTTGGGATTACTTTGGACTCTCGGGATGACTGATTTGAGAGATGCAGGGAGAATTGGGGTTGCAACTTTCAAAGTTTACCAGTAAACTTCCAGAAATGTGGTATTTAGGATTTTATGTACTCTATCACAAAACATCTAGTAGCCCTTTTGGGTACTTCAGATAGTTGCATACACATGTGACAATCTCTGGCCTTATCATGTAAAATACATTAAATAATTAAATACGCTGCTTTTAAAATAAAATGTATTATGTCAAAGCTGTAAGACCTTAAACTAAATATAAACCATCAACTTAGTGAATAGGATTGGTGTTTAATATGAGGGTTTCAGCATGAAGTATGCTTTATATTTTATTTTACACAGTTAGATTTATTTTAATATGTATTTGGTATCAATGTTTTGGCATCAAACTGGTGGTAGTTGTGAAAATAGTCAATAGTTGGACGAGTTGTAATTTAAAATAATACCCTTGTTGGATAACACTTCATTTTAAGGGGACTTTATTACAGTGTAATTACATATGTAACAAGTATTGTAATTAATTGTAATAATACATATTAACAACATGTAACTGGTGGTAATTGCAGTCTGTAATTCCAGAGGTGCAACAATGAATGCTTGTTACCATGCTTGTTACAAATGTTAAAGTTTCCAATAGCATCTCAACCATATATCCCAAAAACACCATAATGTCAGCCTGCACAAACCATGTCATAAGTGTTAGCCAATTTTAAACCGACCACCTCATTGCCACAACTCTGCAATAAAGTGCTCTAGAGTCTGATGCCGAGGGCCAATGGCAAAAACGAGTTCACAAACAGTTCACATTAAAAGATACTTAATTAACAGTTATGGTTAAGATTGTGAGAAAGTCATTCATGCTTGCCAAATTGTACGTTTATTAAGCTTGGTTGAATAACGCAGTTAAAATGTTCAGAAGACAAACTCGTATTTCATCACCTTGCATATCTATACCTTGCAAGGTTTTCACTGTTGAGGAACAAGCTCTGTCAGGTTGGATGGGGAGTGTCGCTGCACAACTATTTTCAAATCACATTTTATTTGTCATATGCGCCGAATACAACCGGTAAACCTTACAGCGAAATGCTTACTTACGAGCCCCTAACCAACAATGCCGTTATTTGAATTAAAACAAGTAATTAAAGAGCAGCAGTAAATGTTTTAATTTGACTAGGCAAGGTCAGATAAGAACCAATTCTTATTTTCAACAATGGCCTAGGAACAGTGGGTTAACTGCCTTGTTCAAGGGCAGAATGACACATTTTTCACATTCGATCTTGCAACCTTTCGGCTACTAGCCCAACGCTCTAACCACTAGGCTGCCGGCCCAATAGCCAGACTATATACAGGGGGGTACCGGTACAGAGTCAATGTGCGGGGGGCACCGGTAAGTTGTGGTAATTGAGGATGTACATAGAATATGTACATTAGTAGAATTATTCAAGTGACTATGCATAGATGATAACAACCGAGAGAAGCAGTGGTGTAAAAGAGGGGTGCAATGAAAATAGTCTGGGTAGCCATTTGATTAGATGTTCAGGTGTCTTGTAGCTTGGGGGTAAAAGCTGTTTAGAAGCCTCTTGGACCTATACTTGGCACTCTGGTACCGCTCGCCGTGTGGTAACAGAGGGAAGAGTCTATGATAAGGGTGGCTGGAGTCTTTGACAATTTTTAGGGCCTTCCTCTCACACCGCCTGGTATAGAGATCCTGGATGGTGGTGTATTTCTCAATGTCATCAGAGGAATCCCGGAAGATATTCCAGCCTGTGCTAGCAAAACAGCCTGTTGCTTAGCAACATCTGACCACTTTTGTATTTTTTCGAGTAACTGTTTCCTGCTTTAAATTTTGCTTGTAAAAAGGAATCAGGAGGATAAAATAATTATGGTCAGATTTGCCAAATAGACGGCGAGGGAGAGCTTTGGTTGCATCTCTGTTTGTGCAGTAAATGTGGTCTAGGAGCACCGCCTCTGGGTGAGCGTTTTCATGTTTGCTTATGGTGGAATACAGCTCATTGAGTGAGTTCTTAGTGCCAGCATCAGTCCGTGGTGGTATGTAGACAGCAATGAAAAATACAGATGAAAACTCTCTAGGTAGATAATGTGGTCTACAGCTTATCATGAAATACTCTACCTCAGGCCAGCAAAACCTTGAGACTTCCTTAGATATCGTGCTCCAGCTGTTATTTTCAAAAATACATAGTCCGCCACCCCTTGTCTTACCAGACACCGCTGTTCTATCCTGCCGATACGGTGTATAACCAGCCAGCTGTTGATAATGTCGTCGTTCAGCCATGACTCTCTGATGCATAAGAAATTACAGTTTTGAATATCCCGTTGGTAGTTTAATCTTCGTAGGTCATCAAATTTATTTTTCAAAGATTGCACGTTTGCTTGCAGAATGGAAGGCAGTGGGGGTTTATTTGATCGTCTTAAAGGAAAAAGATCGTTAAAGGAAAAAAAGGATTCTGACAGTTTGTGGTGAGTCATCGCAGTTCTGTTGTCCAGAAGTTGTTTTCGGTCATAAGAGATGGTAGCAGCAACATTATGTACAAAATAAGTTGAAAATAAGTTGCAAACAAACTAACAAAAAACCAATTGGTTAGGAACACGAAAAACGTCAGCCTTCTTCTCCGGCGCCATCTTAACTTTACAGGTCTCTCCGGAGATGTTAGATCGGGTTCAAATCCGGGCTCTGGCTGGGCCACTCAAGGACATTCAGAGACTTGTCTCGAAGCCACTCCTGCGTTTTCTTGGCTGTGTGCTTAGGGTCGTTGTCCTGTTGGAAGGTGAATCTTTAGCCCCAGTCTGAGGTCCTGAGCACTCTGGAGCAGGTTTTCATCAAGGATCTCTGTACTTTTCTCCGTTCATCTTTCCTCGCTCCTGTCTAGTTTCCCAGTTCCTGCTGCTGAAAAACATCCCCACAGCATGATGCTGCCACAAACATACTTCCTCCAGATTTCACGCTTGGCATTCAGGCCAAGGAGTTTAATCTTGGCTTCATCAGACCAGATAATCTTGTTTCTCATGGTCTGAGAGCCCTTCAGGTGCCCTTTGGCAAACTGCTAGTGGGTTGTCTTGTGTCTTTTACTGAGGAGTGGCTTCCGTGTGGCCACTCTGCCTTAAAGGCCTGATTGGTGGAGTGAAGCAGAGATGGTTGTTTCTTCTGGAATGTTCTCCCATCTTCAGAGAGGAACTCTGTAGCTCTGTCAGAGTAACCACCGTGTTCTTGGTCACCTTCCTGACCAAGGCCCTTCTACCACGATTGCTCAGTTTGGCCGGGCGGCTAGCTCTAGGAAGTGTCTAGGTGGTTCCAAACTTCTTCATGGAGGCCACTGTGCTCTTGTGGACCTTCAATGCTTTTTGGTACCCTTCTCCAGATTTGTGCCTCGACACAATCCTGTCTTGGAGCTCTACGGACAGTTCCTTCAACCTCAGGGCTTAGTTTTTGCTCTTACATGCACTGTCAACTGTGGGACCTTATATAGACACGTGTGTGTCATTCCAAATCATGTCCATTCAATTGAATTTACCACAGGTGGACTCCAAGTTGTAGAAATATTTCAAGGACGATTAATGCCAGCAGGATGCACCTGAGCTCAATTACGAGTCTCTTAGGAAAGGGTCTGAATAATGCAAATAAGGTATTTCCGTTTTTAATTTTTAATACATTTGTATACAATTCTAAAAAATAGTTTTATGGCTTGTCATCATGGGGTATTGTGTGTAGATTGATGAGGGAAAACAATATTTTAATCAATTTTAGAATACGCCTGCAACGTAACAAAATGTGGAAAACGGGAAGGTGTCTGAATACTTTCAGAATGCACTTTAAGTACACATTAATGACAAGTAAGTACCCCTCAAGGTACACTTCATTTTAACTATCTAAATCCTGTGTAACACCTAGTAATTACATTGCAGATTTGACATGCACTCTTGTGTACTTGTGTGTTTATCCTCCCTTAAGGATGACACTCACTTGATGATGACACCCGTATGGTAGACCCCAGTCAATGATATTGACCTACATCTTATCTCTTTTTGTAAACTCAACCAAGTTAACCCAGATGCTACACTTTTTGGGGGCAAGTGCTACCAACAACATTGAGTGGATGTTTTGAAGAGTGTGCATTCACGGGAAGGTAATTAGAGTTGATGTAATCTCAGGACACCCAGTGCTTGTGTCCACAAGAGATTACAACCTTTTGATAGTTATTATTGAATCGGATAAAACTGAGAAGAAACCAAACACTAAATTGGTGAATTTAGCGGAACCCTGCCCATTTGTAACAAGCATGGTAACAACCATTCATTGTTACACCTCTGTAATTACAGACTGCAATTACCACCAGTTAGTTACACGTTATTACAGTGTACATATGAGTTATTACAGTTAACTACAATGCTTGTTACACATGTAATTATACTGTAATAAGGACCCCTTAAAAGTAAGTATTACCCATTCCTGATTAGATGTTTTTTTGTTGAATCTTTGTGTCATACAAAGGACCTTGACCAAACTCTTTCTGTTCTTTGGATATGAAATCTTATCATGGTGAGCAGCTTAGCTTCTGATGTAGCCATCTAATGTCTAATGGTACCTGTCATTGAGCTCTATAGGACAATGGATTCTCTTCCTAGGGGAACATCACTGTTTAGTTCCAAATCATTTTATACCATTAGATTTCCGTTTTCTGCCTCACATGGGGATGTGTCCAAAATGGCACCACATTCATTTTGTTGTGCACTACTTTTAAACAGGGCCAATAGGGCTCTGTTCAAAAGTAGTGCACTATGTAGGGAATAAAAATGCCACTTGGGACGCATGCATGTAAATCTCCTTCCATCCCAGCTTCCCTGACCGTGAGAGATGGTGATGATCAGAAGTGATCATGCGGTGGAATAGTGGAAGATTTGTGAGGTTAATAAAAGGAGCTCAGGGAAATGCTAGCTATATTCCAGGCATCATTGGAGTGCATTTAAATAGGTGAGTCAATGGTGGGAATGGTCAAGGGAGTCGGTAACAAAATGATATGTACATGTGTGTGTGGTATATCAAATGCTCGCATCCTTTTATACTGACTGATATTGCAGGCATAACTCTAGCAATGGTCATTTTGCAACATACATGTATAGGTCTACACCTGAACTATATGCTGAATTATCATGTTTATAGCAGCGCTCATATCTAAATCTCTATTCCTGCCCTCTTCTTTTGTTTTAGGTGTGGTTACTGGTTACACACCAGAATTCAAGTAACCCAGGGGCAGCTATGTGTATTACGGGGAGCATTGGGGATGCTATCTCATGCATTGTCTAGTAGTGTGTTGTTCATCTTCAGTGGCTCGTTGCTGCAGGGTTGCTGTCCATGGTGCTGAATGTGCTGGTGCTATGTAGTATGGGGAGGTGACCAGTGTTTGGGGCTGTGAAAGTCAGTATGACCAGGTTAAATACTGATAAGACTGAGTGTGGGCTTGTTCCATAGGACTGTGGAAAGAAAGGATAGAGAAACACAGCACCAAAGTACTGTATCACTGAACTGGTCAAACATGGATGAACTGCACCAATCTTTGAATGATCATACGAAGCACCAGTTGAATAAAGAATAGGAGCCAGGGAAAGGCAATCTAGGCCTACATCTCCATTTATTGAACTGTGAGGCATATTGGCAAAGAAAATGCAACTGTTTCCTGGTGCTCATGGAACCTGGCACTTGTATGAAACGCCAGTTGTTGCTCTCTCCATCTGGAGATGAAGGCAGCAGAATCCCCCCTACACTTCCTCCATGGGTGGGATGCAGATTTTAAACCAGAGTTGATTTGATGAACCCCATCCACACCAGCAGCCAGGTGCATAGAACCACAGGACCGTCATCATGATGAGGTTGGTTCCATGCACTCAACAGCTGGTTATCTGACAGCACAGCTACCCTGGCACCTGAGGTGGCATGCTACCATGTTGAGCTAAACCAACTAATCACTGACATCCCCTCCAAAGCCTTGTGCAGTGCATACAGGGGAGAATGGTTGTAATGGTTTGAATTGGAAAACGTGTGTGTGTGTGTGTGGGGGGGGGTTCTACTGTGAATGGACAAAGGGTCATCTTTCTGATCTCCACAAAAGTAATGATAACAGTTTTACTAACTACTAAAACTGCTGTGTGCTTTGTCACCAAATGTAAAGATTCTAGGAGGTCCCATTCCCTCCACATCCAGCGTATGGGCCCTGGTCAAATGTAGTACACATTATAGGGAATAGGGTACCATTTGGGATGCAACCCAGCCTCTAACATAAAGGGGAATTGGGCTCTCTTCAGGAGAAGGGTTACTTAATCACTGACCTTTAGTGTAGAGAAATGTAGGACTATATACGATCTTCCCATTCAAATGAACCTGTAATGGAGAGCCATGCATAAATGATGGATGAGAGAAGTTGAATAAACTTATTGCCAGAGACCTACAGTACACACTGTATGACTTGACTTATTACAGATTTATAATATGTGTCAGTGGTGCTCTTACCTCCATACCCCCAGGACCACTTGTGTAAGAACAGCTGTGGTGTTAATGAAAACATTGAACATGGTGTGTGATGGTTGATTGACTATGGTAATAACAACATTTATGCAGCCAGGAATAGATTCATCACTATTTTTAAGAAGGCCTCTAAATCAGCCTGGTCTCAAAGCCATACAAAAATACTATTATGTATTTCTGAGCACCACCAAGACGAATGATATGTTCTAAAGGTCTAGTTGCTTTTGACAGAAACTAAAGTAAGGATGATGGTCGGAAAGGATGGGTGGGCGTATACCCGCGACTGTGTCTAGCAATCCAAAGGTTGCGTGTGAAGTTGTGTTAGGGACAACTGTAGTATTTTAGCGAACCTTTATTCTAACCTTAACCCAATTCACCTAACCTGCTACGAAATTGTCATAAATTTGTAGTTTTAGTTGTAATAACCTTTTGCAAAAACTATCTTAACCTTTTTTGTCAGTTCTATCCACCAATGTAAATTCTCGAATGATTCTCCATTGTTGTTATGACCCAACAAGCAACAATGTCTCAAAGAAAAGCATGTAATACTATACGAACTGTAACGGTTCTCTTGTGGTGAAGGAGAGTCGGACCAAAATAATTCGACCAGAGTGTGACAGAACCACGCCCCTAAGGTGCGGACTCCCGAACGCACCTCAAAACAATAGGGAGGGTCCGGGACTGAGGGGAAGCTCGGGACTGAGGGGAAGCTCGGGACAGAGGGGAAGCTCGGGACAGAGGGGAAGCTCGGGACAGAGGGGAAGCTCGGGACAGAGGGGAAGCTCGGGACAGAGGGGAAGCTCGGGACAGAGGGGAAGCTCGGGACAGAGGGGAAGCTCGGGACAGAGGGGAAGCTCGGGACAGAGGGGAAGCTCGGGACAGAGGGGAAGCTCGGGACTGAGGGGAAGCTCGGGAGTGAGAGGAAGCTCGGGAGTGAGAGGAAGCTCGGGAGTGAGAGGAAGCTCGGGAGTGAGAGGAAGCTCAGGAGTGAGAGGAAGCTCAGGAGTGAGAGGAAGCTCAGGAGTGAGAGGAAGCTCAGGAGTGAGAGGAAGCTCAGGCAGGTTGATGGATATACCAGATCCTGGCTGGCTGGTGGTTTCGGCAGATCCTGGCTGACTGGCAGATCCTGGCCGACTGGCGGATCCTGGCCGACTGGCGGATCCTGGCCGACTGGCGGATCCTGGCCGACTGGCGGATCCTGGCCGATTGGCAGATCCTGGCTGACTGGCGGATCTGGAAGAGTCTGGTTGACTGGCGGATCTGGAAGAGTCTGGCTGACTGGCGGATATGGAAGAGTCTGGCGGATCTGGAAGAGTCTGGTGGATCTGTAAGAGTCTGGCTGACTGGCGGATCTGGAAGAGTCTGGCTGACTGGCGGATCTGGAAGAGTCTGGCTGACTGGGGGATCTGGAAGAGTCTGGCTGACTGGGGGATCTGGAAGAGTCTGGCTGACTGGGGGATCTGGAAGAGTCTGGCTGACTGGCGGATTGGAAGAGTCTGGCTGACTGGCGGATCTGGAAGAGTCTGGCTGACTGGCGGATCTGGAAGAGTCTGGCTGACTGGCGGATCCTGGCTGCTCCACGCTGACTGGCGGCTCTGGCTGCTCCATGTAGGCTGACAGCTCTGGCGGCTCCGTGCAGACTGGCAGCTCCGTGCAGACTGGCAGCTCCTTGCAGACTGGCAGCTCCGGCTGCTTCATGCAGACTGGCAGCTCTGGCTGCTTCATGCAGACTGGCAGCTCTGGCTGCTCCTTACAGGCTGGCAGCACTGGCTGCGCTGAACAGGCAGGAGACTCCAGCAGCGCTGTAGAGGAGGAAGGCTCTAGCTGCGCTGAACAGGCGGGAGACTCCGGCAGCGCTGGAGAGGCGAGGCGCACTGTAGGCCTGATGCGTGGTGATGGCACTGGTGGGACTGGACCAAGAACACGCACAGGAAGCCTGGTGCGGGGAGCTGCTACCGCAGGACTGGGGTGTGGAGGTGGTACTGGATAGACCGGACCGTGCAGGCGCACTGGAGCTCTTGAGCACCGAGCCTGCCCAACCTTACCCGGTTGAATGCTCTCGGTAGGTGGAATAGCCCGCACTGGGCTATGCAGGCGAACCGGAGACACCGAGCGCAAGGCTGGTGCCATGTAAGCCGGCCCAAGGAGACGCACTGGGGGCCAGATGCGTAGAGCCGGCTTCATGGCATTTGGCTCGACCCTCAATCTAGCCCGGCCGATACGCGGAGCTGGAATATACCGCACCGGGCTATGCACCCGCACTGGAGACACTGTGCGCACCACAGCATAACACGGTGCCTGCCCGGTCTCTCTAGCCCCCGGTAAGCACAAGGAGTTTGCGCAAGTCTCTTACCTAGCGTCGCCATGCTCCCTGTGAGCCCAGGGTCCTTTACCGTCCAGTTCGTCCTCCCATGTCCATTTCTCCAAGTAGTGCAGCCTCTCCCACTGCAGCTGCTGCTGCTCCTGCTGCTGCTGCCTCTGTTGCCTCTCCTGTGGCTCCTGCCTGTTGACAAGCTGCTTGGTCCTTTTGTGGTGGGTGATTCTGTAACGGTTCTCTTGTGGTGGAGAGTCAGACCAAAATGCAGCGTGTAGATTGCGATCCATGTTTAATGAACAAACGTAAAACACGAATCAATATTAAACACTACAAAACAAAGAACATAACGAAAACCGAAACAGCCTATACTAGTGTAAACTGACACAGGAACAAGGACACTAAGGACAATCACCCACGAAACACACAAAGAATATGGCTGCCTAAATATGGTTCCCAATCAGAGACAACGATAAACACCTGCCTCTGATTGAGAACCACTTCAGACAGCCATAGACTTAACTAGAACACCCCACTAAGCTACAATCCCAATACATACACACCACATACAAAAACCCATGTCACACCTTGGCCTGACCAAATAAATGAAGCTAAATACAAAATACTTCGACCAGGGCGTGACACGTACCTCCTAATATATGAATTAAGTCATTAAATTCGTATGATATTGTACAACCGCTATTCCATTCATAATGTAACCTAACATAACGTAATATATCATACTAGATGAAGGGAACTGTTTTACGTACCAAATCCTACGAACTGCCCTGAGACTGTTGTTTTAGTTAGTATCCAATAATAGTTTTAATACCTTCCATAGTTCTCTTAATCAGATACTATACATATTTTGATATTAAGTTGCTTCCTATTCAATCAATGCAAATTAAAGTATTGCAAAAACATCTAGTATCCTATTCTGAATACTGCAGAAGTCTGATTCCAAAGTATCATATGCTAATTAATGTACTAACTTGGGCTGCAATCCCATTCGGAATCACCCAGTCCTCTGGTGTGTTCTACATGCACTAAATAAGGATATCAAAGGCTCACATATATTGTCTGGCCGGAAGGCTGGAGGGTTTGGACACGTCTGTGAGATACTGTCTCCATACAAAAGGGCAGATAGACAATGGTTGTGCCCCAAATGGCTCCTTATTACCTATATTGTGCAGTGCACTACTTTTGACCAGGGCTCTGGTCAAAAGAAGTGCAGTATATAGGGAATAGGGTGCCATTTGAGATGTAGACAATGGGTTGGCACTGGAAGCAGCCAGCTAATTAAAGTAGTCATGCTCAATGTTTAATGCATGACCTTTCTGTTGGCATTATAACACAAAGGTGAGGGACTAGTGCAATAACTCCGTGTTGAACATGGTCAATATCCTTAACATCATCTCTATTCATTCTTCCTGGCTGGACAGGGGAGGGGAATAATCTCATGCATCTTTAATCCAGTTGTTACTATGCTCACACAGAGGAAATGGATTGGATGTAGTACACTGATTGGCAGGGTCCAAGATGAGAATAACACATACTGTACAGTAAAAGGAGAGGACATTTGGAAGAATCGGGTCAAGGATAGCTAATACTTTCATTTGGTTTTCACTCTAATAAAAAAACTGTTCAATGACTCAATGACTTGTTATTGGCAATGTTTTCTTGTACAACACAGTACAGCACATGTATCTAGCCGTTGAATGATCATGACAGTACAGTATGCAGTGTCAATAAAAATCTACAGAAGCAATCAATAACAAACACTTTTCTTTGCCCACCACAATTACCTGTTCAGCACAAACAGTCATTTCACGGCAATCAACAGGCTTGTAAGAGCCACTCAGATCTCTGAACCACATTGACCATTGGCAACCTCTGAGCATACAGTAATCAAAATAGCTGTTCATTAATTCAGAGTGCTATAGCTACTCCCCACCCTCATCATTTCCAATTAAGCTTACCATGAAGTAGCTGGTAAAACAAAGAGAATTATGCTCGCCACATTATAAGCATACAAACAAATTACGGGAAAAAAGCATCATCCTTCCTCCTGCACCTTCACAAGTTGTTTTAAGATTTCAAGCACACATTGTATCTAGGCGATTCTTTAACAAAGACACAGAAATTCAAAGATTGACTCAAAGAAGCACGGCTCTGTTTGTTTTCCCCCACAGTGAGGCCATAACGCTAAAGTTAGAAAGCTACATTTTGCATACATCAACTCAAGTGAACTCATAATAGGCACAACTGATCATTATCCTAATCTTATTTTCACCTTAACTATGATGCTTCATTGTAGTTACCAACATGCTACAGTTTATTTTAACTTTATTTAGCTAGGCAAGTTAGTTAAAAGTCAGTTAATAACAAATTCTTATTTACATTGACGGCCTACCAAGAGGCAAAATGCCTCCTGCGGGAACGAGGGCTGGGATTTTTTTTTAAGTGACAAAGCACAAATCACGAGAAGAAAGACACCACAACACTACATAAAGAGAGACCTAAGACAACAATACAGCATGGCAGCAACACAGCATGGCAGCAACACGACATGGTAGCAGCACAAACATGGTATAAACATTGTTGGGCACAGACAACAGCACTAAGGGCAAGAAGGTAGAGACAGCAATACATCACTTGAAGCATCCACAAGTGTCAGTAAACGTGTCCATGATTGAGTCTTTTGGAGATAAAACGATCCAGTTTGAGGTTGTTTTTTTTCAGCTTGTTCCAGTCGCTATGTGCAGCGAACTGAAAAGAGTAGCAACCCAGTGATGTGTGTGCTTTGGGTACCTTTTACAGAATGTGACTGGCAGAACGGGTGTTGTAAGTAGAGGATGAGGGTTGCAAATAAAATTTGATATCTGTACTAGAGGTCGACCGATTGATCGGAATGGCCGATTAATTAGGGCCGATTTCAAGTTTTCATAACAATTGGTAATCTGCATTTTTGGACACTGATGATGGCCGATTACATTGCACTCCACGAGGAGACTGTGTGGCAGGCTGACTACCTGTTATGCGAGTGCAGCAAAGAGCCAAGGTAAGGTGCTAGCTAGCATTAAACGTATCTTATAAAAAACAATCAATCTTAACATAATCACTAGTTAACTACACATGGTTGATGATATTACTAGTTTATCTGCATAGTTGCATATAATCGATGCGGTGTCTGTTAATTTATTATTGAATCATAGCTTAATTCGCCAAACGGGTGATTTAACAAGCGCATTCACGAAAAGAGCACTGTCTTCGCACCAATGTGTACCTAACCATAAACATCAACGCCTTTCTCAAAATCAATACACAAGTATATATTTTTAAACCTGCATATTTAGTTCATATTGCCTGCTAACATGACTGGGGAAATTGTGTCACTTCTCTTGTGTTCTGTGCAACAGAGTCAGGGTATATGCAGCAGTTTGGGCCACCTGGCTCGTTGCGAACTGTGAAGAGTATTCCTAAAAAAGACAGCCAACTTCGCCAAACGGGAGCTAATTTAACAATAGCGCATTTGCGAAAAAAGCATAATCGTTGCACGAATGTACCTAACCACAAACATCAATGCCTTTCTTAAAATCAATACACAGAAGTATATATATTTTTAAACCTGCATATTTAGTTAAAATAAATTCATATTAGCAGGCAAAATTAAACAAGGGAAATTGTGTCACTTCTCTTGCGTTCATTGCACGCGGAGTCAGGGTATATGCAACAGTTTGGGCTGCTTGGCTCGTTGTGAACTAATTTGTCAGAATTTTACGTGATTATGACATAATATTGAAGATTGTGCAATGTAACAGGAATATTTAGACTTATGGATGCCACCTGTTAGATAAAATACGGAACGGTTCCATATTTCACTGATAGAATGAACGTTTTATTTTCGAAATGATAGTTTCCGGATTTGACCATATTAATGACCTAAGTCTCGTATTTGTGTGTGTTATTATGTTATTATTAAGTCTATGATTTGATATTTGATAGAGCAGTCTGACTGAGCGGTGGTAGGCAGCAGCAGGCTCGTAAGCATTAATTCAAACAACACTTTCGTGCTTTTGCCAGCAGCTCTTCTCAATGCTTCAAGCATTGCACTGTTTATGACTAGAAAGCCTATCATCTCCCGAGATTAGGCTGTTATAACCGATGTGAAATGGCTAGCTAGTTAGTGTTTCAAACGTCTCTCGCTCTGAGACTTGGAGTAGTTGTTCCCCTTCCTCTGCAAGGGCAGCGGCTTTTGTGGAGCGATGGGTAACGATGCTTTGAGGGTGGCTTTTGTCGATGTATTCCTGGTTCGAGCCCAGGTAGGGGCGAGGAGAGGGACGGAAGCTATACTGTTACACTGGCAATACTAAAGTGCCTATGAGAATTGTTGTAATTGTCATTATTACAAATAAATAAATAAAATTGGCCGATTAATCGGTATCGGCTTTTTTTGGTCCTCCAATAAATCGGTATCGATATCGGGCCGTTGAAAAATCATAATCGGTCGACCTCTAATCTGTACATTACTGACCCTTAGCTGACAATTTTGATGTAAGTTAGTTTAGTTGGCTGATTTTGGTGTCAGACTAACTAGCAAAATGGATATTAAGTGCATCGCACGACTGCATGCCTGTAACGTTACAGCTAGCCACAGCCAGTCATAGTGAAAGGTTTGTCTGTATGTTTGCCCAGAATAAGTGAGTGAGTGAGTGCATGTGAGAGAGTGAGATAAAACAGCGACAACCTTAAATAGCTATTCCCATAGCAGTACCTGAAGCCTAGACCCAACCATGAAATATATTGTATAAAGATACGCTTAATATATTGAACAAAAATATAAATGCAATATGTAACCATTTCATTGATTTTACTGAGTTACAGTTCATATGAGGAAAATAGTCAATTTATATAAACTCATTAGGCCCTAATCTATGGATTTCACATATCTCTTGGTCAGAGATACCTTTAAAAAAATGAGCCTCAGGATATAGTCACAATATTTTTGTGCATTAAAATTGCCATTGGTAAAATGCAATTGTGTTCATTGTCCGTAGTTTATGCCTGTCTATTGTTTGGGTTATGGAAGGGTTTGGGCTGGGTAGGCCGTCATTGTTCAATAATAATTTGTTCTTAACTGACTTGCCTAGTTAAATAAAGGTTAAATAAAAATAAATAAATATGATTTTTGTCCCCAACACAAGGTGCACCTGTGTAATGATCATGCTGTTTAATCAGCTTCTTGATATGCCACACCTGTCAAGTGGATGGAATATCTTGAGAAAGGAGAAATGCTCACTAACAGGGATGTAAAGAAATGTGTGCACAATTTGAGAGAAATAATATTTTTGTGTGTACTGAACATTTCTGGGATCTTTTATTTCAGCTCATGAAACATGGGACTAACACTACATGTTACGTTTATATTTTGGTTCAGTGTATATTGACCCATGACAATTTTGAAGTATGTTACTAAACAACATAGTTTAGTCGGCTGGCTTAAGTTGTCTGACTAGCTAGCCAAATGGAATTTTCCTTCACTCTGTGGTCCGACTCATCCCAAAGCATCTCAATTTAGTTGTGGAGGCCAGGTCATCTGATGCAGCACTCCTGTCATGCCTGCTCCCTTTCCCCCTCTCTGGCACTCGAGGGTGCCAGGATACCCATCATTACGCACACCTGTCACCATCGTTACGCGCATCTGCTCTTCATTTGACTCACCTGTACTCCATCACGTTAATGATTGCCTCCCCTATATCTGTCTATTCTTCAGTGTCATCCCCGTGTCAGCATTAATGCCGTTTTGTTCCCCCTGTCCAGACGCTGTCCTTGTTTTGTTTCATGTCGGTTATTTATTAAATATTCACTCCCTGTATTTGCTTCTCGTCTCCTAGCATCTGTCCTCACAATTCCATCATACTCCTTATTGGTCAAATAGCCCTTACACAGCCTGGCGGTGTGTTGGGCCATTGTCCTGTTGAAAAACAAATGAGTCCCTCTAAGCCCAAGCCAGATGGGATGGTATATCGCTGCAGAATGCTGTGGTAGCCATGCTGGTTAAGTGTGCCTTGAATTCTAAATAAATCACAGACAGTGTCACCAGCATAGCATCCCCAGACCATAACACCTCCTCCATGCTTTATGGTGGGAAATACACATGCGGAGATCATCCGTTTACCCACAACGAGTCTCAAAAAGACATGGCGGTTGGAACAAAAAATCCTAGAGCACAAATTTCCACCCGTCTGATGTCCATTGCTCGTGTTTCTTGGCCCAAGCAAGTCTCTTCTTCTCATTGATGTCCTTTAGTAGTGGTTTCATTGCAGCAATTCGACCATGAAGGCCTAATTCACAAAGTCTCTTCTGAACAGTTGATGTAACAGAGATATGTCTGTTACTTGACCTCGGTGAAGCATTTATTTGGGCTGCAATTTCTGAGACTGGTAGCTCTAATGAACTTATCCTCTGCAGCATAGGTAACTCTGGGTCTTCCATTCCTGTGGCGGTCCTCATGGGAGCCAGTTTCATCATAGTGCTTGATGGTTGTTGCGACTGCACTTCTTGAAATGTTCCGTATTGATTGACCTTCGTGTCTTAAAGTAATGATGGACTGTCCTTTCTCTTTGCTTATTTGAGCTGTTCATGCCATAATATGGACTTAGTCTTTTACCAAATAGTGCTATCTCCTGTATACCCCCTATATTTGATCAAATAGTGCTGTATACCCCCGCTACCTTGTCACAACACAACTGATTGGCTCAAATGCATTAAGAAGGATAGAATTAACAAGGCACACCTTTTAATTGAAATGCATTCCAGGTGACTACCTCATGAAGCTGGTTGAGAGAATGCCAAGAGTGTGCAAAGCTGTCATCAATGCAAAGGGTGGCTATTTGAAATATCTCTATAATCTTATGGTTACTACATGATTACATGTGTGTTATTTCATAGTTTCGATGTCTTCACTATTATTCTACAATGTAGAAAATAGTAAAAATAAAGAAAAACCCTTGAATGAGTAAGTGTTTTAAAACTTTTGACCGGTTTTGTACATCATGAGATTGAAATCACATTCGCCCTTAATGGACAGCTACTTGGTTTACGGAAAGCATACGTTCAAACTAGTCATACATATCTGATTGTATCTGAATTACCAACATTTTCTGGACCACCTGGCTATTTAAGCTAGAGATATTCAAATTTGGTCAAGTCGGTTAATGCTTTTCCCCTGTCCCTATATGCAGCTGATGTTCACTTTGTGTTCAGCAGAGAGGGTATTCAGAGGTGGTTTCGGCTGCACCACAGCCTCATCTCTGTGCTGACCCAGACTATTAATCAGGGTCAAAGTCCAGTGCCACCACATCTGCAAGCTTAGGTTCATCAGTTTCATGGTCAGGGGCATCATCAGCAGACTGAGGTGCAGGGACAGACCCACAAACCGGTGCATTCCTCCAGTAACCCGGAGATGGCCAGGTGCATATCAATGGTCCCAGAATACAGGAGATTTAATTTAGCTGTTTATAACCAACCCATCATAGGGTGTAACCACTGTTTTGACGATGTATCAATTCAGCCAATAATCTGGAAATTATTTATTACGTTTCCCATTATCATACCTCCCTTGCTGACTCACTCACACACACACGCATTGAAACTGTTATGCATCCAAAGATGGTAGTTCTTAGGTTTGGTACACATTTGCAGTGGAAAAAAGATGAATAGACATGGTCTCTCTGGTACATAGTGACACACACTTGAAACTCTCGCATACCTCTTTTCCACAAACCTAAGTTGTTTCCCATTACAATTTCGAGATGAAATTAACTCAAAAGTAGATTTATCAATGTGAATTTTCTCCCTTCTACTTGCAGGTCCTTTCCAAACCCCTTCCGGAGGCAGGCTGCCTCTGGAAAAAGAAGAATAAACCCTTCTTCTAGAACCAGGCAAGACTACAAAGGCCTGGAAACCTATTATTTCAGTGTAAACTTTCTACATAAGTTGTACGGCTTCCTGAACATCCTTCAGAAGCAGTCAAATCTCTGCAAAAGTATCTTTCTCCACCGGGGAAGATTGCAGAGTTAGTGAATTTGTTTTATTTCTAGTTATGTTGAATGAGTGTGTCAGATTTATTTCTAAATTTTATTTATCCTTTTTCAGCCAGATGCTGGCTACCTAGTCAGCCTCATCGCTCCTGAAGTGAACCTCCAGGGCTGCCATAGAGAGTCAGATAATAAACTACATTCAGGACTTTGTTCAAGATGTGGAAACTGCAGGTGAGCCTCGGCCTTGTTGAAATTGTCAACATGAATGATCATAAACCAACAGGGTTGGGAAGATAACGTGTTCAGTTGCTGATGACCAGTTTATAATGGTCAAATCTATTGGATTACTCACTCATAGTCCAAGTACTTTGTTTTTTTGTCTCACTTTGCTTTCAAAAGCCATAGAACATACTATAAACACAGTATTGTTTTGACATTGTCACTATCACAAACACACACCAGTAATGATGTGTTTCAGACGGAATGGAGGAAAAGGCCGCAGCAGTGCACAGTGAACAATAAGGAGAGGAAGAAGATGGACAAGAAGTACAGCCATCCAGACTCAGTTCCCACTGTCCCTAAAGTTAAGCAATGTCCGATGGGTCAGGGGCACAAGCCACTACTGTTGTCTGAACAGCAGGCCTTTAAAATGTTCTTCAAATTTGACCATGAGTGCTGAGTCCGAATGCCAGCGCACACCCTGTACTACCCTACAGTCAGTGCTTGCTCAAACACAATCACATTCCCCACAGCGCACCTGACCACTTATGAAGATTTTAAAATCATCATGATACAAACCATCACATCAGGTGGAGCATTCCACAGTGTGAAAGCCCATTGGCCGTACACATTGGATGAGACTAATCAGGTTCAGTTTCCTTCTTCTGGTGTTAAGTGATTGTTTAAAAATATATATTTCACCTTTATTTAGCCAGGTAGGTAAGTTGAGAACAAGTTCTCATTTACAACTGCGAACTGGTCAAGAATAAAGCAAAGCAGTTTGACACATGGAATAAACAAAACATACAGTCAATAATATAGTTGAATAATATCTATATGCAGGCAATAAATAGGCCATGGTGGCGAGGTAATTATAATATACCTGTCACGTTCTTTCAAAATCGAACCCAGAAGCAGACCAGGACAAGGAGAGTAGGAAGAAGGTGAGTATTTATTTACAAGTGAATGGGTAGATATATCCAGGTGGTGGCGTAGCGGGCAGCGGTGGTGAGTTGATGGGAGTAAATAGGTGGATCCAATGGGGTAGTGGAATCCTCCGATGACCAGGCGGGAATGGGGTAAATGATCCGGGTGAGTAACTGAAGACAGAACAAACGGAGGTAAGTTTAAGGCAAGCAATACGTAACAAACAACAAAACAAATTCTATCCAACTTGAGGCAGATACTCTGGCACAACATACTGTTCATGGCTAACGATCCGGCAGGGAATGGATGTCAGGTCAGAGCTTTTGAAGGGGAGAGGTGATGATCAGGACAGGTGTGCAGATTACTGATGGGATACAGGTGCGGGTGAACATCGATCTCCCAACAAGCTAATTCGCCCGGCAACCAGACAGGGTGCGTTCCAGGACACCGGAAACACACTCCAGGACAGAAACACAGGCAAACAAAGACTCAGGAAGCGGGATTCGTGACAGTACCCCCCCTCTGACGAACGCCACCGGGCGGACTACCTGGAGCGCCAGGGTGGAGGCGGTGGAAGTAACAAAGCAGGTCGTCAAGGATCTGACGCCGAGGAATCCAACCCCTCTCCTCTGGACCATATCCTTCCCAATTCACGAGATATTGGAAACCTCGACCCTGGCGTTTGGAATCCATTATGCGGTGCACCGTGTAGGCAGGACCACCTCCGATCATCCGAGGAGGAGGAGGACGAGGAGGCAACAGAAGACTGAGGAGAACCAGCTTGAGGCAGGAGACATGAAAGGTGGGGTGTACGCGAAGCGTTGCCGGAAATTTGAGTCGGACCACAACAGAGTTAATGATTCTCTCCACCACAAACGGACCAATGAACTTTGGTGACAGTTTCCTCGACTCAGTCCGTAGAGGAAGATCCCGTGTAGCCAACCAAACCTTTTCTCCGATGGTATAAGCGGGAGCAGGAATACGGCGACGATTCGCCTGGATCTGTTACCGGTCAGAAACTCTAAGGAGGACCTTCCTGGCCTGATGCCAGGTCCGGTGGCAACGGCGAATGTGGGCCTGGACAGAAGGAACCGAAAGATCCCTCTCCTGAGAAGGAAACAAGGGAGGTTGGTATCCGTATAGGCATTGGAAGGGGGACATCCCAGTGGCAGATGAAGGAAGGGTATTATGGGCATACTCGACCCAGGGTAATTGAGATGACCAAGAGGTGGGATCAGAGGAGACAAGACAACGCAGCGTGGACTCCATCTTCTGGTTGGCTCTCTCCGCCTGACCATTAGATTGTGGGTGAAATCCAGAAGTGAGACTGACTGTAGCTCCAATGGCCAAACAGAAGGATCTCCAGACAGCAGAGGTAAACTGAGGACCACGGTCAGAAACAATGTCACTGGGCAATCCATGGACCCTTAAAACCTCCCTAACCAGGATCTCCGACGTCTCCGTGGCAGATGGAAGCTTGGAAAGAGGGACAAAATGAGCAAACTTGCTGAATCTGTCCACAATGGTCAGAATGACCGTGTTCCCAACAGAAGGGGGCAATTCCGTGACAAAATCCAGGGCCAGATGCGACCAAGGTCGCAGAGGAATAGGTAGGGGGTGAAGAAGCCCAGAGCTGGGCCGATTGGTACTTTTGTTCTGAGCACAAACAGGACATGCGGCAACAAACCTCCGGGTATCTTCTCCCATGGCAGGCCACCAAAATCGTCTGCGCAGTAGCGCCATAGTCCGAGCAACGCCAGGGTGACAAGCTATCTTGCTGGTGTGGGACCACTGAAGAACAGCAGAACGGACCGACTCAGGCACGAACAACCGACCGGGTGGACCGTTACCGGGGCCGGGCTGCGTCCGAAAGGCCGCCATCACCTCCTCCTCAATCCTCCATGTAACGGCTTCCACGACAACGTTCTGGGGAAGAATCGTCTCAGTCTTGGCCCCACTCTCATCCGTCTTGGAGAACATCCGGAACGGCTTTGCCGTTCTTCGACCCAGGTCGGAACGTCAGGGAAATATTGAAGCGTCCAAAAAACAAAGCCCACCTGGCCTGACGGGAGTTGAGACGTTTAGCTGATTGCACGTAAGCCAGATTCTTGTGGTCAGTCCAGACCACAAACGGTTGCTCCGCTCCCTCCAACCAGTGACGCCACTCCTCCAAGGCAAGCTTCACAGCGAGAAGCTCCCGGTTACCCACATTGTAGTTTCTCTCAGCTGGTGAAAGACGACAAGAGCAGAAGGCACAGGGATGGAGTTCACTGTCAGTGGAGCTACGCTGGGACAGGATGGCGCCCACTCCCACATCAGACGCGCCCACCTCAACAACAAACTGACAGGTTGAGAGAGAATCGGCGCATTAGTGAATCGGCTCTTCAAGTTCAGAAATGCTCGGTCTGCCTCAGGAGTCCAACAGAAATTTCTGGTGCAAGACGTCAGAGCAGTTAAAGGGGCGGCCACCCGGCTGTAATCACGGATAAACCTCCGATAGAAGTTTGCAAATCCCAGGAATCTCTGGAGCTGCAATCTCATACCGGGCCGGGCCCAATCCCGAACCGCCCGATCAGTCTCTTGGTCAATCTTGATCTCACCCCTGGAGCTGATGTACCCGAGGAAGGATGTAGTGTGGGCGTGAAAATCACACTTCTCTGCCTTCACAAACAGCCGGTTCTCCAATAACCGCTGCAGGACCTGCTTAACATGCTGGATGTGGCTGGAAATCTCCTTGGAGAAAATCAGGATGTCATCCAGGTAAATGAACACAAACAGACCGATCATATCCCTCAGCACGTCATTCACCAAACCTTGGAACACTGCAGGAGCGTTGGTCAGTCCAAACGGCATCACCTGGTACTCGAAATGTCCCATAGGTGTATTGAATCCAGTCAACCACTCGTCCCCCTCTTTGATCCGAACCAGATGATACGCATTGCGTAGATCAAGCTTCGTAAACACAGTACCACCCTGTAAAGAATCGAAAGCTGAGCTCATCAAGGGCAAGGGGTACTTGTTCTTGACCGTAATATCATTCAACCCCCGATAATCAATACACGGTCGAAGAGAGCCATCCTTCTTACTCCCCAAAAAAATCCAGCTCCCAGGGGTGATGACGAGGGACGAATGAGACCTGCAGCAAGAGACTCCTTTATGTAGGTCTCCAGGGCTTCCCGCTCAGGTCGAGAAATACTGTATAACCGTCCCTTGGGAAAGGCAGCTCCAGGGAACAGCTTAATTGTACAATCATAAGGTCGGTGGGGAGGAAGTGACTGAGCTTTCTGCTTACTGAACACCTCACCCAACTCGTGATATGTTTCAGGAACCAGGGACAAATCAGGAGGAGCAGACTCACTGACCCGACTGGGGACAGCATGAGAACAGGCAGTCCTGAGGCAGTTAGCATGGCACTCACTGCTCCAACTAGTTACCTTACCAGTCACCCAATCGAACGATAGATTGTGTTCTCTTAGCCAGGGGTATCCAAGAACCAGAGGAACATGGGGGGGAAGGCAAAATGAAAAAAATAAATAACCTCTGAATGATTCCCCGACAACAACATCTTAACCGGTTCAGTCCTCATAGTGATCCGTGCCAGACTACTGCCGTTCAGAGTGGTTGCTTCAATGGCTTCCGGTAATTGCTCCTTGGAAAGCCCCAGCTGTTCCACCAAGTCGGCATCAATGAAGCTGTCATCGGCACCTGAATCGATGAAAGCGTTAATCGCTAAACTCTGATTCTTATTTATGAGGGTAGCGGGAAAACGAGGTCTGACAGGGCTCTTGAGAGGTTGAAACTGGCTCGCTAACAAACCTCCCAAACTTAATGAGCCGAGCAGTTTAACGGGCGCTGAGGACAAACGGAGATGTAATGTCCCGAGCTACCACAGTAGAGGCAGCTGTTGGTCTCACGTCTACGTTGGCGCTCGTCCTTAGTTAACCCGTGCCGCCCCACTTGCATAGGTTCAGGATCTGGCGGCAGGACTCCTCCACTAATCCTGTGTGAGGGAAAATGATCAACCCGTTCTGGTCCACTTCCTGACCCGAATGGTAACCGAGTGTCAGATTGATTAGATGGACCACACTGCTTCTCCCTCATCTCTCGGACTCTATTATCTACCCGAATAGCTAAGGTGACCAAACTATCTAGGTCACTAGGCTCTGGATAGGAGATCAGCTCGTCCTTGAGTTGCTCCGATAACCCCTGGTAAAAAAACGCTTGTAGTGATTCCTCATTCCAACCACTCTCCACAGCCAATGTCCTGAATTCTATCACAATGTCTGCCACACTGCGAGCTCCTTGGCGAAGAGAGAACAAACGTTTAGCTGCGTCCTTACCTCGGACTGGATGGTCAAAAAGCTTTCTCATCTCTGCCGTGAAACCCTGGTATGACGTCATGCATGTGTCCTGTCGTTCCCAAACAGCTGAAGCCCATTCCAGAGCTCTACCACGCAGCAGCTCAATAACAAAAGCTATCCTAGCCTTATCTGTGGCGTAAGAGTAGGGCTGTAGATCAAAAACTAACCCACACTGTAAAAGAAATGAACGGCATCCTCCCAGATCTCCCTCGTACTTCTCCGGTGTCGGAACCTTGGGCTCATGCAAGGAAACCGCACCAGACACGGCAGGTGAGATGGGTGAAACAGGTGGTGAATGAATCGCCGGCAAACTGAGCTGATCCTGGATTTGTGTCAAGCTAGCAGATAAGTTCTGGATTGAACCCGCTATCTCCTGTAGCGCCGTCTTGTGTTGTCCCAATGTCTTCCCCTGCTGGGTAATGGCATGGCAAACGGAGTCCAGGTCCGCTGGGTTCATCCTTGGCCGGATCGTTCTGTCACGTTCTTTCAAAATCGAACCCAGAAGCAGACCAGGACAAGGAGAGTAGGAAGAAGGTGAGTATTTATTTACAAGTGAATGTGAATGGGTAGATATATCCAGGTGGCGTAGCAGGCAGCGGTGGTGAGTTGATGGGAGTAAATAGGTGGATCCAATGGGGTAGCGGATGACCAGGCGGGAATGGGGTAAATGATCCGGGTGAGTAACTGAAGACAAAACAAACGGAGGTAAGTTTAAGGCAAGCAATACGTAACAAACAACAAAACAAATTCTATCCAACTTGAGGCTGATACTCTGGCACAACATACTGTTCATGGCTAACGATCCGGCAGGGAATGGATGTCAGGTCAGAGCTTTTGAAGGGGAGAGGTGATGATCAGGACAGGTGTGCAGATTACTGATGGGATACAGGTGCGGGTGAACATCGATCTCCCAACAAGCTAATTCGCCCGGCAACCAGACAGGGTGCGTTCCAGGACACCGGAAACACACTCCAGGACAGAAACACAGGCAAACACAGACTCAGGAAGCGGGATTCGTGACAATACCAATTAGACACTAGAGGTTGATGATTGATGTGCAGAAGATGAATGTGCAAGTAGAGATACAGGGGTGCAAAGGAGCAAGATAAATAAATAAATAAATGCAGTATGGGGATGAGGTAGTTGGATGGGCTATTTACAGATGGGCTCTGTACAGGTGCAGTGATCTATGAGCTGCTCAGACAGCTGGTGCTTAAAGCTAGTGAGGGAGATATGAGTCTCCAGCTTCAGTGATTTTTGCAATTCATTACAGTCATTTGCAGCAGAGAACTGGAAGGAAAGGTGGCCAAATGAGGAATTGGCCTTGGGGGTGACTAGAGAGATATTCCTGCTGGAGCGCGTGCTACGAGTGGGTGCTGCTATGGTGACCAGTGAGCTGAGATAAGGCAGGGCCTTACCTATCAGAGACTTGTAGATGACCTGAAGCCAGTAGGTTTGGCGATGAGTATGAATTGAGGGCCAGCCAGTGAGAGCGTATAGGTTGCAGTGGTGGATAGAATATGGGGCTTTGGTGACAAAACGGATGGCACTGTGATAGACTGCATCCAATTTGTTGAGTAGTGCTGGGGGCTATTTTGTAAATGACATTGCCGAAGTCGAGGATCGGTAGGATGGTCAGTTTTACGAGGGTATGTTTGGCAGCATGAGTGAAGGATGCTTTGTTGCGGAATAGGAAGCCGATTCTAGATTTAATTTTGGATTGGAGATGCTTAATGTGAGTCTGGAAGGAGCGTTTACAGTCTAACCAGACACCTAGGTATTTGTAGTTGTCCACATATTCTAAGTCAGAACCGTCCAGAGTAGTGATGCTGGGCGGGCGGACGGGCAGGTGTGGGCAGCAATCGGTTGAAGAGAATGCATTTAGTTTTACTTGCATTTAAGAGCAGTTGGAGGCCACAGAAGGAGAGTTGTATTGTCACACAACTATTGGAAAATAGATGGTGCACTTCCTGTATTAAATGCCTTTTGGGGGGCGGGGCATCGGTGTATGGCCAATGACATGTCGGTCATGTTGTCAACAAAACATACATACAGTGCATTTGGAAAGTATTCAGACCTCTTGACATTTTCACATTTTGTTATGTTACAGCCTTGTTCTAAAATGTATTAAATTAAAATGTACACACAATACCCCATAATGACAAAGCGAACAGGTTTTCAGAAATTTCTGCAAAATTATTAAAAATAAGAAACAGAAATACCATATTTACATAAGTATTCAGACCCTTTGCTATGAGACTCGAATTTGAGCTTAGGTGCATCCTGTTTCTACAACTTGGAAATTGGAGTCCACCTGTGGTGAATTCAATTGATTGGACGTGATTTGGAAAGGCACACAACTGTCTATATCAGGTCCAACAGTTGACAGTGCATGTCAGAGGAAAAACCAAGTCATGAGGTCGAAGGAATTGTACATAGAGCTCCGACACAGGATTGTGTCGAGGCACAGATCTAGGGAAAGGTACCAAAAGTTCCCCAAGAACACAGTGTCCTCCATCATTCTTAAATGGAAGAAGTTTGGAACCACCAAGACTCTTCCTAGAACTGGCTGTACTGCCAAACTGAGCAACTGGGGGAGAAGGGCCTTGGTCAGGGCCTTGGTCAGGGAGGTGACCAAGAAACCGATGGTCACTCTGACAGAGCTCCAGAGTTCCTCTGTGGAGATGGGAGAATCATCCAGAAGGACAACCATCTCTGCAGCACTCCACTAATCAGGCCTTTATGGTAGAGTGGCCAGATGGAAGCCACTCCTCAGTAAAATGCACATGACAGCCCGAGTTTGCCAAAGGGCACCTAAAGGACTCTCAAACCATGAGAACTAGATTCTCTGGTCTGATGAAACGAAGATTGAACTATTTGGCCTGAATGCCTGGAAAATGAATGCCTGAAAAATGTCCAATGTCTGGAAAAAACCTAGCATCATTCCTACGATGAAACATCATGCTGTGGGGATGTTTTTAAGCGGCACGGACTTGGAGACTTGTCAGGATTGAAGGAAAGATGAACAGAGCAAAGTACAGCGAGAACCTTGATGAAAACCGGCTCCAGAGAGCTCAGGACCTTAGACTGGGGCAATTGTTTACCTTCCAACAGGACAACGACCCTAAGCACACAGCAAAGACAACACAGGAGTGACTACAGGACAAGTCTCTGAATGTCCATGAGTGGCCCATCCAGAGCCCAGACTTGAACCCGATCTAACGTTACAGGCATGCAGTCTTGCGATTCATTCCATTTCCATTTGGCTAGCTAGTCTGACACCAAAGCCAGCCAACTAAGCTAACGTACTTCAAAATGGGTGGGTATAATTTGTGGAATGTTCCAACAGGAATCTGTTCCAAAAACTTTGTAAATAACAAGGTGGCCAACAAACAATGCATACAAGTTGTATAGCGGCAGAATAAGATACCGGGTAGGGAGTGGGCTATTTCATTCAGGTTTTCACTCACCACGTTTATTCTGAAAAATGTCTGCCCTCACTGGTAGCCTATGGACAAACATTAAGAATAAGCTATGTGGTGAGTTGATGCCTATTCGACAGCTAGTTAACTAGGTGAATTGATCATGCAACTTTGTATGCGTTGTTTTTTGGCAACCTTGTACTTTACTAAGTTTTTGGAACAGATTCCTTTTGGAATGTTCCACACATTATACCCACCCCTTCAGAATTGTCACTCACAGGTCAATAATGTACTGATTTTAGAAGCGTGTCTAACTAATACATTTATTTACAAACCATGTTGTCAGGATTTGGCCAGGGTTGTTCCGGTTTTTGGTCACTAGATGCCCCCATTGTGCCTTTTGACCTTTTGTTTTCCCTTGATCCCCATTATTATTTGCACCTGTGCCTTGTTTCTCCTGATTGTATTTAAACCCTTTGTTTTCCTCTGTTCTTTGCTCTGTGTTTGTATGTTAGCACCCAGCCCTAGTACTCTGTGAACTCTTGTTGATCCCGGTGGACTCTCTTGTGGAATTCTGTTTTTTGTTCTTGTTTGTTTGTTTGTTTTTGAGTATCTTTTGAGGCTTTTTGTGCTTTACCTTCCACCTTGTGGATTTACCTTTTTTGTCTTGGAGGATTACCTTTGTTCTTGTGGAATTCCTTTTGAGGTTGTGGAGTTACATGTTTTCCTGAAGAACTTCACTTTTTACTTCATTAAATACACCGTCTCAAGTACTGCTGTGTCTGCCTCATCTTCTGGGTTCTGCCGACTATTCGTGGCTCAGTTGGTTAAGTGACTGTTTCTCACTCCGGAGACCCGGGTTCGTAACCGGGTCCTGACACATGTAACTACTTAGGTAAACATATGAATGACCTGTTGCCCAAAATTCGGCACAGGTGTTGGTAACTGTTTCACCATGTTTAGTACATGCGGCCCAGGGGAAAAGATTTGGTGCGTAGTGGTAACGTCAGACCGTCTGGTTAAGTAGCCAATAGAAAAAAAGCCTGTCTATCATGTTTATTGACTGGGTTAAAATGAACCGTCACTACAAAACTAGTGGACCAATGGAGACTCATTGTCAACCAAAAAAATAGAAAAGTTAAACTCGCATTTGAAAAAACTGGCAGTATATGCAAAGAAACAGACCTCGAAAGCAAACATACAAGTAGCGTAACCAAAATGTAGTAAATGCAGGCCAGAGCTTAGGCAAACTGGATTCAATAGGATTGGCTGTTGGGACAGTTTAACTGAAAATTATTTTTGAATTAGTTTTTAAACATATTGTTTTGTTATTTGGCAGAGAGTTTTGCTCTCACTTTAACATTATTTGCTTGGAAGTTTTGGGGTTTTTGCGTTTGTCATTTTTGTTTAAAATTCTATACATTTTGCTTTCAATTGTTTTTGTTTTTGATTTCAACATCCATAATTTCAACCTTCAACGAAAATATGTTTATTTTAAATTCAATACATATTGCGTGAAATAGCCAAAGAGGGCTTTATGAATATGTATTAACCAGTGGGTCTTGAAGATGGCCAGTTTACAGAGGAGTATAAAATGCAGTGATGTGTCCTATAAGGAGCATTGGTGGCAAATCTGATTTCCAAATGGTAAAGAACCTCTAGCTGCTCGAGAGTACCCTTCCCTGCCAATCTATAAATTACCTCCGTAATCTAGCATGAGTAGGATGGTCATTTGAATCAGGGTTAGTTTGGCAGCTGGGGTGAAAGACGAGCCGTTACGGTAAGAGGAAACCAAGTCTCGATTTAACCTTAGCTTGGATATGTGCTTGGACCGTCACGTGTCAATCATGTACAAACACACAACTCATTTAAATATTACAGAGGGGTGGTATGCTCAAAAGGATGTGTGCTCTCTCTGTAGTCCGAACTGAGAGAGACATCAGAGAGCCTTGATAACTGCAGCACAGTGGGCACCACAGGTGGGGGATTCAGATCAACCATGAGAGACAGTTGGGGGACAGGAAGCTGGAACCCAAACACAGCATTCACTCCTCACCACCACCACCACTGTCCCTTTTAGTCCCTTTTAAGTGTCTGTTTGTGGATTGGCCAAGGTTGGACAAGCTGACAGAGGGGAGGGTCTGTGCGTACCAAATGGCACCCTATTCCATATTTGGTGTACCACATTTGACCAAGACCTTAATAGGGAATAAGGAAAATGAAAGCCTCTGCCAGCATGTTTTGGCACCTCATGTCGGAGTATTTCTTGTATTCCCTTTTTCTTTAAAAATCAATGTTATATACTCTCCAACATAATATCTTAATTCACTGGATTAGGGTAAATCAACTATGAATAAACTCATAGTAGAATCCCCTCGAGCTCCTTTTATTTTTGAAAAATGTAACTAGGCAAGTCAGTTAAAGAACACATTCTTAGTTACAATGACAGCCTACCCTGGCCAAACCCGGATGACGCTGGGCCAATTGTACGCCACCCTATGGGGCTCCCAATCATGGGCCGGTTGTGATACAGCCTGGAATCAAACCAGGGTCTGAAGTGATGCATCTAGCACTGAAATGCAGTGTCTTAGACCATTGCACCACTCAGGAGCCCAATTCTATATATTCTTCTGTTAGCTCTTAAGTTAACAGAGACAGGATGCAGTCTGAGTCTGCAATGTGTGAGCTTGCAATGAAAAGCTAATTAGCTTCCAAAGATGCATTTTCCTCTGTCAACAAACTTACGTGTGCATAAAGAAGTGCTGGAGTTTGTCTAACTAACACTAACAGTGGAGAAAATGAACCCTCTATGTTTTTCTTCCTGTGTTTTAGTCTCTCTCTAATCCCATCAAAGTCCTGTGCTTTTCTTTTTTTTTACCTCCCCTCAGGATGGGCATCTGGGAATGTACTATCTGGTGATTACACACACACACACACACACACACACACACACACACACACACACACACACACACACACACACACACACACACACACACACACACACACACACACACACACACACACACACACACACACACACACACACACACACACACACACACACACACACACACACAACCATCCAGGGCTGACAAACATCTTGGAGCGTAAATACACATAATCCCTCCATAGCCCCCCAATCTCTTCCAATAAGTAAATACCAAAACATGAAAGAGCACTAATAACAGGACAACTTTGGCCCGATAGAGCACATACAGTGTTATACACAAAATTCAATTAATTATCACATTACAGTAAATTAATACATGTACCAATCCATGTTGAGTAGAGGATTGGTACTTCAGACATTGGGATGGTTAGAATTAATATTTTTCTTTATTTCCAGAATGGACAACCAAACTTTAGATGGAGGTTGCTATGTTTCCAGAGGAGTTTAACCTTGGAAGATGAGTTGATAGCTCATTTAGCCTCAATAGAAATGCGTCATAATGACACAGAGCTGTCATTTTTGTTGACTGAATTGCCTTGGCACCAGAATGAATGCTGCTGTAAACTACGCCACCAAAACAGCCTAACTGGTACAATTTTGGAAATTATAAAAAATCTGAAATTTATAGTTCTCCAGGAAAAACTTCTTAGCGGTAGAGGGCACTTTCCTCCTGTCTTTTCTACTGCCAGTTACAGTACATTACCACTGCCTTCTAGTCAGAGTTCCTCTGTCCAGTGCCTGGGTTATTTTGCCCATCTTAATCTTTTATTTTTATTGGCCAGTCTGAGATATGGCTTTTTATTTGCAACTCTGCCTAGAAGGTCAGCATTCTGGATTCACCTCTTCACTGTTGACGTTGAGACTGTGTTTGTGGGTACTATTTAATGAAGCTGCCAGTTGAGGACTTGTGAGGCGTCTGTTTCTCAAACTAGACAATCTAATGTATTTGTACTCTTGCTCAGTTGTGCACCGGAGCCTCCCACTCCTCTTTCTACTCTGGTTAGGGCCAGTTTGTGCTGTTATGCGAAGGGAGTAGTACACAGCGTTGTACGAGATCTTCAGTTTCTTGGAAAACTGTCGCATGGAATAGCCTTCATTTCTCAGAACAAGAATAGACTGACGAGTTTCTGAAGAAAGTCCTTTGTTTCTGGCCATTTTGAGCCTGTAATCGAACCCACAAATGCTGATGCTCCAGATACTCAACTAGTCTAAAGGCCAGTTGTATTGCTTCTTTAATCAGAACAACAGTTTTCAGCGGTGCTTACATAATTGCAAAACAGTTTTATAAAGATCAATTGGCCTTTTAAAATGATAAACTTGGATTAGCTAACATAACCTGCATTTGGAACACAGGAGTGTTCGTTGCTGATAATGGGCCTCTGTACACTTACATGGATATTCCATTAAAAAAATCTGCCGTTTCCACCTACAATAGTCATTTTAAACACTAACAATATCTACACTGTACATCTGATCAATTTGATGTTATTTTAAATATATTTTTTTGCTGTTCTTTCAAACAACAACTTTTGAACGGTAGTGTAACGACGTTCGTCTGTTGTAAGAAGATAGTCAGACCGAAATGCAGCGTGTAGGTTACTCATGACTTTAATGAATGATAAGACGGTACATGAAATAACTGAAATACGAAAACAACAAACGAAACGAGAAACTAATTACAGCCTATCTGGTGAATACAACACAGAGACAGGAACAAACACCCACGAAATACAAAGCGAAAGTCAGGCCGCCTAAATACGGTTCCCAATCAGAGACAACGATAAGCACCTGACTCCAATTGAGAATCGCCTCAGGCAGCCAAGCCTATACAACACCCCTAATTAGCCGCGATCCCAAATACTACAAACCCCAATACGAAAAACAACATATGCCACACCCATGTCAAACCCTGGACTACCCAAACATATTACAAAAACACAAAATACAATGACCAAGGCGTGACAGGTAGTGTATGTACAGTGGGGCAAAAAAGTATTTAGTCAGCCACCATTTGTGCAGGTTCTCCCACTTAAAAAGATGAGAGGCCTGTAATTTTCATCATAGGCACACTTCAACTATGACAGACAAAATCAGAAAAAAACAGAAAATCACATTGTAGGATTTTTAATGAATTTATTTGCAAATTATGATGGAAAATAAGTATTTGGTCACCTAGAAACAAGCAATATTTCTCACAGACCTGTAACTTATTCTTTAAGAGGTTCCTCTGTCCTCCACTCGTTACCTGTATTAATGGCACCTGTGAACTTGTTATCAGTATAAAAGACACCTGTCCACAACCTCAGTCACACTCCAAACTCCATTATGGCCAAGACCAAAGAGCTGTCAAAGGACACCAGAAACAAAATTGTAGACCTGCACCAGGCTGGGAAGACTGAATCTGCAATAGGTAAGCTGCTTGGTTTGAAGAAATCAACTGTGGGAGCAATTATTAGGAAATGGAAGACATTCAAGAACACTGATAATCTCCCTCGATCTGGGGTTCCACGCAAGATCTCACCCCGTGGGGTCAAAACGATCACAAGAACGGTGAGCAAAAATCCCAGAACCACACGGAGGGACCTAGTGAATGACCTGCAGAGAGCTGGGACCAAAGTAACAAAGCCTACAATCAGTAACACACTACGCCGCCAGGGACTCAAATTCTGCAGTGCCAGACGTGTCCCCCTGCTTAAGCCAGTACATGTCCAGGCCTGTCTGAAGTTTGCTAGAGAGCATTTGGATGATCCAGAAGAAGATTGGGAGAATGTCATATGGTCAGATGAAACCAAAATATAACTTTTTGGTAAAAACTCAACTCGTCTTGTTTGGAGGACAAAGAATGCTGAGTTGCATCCAAAGAACACCATACCTACTGTGAAGCATGGGGGTGGAATCATCATGCTTTGGGCTGTTTTTCTGCAAAGGGACCAGTATGACTGATACGTGTAAAGGAAAGAATGAATGGGGCCATGTATCGTGAGATTTTGAGTGAAAACCTCCTTCAATCAGCAAGGGCATTGAAGATGAAACGTGGCTGGGTCTTTCAGCATGACAATGATCCCAAACACACCGCCCGGGCAACGAAGGAGTGGCTTTGTAAGAAGCATTTCAAGGTCCTGGAGTGGCCTAGCGAGTCTCCAGATCTCAACCCCATAGAAAATCTTTGGAGGGAGTTGAAAGTCTGTGTTGCCCAGCAACAGCCCCAAAACATCACTGCTCTAGAGGAGATCTGCATGGAGGAATGGGCCAAAATACCAGCAACAGTGTGTGAAAACCTTGTGAAGACTTACAGAAAACATTTGACCTCTGTCATTGCCAACAAAGGGTATATAACAAAGTATTGAGATAAACTTTTGTTATTGACCAAATACTTATTTTCCACCATAATTTGCAAATAAATTCATAAAAAATCCTACAATGTGATTTTATGGATTTTTTTCTCTCATTTTGTCCGTCATTGTTAAGGTGTACATATGATGACAATTACAGGCCTCTCATCTTTTTAAGTGGGAGAACTTGCACAATTGGTGGCTGACTAAATACTTTTGCCCCACTCTATATATATACAGTTGAAGTCGAAGTTTACATATACCTTAGCCAAATACATTTTAAACTCAGTTTCACAATTCCTGACATTTACTCCGAGTAAAAAGTCTTAGGTCAGTTAGGATCACCACTTTATTTTAAGAATGTGAAATAATATTAGAGAGAATGATTAATTTCAGCTTTTATTTCTTTCATCACATTCCCAGTGGGTCAGAAGCTTACATACACTCAGTGTATTTCGTAGCATTGCCTTTATATTGTTTAACTTCGGTCAAACGTGTCGGGTAGGCTTCCACAAGCTTCCTTGCTCGCATACACTTTTTCAGTTCTGCCCACTAATTTTCTGCAGCATTGAGGTCAGGGCTTTGTTATGGCCTCTCCAATACCTTGACTTTGTTGTCCTTAAGCCATTTTGCCACAACTTTGGAAATATGTTTGGGGCCATTGTCCATTTGGAAGACCCATTTGCGACCAAGCTTTAACTTCCTGACTGATGTCTTGAGATGTTGCTTCAATATATCCACATAATTTTATTTTCTCTATTTTGTGAATGCACCAGTCCCTCCTGCAGCAAGGCACCCCCACAACATGATGCTGCCACCCCCGTGGTTCACTTTTGGGATGGTGTTCTTCGGCTTGCAAGCTTCCCCCTTTTTTCTCCATACATAACGATGGTCATTATAGCCAACAGTTCTATTTTTGTTTCATCAGACCAGAGGACATTTCTCCAAAAAGTACGATCTTTGTCTCCATGTGCAGTGCAATCAGTAGTCTTTTTTTATGGTGGTTATGGAGCAGTGGCTTCTTCCTTGCTGAGCAGCATGGCCACTCTACCATAAAGGCCTGATTGGTGGAGTGCTGCAGAGATTGTTGTCCTTCTGGAAGGTTCTCCCATCTCCACAGATGAACTCTGGAGATCATTCAGAGTGACCTCCGGGTTCTTGGTCACCTCCCTGTCCAAGGCCCTTCTCCCTCGATTGCTCAGTTTGGTCAGCTTTATAAATGATCTTGGTGGTTCCAAACTTCTTCGATTTTAGAAGGATGGAGGCCACTGTGTTCTTGGGGACCTTCAATGCTTTAGACATGTTTTGGAACCCTTCCCCAGATCTGTGCCTCGACATCAGTGGTGTAAAGTACTTAAGTTAAAATACTTTAAAATACTACCTAAGAATTGTTGGGGGGTATCTGTACCATTTATATTTTTGGCAACTTTTACTTCACTACATTCCTACATTTTGACAGGAAAATGGTCAAATTCACAAACTTATCAAGAGAACATCCCTGGTCATCCCTACTAACGGACTCACTAAACACAAATGCATCGTTTGTAAAGTGTTGTAGTGTGCCCCTGGCTATCCATCAATAAAAAACAGGACAATTGTGCAGTCTGGTTTGCTTAATAAAATGAATTTAAAATTAAACTTTTATTTTTACTTTCGATACTTAAGTACATTTAAGCATTTAAGTGCGTACTGTCACGGATCCCTTTGGAACTTTCATTGCGCACACCTGGCCCCTATTCCCACTGATTGTATTTGTATGTATGTGCCCGTTGTTCACCATGTTGTTGTCGATTATTGTTACAATGTCCGTTGGTGTGTGTGAGTACCTCTGCGGTGTGTTTTGGCTTGCGTGCCATTGTGGATTGCGCAGATGATTACGGGTCTCGTCCTGTGTGTTAATCAACCCTGTGTTTTTGTTACGTGTTTGTTTGGTCTTCGTTCCTGTGGCTTTACACGGATGAATACTGGTTTCAGCGGTGCCGAGCAAATGGTAGACAGTGTGTATGGCGTCATGTGGCCGAGTTGTTTGCTGATGTCAACGTTGTGAACCGAGTGCCCCATGGTAGCGGTGGGGTTATGGTATGGGCAGGCATAAGCTACGGACAATGGACACAATTTAATTTTATCGATGGACATTACGGTTTCTCTGGTAGTGTTCATAGTCTGAATTCCAGGGATAATACACTACCCCTGGTTGGCTCTGGAGAGTTTTCAGAGTGTGAATCATATGACATCAGTTCGAGGCAGCCCAAAACCCCGGCTTTAGATTCGGCGGGATAGAGTGAACCATTGGTGGTCAATTCCCCTCTGATGGAGCTGTGTCATAGATTGGCCATATTCTCTCCCGCAACGGGGCAGGAGCTGAATAAGACTGCAGAGATGGGAAGATGGTGCCAGAGCTTCTCGACGAAATCTCTGCTACAACTGATTTTATGCTCATCTGTCCCGCTGTACTATCCTGGCTGTGGGGAAACATTTTTTTTTTTACATTTAAGTCATGTAGCAGACGCTCTTATCCAGAGCGACTTACAAATTGGTGCATTCACCTTATGACATCCAGTGGAACAGTCACTTTACAATAGTGCATCTAAATCTTAAAGGGGGGGTGAGAGGGATTACTTATCCTATCCTAGGTATTCCTTAAAGGAGGTGGGGTTTCAGGTGTCTCCGGAAGGTGGTGATTGACTCCGCTGTCCTGGCGTCGTGAGGGAGTTTGTTCCACCATTGGGGGGCCAGAGCAGCGAACAGTTTTGACTGGGCTGAGCAGGAGCTGAACTTCCTCAGTGGTAGGGAGGCGAGCAGGCCAGAGGTGGATGAACGCAGTGCCCTTGTTTGGGTGTAGGGCCTGATCAGGGCCTGGAGGTACTGAGGTGCCGTTCCCCTCACAGCTCCGTAGGCAAGCACCATGGTCTTGTAGCGGATGCGAGCTTCAACTGGAAGCCAGTGGAGAGAGCGGAGGAGCGGGGTGACGTGAGACAACTTGGGAAGGTTGAACACCAGACGGGCTGCGGCGTTCTGGATGAGTTGTAGGGGTTTAATGGCACAGGCAGGGAGCCCAGCCAACAGCGAGTTGCAGTAATCCAGACGGGAGATGACAAGTGCCTGGATTAGGACCTGCGCCGCTTCCTGTGTGAGGCAGGGTAGTACTCTGCGGATGTTGTAGAGCATGAACCTACAGGAACGGGCCACCGCCTTGATGTTAGTTGAGAACGACAGGGTGTTGTCCAGGATCACGCCAAGTTCTTAGCGCTCTGGGAGGAGGACACAATGGAGTTGTCAACCGTGATGGCGAGATCATGGAACGGGCAGTCCTTCCCCGGGAGGAAGAGCAGCTCCGTCTTGCCGAGGTTCAGCTTGAGGTGGTGATCCGTCATCCACACTGATATGTCTGGAGGCAACGGTGGTGGCCCAGTGCCATCACTGGCTGACATTGTCCCGGATGCCTGAGAGGGACAGACAGATGTATTTAGATAAGGCAGTTTTGCCAACAAGGTTGTTTGACTTGGCTATGGAGTCCTTAAAGTCCCGTTTTGAGGAGAAACAAAAACAAGATGCAGTTCTACGGGTCCTTTTCCCACAAAAATCCTTTGCGGATATGGCTTTGCAATTCAAGTGGCATGATGGAAAGGATCCATGCCAGAGGCGGGTGGCTTCGAAGGTTGGTTTTTGACCGTCTTGGTGCTTCTGGGACGCTGTGGACGGCTTGGCATGGACGGCGTGCTGGGTTGAATGAGAGAGGGGTGAAAGCAGACTCTTCCGCGGCACAGGAGAAGAAGCAGACCTCGTGGTCTTAGCTGGAGGCCTGGGGAGGGGGCGTGTTCCTCCCCAAGCATTTACTGTGGGAACAGTGTTCACAAGTGGCTCGGTTAATGGGGGCAAAAATATAAACATTTGTTTTCTACTGGTTGGTATAGTTTGTTTACCAAAGTAATTGATTACCTGCAAGTTATTAATCTCTAAAACCTCTAGTTATCCACATCAGTGGGCTCAAAAACGGGTATCAGAATCAGAATGGCGGTACAATGAGGGAGGCATGAGCAAGATGGCAGTCAGTGCAGATACATTTTTTGGTAGCTGAAGGAATAATTGGATTTCCTTACCCAAAATATGAACATTTGGTCATTTCTAAGGTCATAAAACCCTGTATGAATATGGTATAGTTTGTTTACCAAAGTAATTGATTACTTTCTGCAAGTTATTAATCTCTAAAACAATTAGGTTAGCGACAACACTAGTTATCCACATCAGCTAGCTACATCAGCCAGCTCAAAAACGAGCTTGTCTACATGGAAACTTCCGCGACCAGAACCAAAAGAAAAGAAAAAAGGAAAAATCAGATGGACAATTAACAGCAAAAAGATGGTATCGTTTTGTGTACTCCTGTTCAGATTGTAACTGTGGGGGGAAATACTGCTATGGGTGATGAAAATTTGGTGAGCACGGAAAACAATGCTCGCAACTCGTGCCCCTCCAGTCCCCAGCTCCAGTCCCCACCTTACGACCCCGGCACTCCAGTCAAACCCCAGTGGAAAAGGATGAGACCAAGAGGGTATGTCACTTCTGAGATGCAAAACAATATTGTAATGCTTTTGACTGCAAAGATAGATGAAAGGGCAAATGGCTTGGAGGTCATGGCTAGGGAGAATACAATGAAAATTGAAGCCATGAAAGAATCTGTTGATTTTATCTTTGGAGAAGTGAAAACCCTCAAAGTGACACGAAGAAAGTTATCTGCTAGGAAAATGAAAAAAGGTGGTTGAACTCAAGCAAAAGGTGAATAAGGCAGAGAGATACCAGCGCAGGTGGAACCTGAGTCTCCATTGAATTCCAGAGCAGGTGGGTGAGGACATCAAATGCAGAGTTGTTGACATCTGTAATGTAAAGTATGAAGTAATACAAACAGCCATGAAGAGGGGTAAAGAAATTGCTGACCTTAAAAGATTGAGGGAAGATAAACTTGTTAATAAGGAAATGCTTTCTCTAATCTCTATGGAGGACCTTGATGAAGGAGGAAAGGGTTAGTTATTTTCTTTACAACTAAAAATGGACCGAATTAATGAAGAAGGAGCAAAAAGGGCATTTGTAAGATCAATGAGATGATTGGAGGAAGGTGAAAAAACAAACTAATTTTACAATTTAGAGAGAGAAAAATTCTGAGTTCACACAAGTTATTGCACCTCATATAAATAAGGATACTTTTAGGGGTATTCAGATATAATATAAAGAGATAAAATGGTCACAATTGGCTGACGACACCAAAATTTGTTTTGAAAGATAATAATGAAGTCAGGAAAGCTATTGAGTGTATTAATGCATTCTCACATGTATCTGGTTTATCTCTGAATATTAGGAAATGTGAACTATTTGCATTGAAGAGATGTGACTTAAACACACTATGTGAAATCCCTGTAAAAGATGTGATCACATATCTTGGCATTAACGTTAGCAACGATCAGAAAGAAAGGGCCAACTTAAATGCCTCTCCTTTTGTAGAGAAAAGTTGCAAAGAGATTTAACTCCTGGTTATTAAGAGATCTTTCTTTATCTGGATGTGTACTTTTGTCAAAATCTGAAGGTCTGTCCAGATTAGTTTATACTTCCCTTGCCTTGGATGTTGCTCTGTTAATAACTAAAATGGTTGATACTAAATTATTTAACTTCATATGGAGGAATAAACCAAATTATTTAAGAAAAGCAGTAATATGTAGCACCCAAAGTGAGGGAGGGTAGAATGCTCTGAATACTAAAACCTCTAATATAATATTTAAGATCAAATGGATACAAAACTATTTAAGAAATAAGGATTTAATTTGGAATATCATCCCTAATTTAATATTCCAAAGATTGGTGGTCCAGAATTCATGCTCAAATGCAACATTGATGTGGGTAAAATCCCTAAACAATAGGTTCCAAGTTAGAAGTACTTGTTCATTACAAAGCTCTGACCTCAATCCCATAGAAAATATGTGGGCAGAACTGAAAAACCGTGTGCGAGCAAGGAGGCCTACAAACCTGACTCATTTACACCAGCTCTGTCAGGAGGAATGGGCCAAAATTCACACAACTTATTGTGGGAAGCTTGTGGGAGGCTACCCGAAACATTTGACCCAAGTTAAACAATTTAGAGGCAATGCTCCTAAAAACTAATTGAGTGAATGTAAGCTTCTGACCCACTGTGAATGTGATGAAAGAAATAAAAGCTGAAATAAATCATTCTCTACTATTATTCTGACATTTCATATTCTTAAAATAAAGTAGTGATCCTAACTGACCAAAGACAGGGAATTTTTACTCGGATTTAATGTCAGGAATTGTGAAAACTGAGTTTAAATGTATTTGGCTAAGGTGTATATAAACTTCCGACTTCAACTGTATGCCCATTAATATGTTATTAACATAATATCAAATTGACAATTTACTCACTACATTCAAGCATTTCTACATCTCACCTGTAGAAATGGGTCAGCTCCATTTCCTGGTTGTAGGCAAACTGCAATATCCAGAATTCATAGCGATTTCAGAACATGGAGGTCCGCCCCATGGAGGAAATATCAAAATGTCTGTGTTTGTTGCCAGCATTTTCAGACAGAGGATTTTGAAACAGAACTTAAGTTACAATTGATGGGGATGCTATGTTGTTGAAATGTTGAAAAGTAATGCTATTCCATCGATTTTCCCCTTTACTTCAAAGTGAAAGGCAGAGGGAGGTGGTTGATGACAAGTCAGCGTGGTAGGTACAGCTTTTCCCATGAATTATAAACATTTAGCATGAGCTGATAACTGCGAATTAAACATTATGGATCATATAGAGAACCTTGAACTATTTATTGATCAGTATTTTGATACGCTCGGGAAAAAAATGAGCAGATAAATCGAAGCGAACAAGAGAAGACCTTTCCTAGAGCTCTGCGAACGAAACTGAACGGAAGCTACCATCTAAATTTCCAAATGTAACTTTGGAGAGGAACGTTTTTAAGAACTATGTCTCCAGAAGATAGAGCATTACAAGCATGAGTGAGCAATTTAAAAAGCTGGATCTATTGCCTGGGCTACTGGGGGAGTTTGAAGCCTTATGGAATGGATTACAGTCATAAAATGGACGAAATACAGGCGGAAAATAAGATATTGAAAACTACCTTGGACTCCCTAAAAGACACTACAGAGAGGCTACGGTATGATGATAAAACAATGAAAGCCGAATTACTGGATTTAAGTGCTTAAGTATGAATAATAATATTGTTATAATGGGAATAAAGGAGGATGAAAATGAAAACTATCAGTCAACGGAGGAAAAAGTCAAGGTGTTCTTAAAATGTAATCTCACGATGATGGACTAACAGGTGGATAAAATTGATTTTCAAAGGGCTCACCATTTCTGTGGCAGAGCGGAGGGAAGGACTCGTCAGATCGCAGTTATGCTAACTCACTACAAAATGAATTTTAAAATGTTTTTAGAACAATTGCATCCAATGAACTGAGCAGGCTGGGCTGACATGCTTATAGCCTTGCTCAAACTTTCTAAATATGAAGGAAAGGGAAGGGGTCGCAAACAACCTAGTCAGTTGTACAACTGAGCATGTATCTATAAGATGGTGCTGTTATTATTTATATTAATATGATCTACTATTATTCGTTTTTAGTTATTATTTTCAGACTGATTTCCATGTTATTTGGTTAGTTCTCCTAAAAAGCACCCTCATGTCACGCCTTGGTCATTCTATTTTGTGTTTTCGTTATATAATTGTTTAGGCCAGGGTGTGACATGGGTTTATTGTGTTTTCGTATTAGGGTTTTGTAGTTATTGGGATTGCGGCTGAGTAGGGGTGTTGCATAGGCTTGGTTGCCTGAGGCGGTTCTCAATCAGAGTCAGGTGATTCTCGTTGTCTCTGATTGGGAACCGTATTTAGGTAGCCGGGGTTCACTGTGTATTTCGTGGGCGATTGTTCCTGTCTCTGTGTAGTGTTCACCAGATAGGCTGTAATAGGTTTCACGTTCCGTTTGTTGTTTTTGTATTTGTTAGTTATTTCATGTATCGTTCCGTTTTTTCTTCATTTAAGACATGAGTAACCACCACGCTGCATTTCGGTCCGACTCTCTTTTGACAAACGAAGAACGCCGTTACAGAATCACCCACCACACACGGACCGAGCAGCGTGTTAACAGGCAGCGACAGCATGAGCAGCGAAGGGAGGACGTTATGGACAGCAGAAGTATGGAGTATACTACGTGGGAAGAAATAGACAGGTGGGCGGTCGACCCAGAGAGAGTGCCGGCGCCCGCCTGGGATTCGCTGGAGCAGTGCGAAGAGGGCTATAGGAGAATGGAGTCGAAGAGAAAGACACGGCAGCGACAGCATGAGCAGCGAAAGGAGGATGAATTATTCGGAGAATGGACATGGGATGATGTGTTGGATGGCAAAGGTTGTTACACTTGGGAGGAAATACTGGCCGGAAGAGATCGCCTCCCATGGGAACTGGTGGAGGCACTTAGGAGAGCAGAGGCAGCCGGAGATAGGAGCCGACAATACGAGGGAACACGGTTGGCAAGGAAGCCCGAAAAGCAGCCCAAAAAAAATATTGGGGGGGGGCTTACAGGGAGTAAGGCTATGCCAGGTAGGAGACCTGTGCAAACTCCCTGTGCTTACCGGGGGGCTAGAGAGACCGGGCAGGCACCGTGTTATGCTATGGAGCGCACAGTGTTTCCAGTGCGGGGGCATAGCCAGGTGCGGTTCATACCAGCCCTTCGTATTGGCCGGGCTAGAGTGGGCATCGAGCCAGGTAAGGTTGGACAGGCTCGGTGCTCAAGAGCTCCAGTGCGCCGGTCTATCCAGAGCCAACTCTCCTTGTTTATCGTGAGGAGCCAAGGAGGAGACCAGAACCAGAGCCGGTGTTAGAGGTGAGCGAAGCAGAGACTGTGAAGGAGTTAATGGGGAAAGTGGAGGAGAGAGTAATGAGGGAGTTGCTAGTATTGTGCTATAGGTACGATATTCGTCCGACGGAGCGTGTCGGGGATTTAATGGCACCTGGGTCAGCGCTCCATACTCGTCCTGAGGTCCGTGTTAGTCGGCTGGTGAAAAATGTGCCAGCCTCACGCACCAGGCCTCCTGTGTACCGACCTAGCCTTGCACGTCCTGTGCCAGTCCTGCTCTCAGGCTCTCCAGTACACCTTCACGGTCCAGTCCATCCTGTGCCACCTTCACACACCAGTCCTCCGGTAGCAGCTCCCCGCACCAGGCTTCCTGTGCGTGTCCTCGATCCTGTAGCACCAGTTCCAGCACCACGCACCAGGCCGTCAGTGCGCCTTGCCTGTTCAGCACAGCCAGAGCCTTCCTTCCCTCCTGCGCTGTCGGAGTCTCCTGTCTGTTCAGCGCTATCAGAGCCTTCCTCCTCTACAGCGCTGCCGGAGCCTCCTGCCTGTTCGGAGCAGCCTGAACTGTCAGTCTGCATGAAGCAGCCAGAGCTGTCAGTCTGCATGAAGCAGCCAGAGCTGTCAGTCTGCAAGGAGCTGCCAGTCTGCAAGGAGCTGTCAGTCTGCAAGGAGCTGCCAGTCTGCAAGGAGCTGCCAGTCTGCAGGATGCTGTCAGCCTGCATGGAGCAGTCAGAGCTGTCAGTCTGCATAAAGCAGCCAGAGCTGTCAGTCTGTATGAAGCAGTCAGAGCTGTCAGCCTGCATGGAGCAGTCAGAGCTGTCAGTCTGTATGAAGCAGCCAGAGCTGTCAGTCTGCATGAAGCAGCCAGAGCTGTCAGTCTGTATGAAGCAGCCAGGGCTGTCAGTCTGCAAGAAGCAGCCAGAACTGTCAGTCTGCAAAGAGCTGCCAGTCTGCAAGGAGCTGTCAGTCTGCAAGGAGCTGTCAGCCTGCATGGAGCAGCCAGAGCTGTCAGTCTGCAAGGAGCTGTCAATCTGCAAGGAGCTGCCAGTCTGCAAGGAGCTTCCAGTCTGCATAGAGCAACTAGATCCGCCAGTCAGCCATGATCTTCTAGATCTGCCAGTCAACCAGATTCTTCCAGATCTACCAGTCAACCAGATTCTTCCAGATCTACCAGTCAACCAGTCTCTTCCAGATCTGCCAGTCTGCATAGAGCAGCTAGATCTGCCAGTCAACCAGAATCTTCCAGATCTGCTAGTCAACCAGAATCTTCCAGATCCGCCAGCCAGCTTCATCTCAGTACTGGGCTTCCTCTCAGTACTGGGCTTCCTCTCAGTACTGGGCTTCCTCTCAGTACTGGGCTTCCCCTCAGTTCCGGGCTGCCCCTCAGTCCCGGGCTGCCCCTCAGTCCCGAGCTGCCCCTCAGTCCCGAGCTGCCCCTCAGTCCCGAGCTGCCCCTCAGTTACGAGCTGCTCCTCAGTTCAGTGGGGTTCTGGGTGAGGACTATTAGGCCATGGTCGGCGGCGATGGTGGATTATCCCAGGACGCGAAGGGGAGGAACTAGGACATTATTGGAGTGGGGTCCACGTCCCGAGCCGGAACCGCCACCATGGACAGACGCCCACCCGGACCCTCCCTATGGTTTTGAGGTGCGTCCGGGAGTCCGCACCTTAGGGGGGGGGGGGGGTTCTGTCACGCCTTGGTCATTGTATTTTGTGTCTTCGTTATATATTTGTTTAGGCCAGGGTGTGACATGGGTTTGTGTTTTCGTATTAGGGTTTTGTAGTTATTGGGATTGCGGCTGAGTAGGGGTGTTGCATAGGCTTGGTTGCCTGAGGCGGTTATCAATCAGAGTCAGGTGATTCTCGTTGTCTCTGATTGGGAACCGTATTTAGGTAGCCGGGGTTCACTGTGTATTTCGTGGGTGATTGTTCCTGTCTCTGTGTAGTGTTCACCAGATAGGCTGTAATAGGTTTCACGTTCCGTTTGTTGTTTTTGTATTTGTTAGTTATTTCATGTATCGTTCCGTTTTTTCTTCATTTAAGACATGAGTAACCACCACGCTGCATTTCGGTCCGACTCTCTTTTGACAAACGAAGAACGCCGTTACACCTCATAGATATGCAATAGACCTACAGGGTTTCGAATGTGTTAGTGAAGGGTGACAGTATTGAATTATGTTGTCATGGGACTGCCCATTTTTCCCTCTGGCCCATGCCAATTGGCGACCAAAGGTTTGCCTTAGGGTGCAAAGGTGCGTCATGAGTCAGGGAGATGGTCTGATGGTCTTAGTGACACCAGACCTAGATATGGGGTGGTTTTATTGGGTGGATTATTAGGACAATTGGAAGTTCAAAGTTGCAGCTACAGTATGCTTAACATTGCAAATATTATGGTACAGCTATATGGACACTTAAACGTCATGGTGCTTTTTAATGGTAACAAACATTGGTTGTGGTAAGTATAATTGGAACTTGGGTATCATTATGGTAACTGGGGAAATAAGTATAGCCAGTTACAATTGTAATGGCTTAGCAGATCATAAAAAATATAGATTTTTACCTGGCTAAAAGATAAAGAATATAATATCCATTGTTTACAGGAAAGTCACTCTACAAATATAGATGAGGTTGGGTGGATAAAGGGCTGGGGGGGGAGAAATATATTTGTCATGGGTAAAGAAACTCAAAAAGGGGTGATTATACTAATTAATACAAATTTTGATCTGATTATGCAAACAGATCCTTAAGGAAGATTGATTATTTTGAATATGCTATTGAACCCAAAACAGATCTGGCTAATTAATCTATATGGGTCAAATAATGATGATTCACAATTCTTTGAAAATATGTATAATAATCTATTGAGCTCACAAGCAACGTATGAATCTATTATTATTATGGAGGGAGATTATAATATGGTTTTAAGTACCTTGTAAAGGAAGTCACACTACAAACTATCACCCTCAAGCAATTAAGGAGATCAAATATCATGGATACATTAGAACTAGTGGATATATGGAGGCTGAAAAACCCTGACCTAGTGAGATGTATATGGAGGAGGCTTTTTCAAGCTAGCCGACTTGATTACTTCCTGGTCTCATTCTAGCTGGCATCAAAAGTAAAAAACTATTAATAGGAAACCGAATGCGATCGGACCACCATCTAATTGGCCTCCATATAACTCTTACAGAATTTGGATAATTTGTCCTTAACTCAGACACAATAATAACTTTTTTCTGCACAACAAAGGTACAGCAGATCCCCTTATTGTATGGGGCTGTCACATTGTATAAATGATTGGAGACAGGCGCACAAATACGTAATACGGTGTTTTAATACTCCACCCAAAATATACAACATGCCATGAAAAGGCACGGGTGTCAAGCGTGCTCCCTCTCCGGCCTCTAGGTCACCAGTCTGCTCGTTATGGCATACACCTGTCACCATTGTATCGCGTACGGCAATACCTGCCCTATAATTGTCACTCCATGGTTCCTTCCCCAGTCTTCGTTGTATGGTTTCTGTTCCATGTCGATTAAGCTGTTTGTGTTGTGTTTAATTAATTAAATGTATTCACAACTGCTCCCTCTCCGGCCTCTAGGTCACCAGTCTGCTCGTTATGGCATACACCTGTCACCATTGTATCGCGTAATTGAGCAATACGACACTCACCTGGACTCCATCACCTCCTTGAATACCTGCCCTATAATTGTCACTCCATGGTTCCTTCCCCAGTCTTCGTTGTATCGGTTTCTGTTCCATGTCGGTGCGCTGTTTGTGTTGTGTTTGTTTAATTAATTAATTAAATGTATTCACTCCCTGAACTTGCTTCCCAACTTTCAGCGCACATCATTACGAGACGAAGCCCAAAACAAACACATATACAAAAACATGGAGGTAACCCAAACAAAAGAGCGAGGTAAATCCTCAAATACACAGGATGATACCTACAATACGCTACATGGGGCGAGACCCGTAATAACAAATGCACAACAATATACAGGACAAGACCCATAATAACAAGTACACAATACATGCAGCACGAAAACCAAAACAACAAAGCACAGGTACTCACAAGACCAACAGACATGGGAACAATAACCGACAAGACAATGGTGAACAGAGGGCACATATATACAATTACTAATCAGGGGTATTGGAATCAGGTGTGTGTAATGAGACAGTTCAGTGATGGCTAGAGGCCGGTGAATGAGCAGCAGTACCGGGGGAATCCGTGACTGGGACACGTTTAAATGTACTTTTAGAGGCCATTCAAAACAACACTCATCATTAAAACAAAAGCAGTTTGGGTCAAATGAGATTAGACTGATAAATAAAATATAGGAAATAACAGCACAGTTAGATGGTAATGTAAACTGTACTATAGAGGCACAAAATAGGTTAGAGAAAAAAACTAAAAGAATTGGAGAAGTCAGGCGCAGGAGTCAGGCGCAGGAGAGCGAAAACTGTTTTACAACGGTGTCGTTTAATATCCATAAACCACCGTCAACAGAACAATACAATTAATGGGTCAAACAAAACCCGGTAAATACCAGCGTACCATGCATGAGCACTTCAAGAAACAATTACCGACAAGGACATGGGGGGGGCAGAGGGTTAAATACACAACATGTAATTGATGGAATTTGAACCAGGTGTGATCGAATTCTAAGACAAAACCAATGGAAAATTAAAAGTGGATCAGCGATGGCTAGGTCAGTGACTTCGATCGCCGAACGCTGCCTGAACAAGGAGAGGGACCAACTTCGGAGGAAGTCGTGACAGTACCCCCCCCCCCCCCCTCTCCTTGACACGTGGCTCCAGCAGCGCATCGACATGGGCCTTGGGGGAGACACGGAGGGTGAGGCGCAGGGCGATCCGGACAAAGATGGTGGAACCCCTGCAGCATTGAAGGGTCCGACACGTCCTCAACCCCTCCCACTCCACAAGATACTAAAGGCCCCTCGCCCAATGCCTCAAATTCAGTATGGTGCGAACGGAGTACGCGAGGGCCCCCCCCGATGTCTAGAGGGGGCGGAGGAACTTCCCGCACCTCAGACTCCTGGAGCAGGCCAGCCACCACCGGCCTGAGGAGAGACACATGGAACGAGGGGTTAATATGGTAATCGGGTGGAAGCTGTAATCTATAATAAACCTTGTTCACTCTCCTGAGGACTTTAAATGGCCACACAAACCGCGGACCCAGCCTCCGGCAGGGCAGGCGGAGGGGCAGGTTTCGGGTCGAGAGCCAGACCCGGTCCCCTGGTGCGAAAACCGGGGCCTCACTGCGGTGGCGATCTGCGTTCTCCTTTTGGCGCATCACGGCCTGCTGAAGGTGAACACTGACATCTTCTCATGTCTCCTCCGCGCGACTGAACCAGTTGTCCACCGTAGGAACCTCGGTCTCACTCTGATGCCAAGGCGCCAGAACCAGCTGGTACCCCAGTATGCACTGGAAGGGAGAGAGGTTAGTGGAGGAGTGGAAAAGCGAGTTCTGTGCCATCTCGGCCCAGGGCACGAATGCCGCCCACTCCCCCGGCCGGTTCTGGCAATAGGACCGCAGAAACCTGCCCACATCCTGGTTCATTCTCTCCACCTTCCCATTACTCTCTGTGTGAAACCCTTAAGTAAGGCTGATCGAGACCCCCAGACGTTCCATGAACGCCTTCCAGACACTGATACTCAGCCACCCCGTAGTGCCGGAAGACGTATGTAAACAAGGCCTCCGCAGTCTGTAGGGCCGTAGGGAGAACGGGCAGAGGGAGGAGACGACAGGACTTAGAGAAACGATCCACAATGACCAGGATCGCAGTGTTACCCTGTGAGAGTGGAAGATCAGTCAGAAAATTCACCGACAGGTGTGACCAAGGCCGCTGTGGAATGGGTAAGGGGTGTAGCTTACCTCTGGGCAGGTGCCTAAGGCGCCTTACACTGGGCGCACACCGAGCAGGAGAAAACATAAACCCTCATGTCCTTAGCCAAGGTAGGCCACCAGTACCACCCGCTCAAACAGTGCACTGTCCGACCGATCCCAGGATGACAAGAGGAGGGTGACGTGTGGGCCCAATAGATCAACCGGTCACGAACAGCAGATGGGACGTACAGACGCCCAGCGGGACACTGGATGGGAGCGGGCTCTGCACGTAACGCCTGCTCAATGTCCGTGTCCAGCTCCCACACTACCGGCGCCACCAGGCAGGAGGCGGGGATTATGGGAGTGGGATCCATGAGCCGCTGCTCTGTGTCATACAGCCGGGACAATGCGTCTGCCTTCACGTTCTGGGAGCCTGGTCTGTAGGAAAGGCTAAACACAAAATGGGTGAAAAACGTGGCATACCTTGCCTGGCGAGGGTTCAGTCTCGTAGCTGCCCGGATGTACTCCAAATTACATTTACATTTACATTTAAGTCATTTAGCAGACGCTCTTATCCAGAGCGACTTACAAATTGGTGCATTCACCTTATGACATCCAGTGGAACAGTCACTTTACAATAGTGCATCTAAATCTTAAAGGGGGGTGAGAGGGATTACTTATCCTATCCTAGGTATTCCTTAAAGAGGTGGGGTTTCAGGTGTCTCCGGAAGGTGGTGATTGACTCCGCTGTCCTGGCGTCGTGAGGGAGTTTGTTCCACCATTGGGGGGCCAGAGCAGCGAACAGTTTTGACTGGGCTGAGCGGGAGCTGTACTTCCTCAGTGGTAGGGAGGCGAGCAGGCCAGAGGTGGATGAACGCAGTGCCCTTGTTTGGGTGTAGGGCCTGATCAGAGCCTGGAGGTACTGAGGTGCCGTTCCCCTCACAGCTCCGTAGGCAAGCACCATGGTCTTGTAGCGGATGCGAGCTTCAACTGGAAGCCAGTGGAGAGAACGGAGGAGCGGGGTGACGTGAGAGAACTTGGGAAGGTTGAACACCAGACGGGCTGCGGCGTTCTGGATGAGTTGAAGGGTTTAATGGCACAGGCAGGGAGCCCAGCCAACAGCGAGTTGCAGTAATCCAGACGGGAGATGACAAGTGCCTGGATTAGGACCTGCGCCGCTTCCTGTGTGAGGCAGGGTCGTACTCTGCGGATGTTGTAGAGCATGAACCTACAGGAACGGGCCACCGCCTTGATGTTGGTTGAGAACGACAGGGTGTTGTCCAGGATCACGCCAAGGTTCTTAGCGCTCTGGGAGGAGGACACAATGGAGTTGTCAACCGTGATGGCGAGATCATGGAACGGGCAGTCCTTCCCCGGGAGGAAGAGCAGCTCCGTCTTGCCGAGGTTCAGCTCGAGGTGGTGATCCGTCATCCACACTGATATGTCTGCCAGACATGCAGAGATGCGATTCGCCACCTGGTCATCAGAAGGGGGAAAGGAGAAGATTAATTGTGTGTCGTCTGCATAGCAATGATCGGTGGTCAGTCCAGATGAGAAAAGGGTGTCTAGCCCCCTCAAGCCAATGTCTCCACGCCTTCCAGGCCTTGACGACAGCCAACAGCTCCCGGTCCCCCATGTCATAGTTTCACTCCGCCGGGCTGAGCTTCTTCGAGAAGAAGGCACAGGGTTGGAGCTTTGGTGGCGTACCCGAGCGCTGAGAGGGTACAACTCCTATCCCAGCATCGGACACGTCCACCTTCACTATGAACGCCAAAGAGGGATCTGGATGGGCCAGCACGGGAGCCGAGGTAAACAGAGCCCTCAGGTGACTAAAGGCCCTGTCCACCTCAGCTGACCACTGCAAGCGTACCGGGCCCCCCTTCAGCAGTGAGGTAATGGGAGCTGCTACCTGACCAAAACCCCGGATAAACCTCTGGTAGTAGTTGGCAAACCCAAAGAACCGCTGCACCTCCTTGACCGTGCTGGGAGTCGGCCAATTACGCACGGCTGAAATGCGGTCACTCTCCATCTCCACCCCTGAGGTGGAAATGCGATACCCAAGGAAGGAGACGGACTGTTGAAAGAACAGGCATTTCTCAGCCTTGACGTACAGGTCATGCTCCGACAGGCTTGGTTGGGTTGTGTTTCGAAGGACGCATGGCTTTCGACCTTCGTCTCTCCCGAGCCCGTACGGGAGTTGTAGCGATGAGACAAGATAGTAACTACTAACAATTGGATACCACAAAATGGTGGAGAAAAGGGGGTAAAAAAATGAAATTTTGTTTAAAGTATTGCTCTTTCTTAAAAAAGCCATACAAAGTTGTTTACATTTTCAGTTTTATCCTCTATAAAAGATATACCAAATATTACAACAAATGTTATGGTTAAACTCAAATATACTGATTAATATTTTTAAAAGAATTATATTTATAGATGATATTATGAATAGAAACGGAGGAGTTGTGTCACATATGCATCTATCAAAAATATATGGGAATGTCTGCTCAATTCCAACTTACAACCAACTGATTGCAGCACTACCACACAAATGGAGGAGGCAAGTGGAAAAGTGAGAATGTAGGAAACATACATATATTAACATATATTAAAGATACAAATTGGCTGAAAGGAATTATCATAAATAGACAAATATACCAGTTTAATTTGAGGACAGAAATGTTGACAGCTACACCATACAGGTGGCAAAATAAATGGGAAGAGATTTCCATTGTACCGATTCCATGGCACATGGTTTATGAACTGGTACAAAAAACAACACTTGACTCAACATTTCAAGTTTTTCAATTTAAATAATGATATAAAATTCTTGCCATCAACAGAATGCTATATACATGTATGTATGGGACATACAACAAACTCAGCTCTGTAGATTTTCCTGCGAAGAGACAGAATCAATAGATAATTTATTCTGGTATTGCCCCTATGTAGCTTGTTTATGGTCACAGGTTCAGGAATGGTTAAAAAATCACAACATGCACTTAAAATGTACCTTACCCAAATCACCAGTGTTGAGTGATTTGGAAAGCCGTTGGCAGTCAATACATAATATAATAATACTCATAGGAAAGGTTTTCATCTTTAGCTCACACTCTGTGGATACTATACGATTAGAAAGGTTCAAAATGTATGTAAAACCTCACAGCACAATTGAAAAGTATATGACACCTGGAAACCAAACGAGGCTGGTCTATGGTGATAGGTGGGATGGGCTGAGAGTGGCTGAGGGGTGGGATTAAAGAGTTTATGTATGGTAATGTATTATTGTTATGTGACTGCTTTATATAACGTACCATGTATGTCAAATGTGTATGTAAAATGTATATGTCAAATATATGTATAGGTAGCAGAAAATCTATTAGAAAAACATATATTTGTCCTCCGAAGAGAGGGGTGGTGGACGGATTAACAAAATATAAAATAACGACCCTCCCACTCTGTCTGCCGTATTCCCACCAAATCTGCACGAAGACGAGGGTTGAGTTATTGTAGGTTTTGGGAAGCTCCGTATCTCTCTTCTGAGGTGCTCAGGGTGATTGTCATTTCTCTGGTTGTGGTCTGATGTGCTCAGCAGAGGGGTTGAGCAAGATTATTTACTTATGACTATGGTGTCTCATGTAGACAAGTTCATTTGCTTTCCATCAGAGGAACTGTTAGAATTATGTACTAAAGAACAGCTGTTGAAGATCGCCAAACACTACAAGGTTGAATGATTGAAATGATTGAAATTCTGGTACGTTGGGAAGTGACTATGAATCGTTGGGAGTTGTTGTAAAAATTAAGGACCCTGATGTTCTTTTCGTTGGAGTTTGTAGCTGTTGTGGCCTTTTGTGCCATGTTTCTGAATGTTTACGTGACTGACCATTGTTTGGGGTTGTCTTGTTCTATCTTTCCTGTCTGTTCCCTCCTGGTCTTCTGTTCTTTCCTCTTAAACATTGCTTCCTGTGCACAAAGGTTGCTGGGGAAGGTGGAGGTGTGAATACGTAACCCCTCATCAATTTGGGAAGCAGAGGCGGGTGTTCCGGGGTCCTTGTTGGTCCCTGGTTTTATGGGGGGAATGTGATGATCCTCCCACTCTGTCTGCCATATTCTCTCTTTGTTCTTGTTTCCTTATTAGGATGCCAGTGGGTGGAGTTGGGAGGGTCGTCAGCTACATGGGAAACACCTGGGCCCGGTGTCTACCAGGATAAATACACCACTTCCCCATTCATAGGGGAGACTGGCTCCATGCAGACACCTTTATAGATTTCGTTGTGTTTCTTGGTGGTTTTTTGGATGTTTGCTTTGGCATCGTTCAACACCCTGCATGATCACATTCATTCATGCAAAACACTCACTTACACTACTGATTACACACACCATGGTATATTGTACTTAGTTTACTTTATTTAATAAATATATATTTTGTTACTCCTTATCTCCACGTTGTCTCCCTTTTGTTACGGGCTTTGAGCCGGTTCGTGACAATAAGCTGAGATAATGTAGCTAACGTTACCTAGCTAGCTACCGAACTACATTTGTTTACTTTAGCTAACTACCCCAGAGGCTAAAGTCCGATCCCATCAATATCCAGAGTTATCAAGGTCAGCACCAGGAACTAGTGTAAGTCAACTTCTATAATCATACTTAAATCTTTCCATGACTCCATGATGAGCAAATAAATATACTAGATCTAGGCATAAACATGGTCTATGTCTTGTCATAGTTGGTGGATCTAAAAGCAGCATACAACCCTGCATCCCACTGCTGGCTTGCATCTGAAGCTAAGCAGGGATGGTCCTGGATGGGAGACCAGATGCTACTGGAAGGGGTGTTGAAGGGCCAGTAGGAAGAACTCTTTCCTCTGGTCTAAAGAATATATCTCAATGACCCAGGGCAGTGATTGAGGACATTGCCCTGTGTAGGGTACTGGTGTTTCGGCTAGGATGTTAAATGGGTGTCTTTCGTCTCTGTGGTCAATAAAGTTCCCGTGGTGCTTTTCATAGCGGTATTAACCCTGGTGTCCTGGCTAAGTTCCCAATCTGGCCCTCGTACCACCAGGGCCACCTAATCGTCCCCAGCTTCCAATGGGCTCATTCATCCCCCTTGTCTCCTCTGCAACTCTTCCCTAAGTTGTTGCTGCAATTGAGAATGTCTTCTCAGTCAACTTATATGGCAAAATAAATTAACTGGGCTACAATTTCTACTATGGTTTTCTCTGTCTTATGGAGGCTTAGTTGATTGTTCATGCAAGGCCTCGGGTCTAAATTGGAGAAAAGAATGTATTAGTAAGGAGGGAATGCTGTGGGTCACTGACTTGTGTCTGTTGGAGGTGGGTATTGTGTGTGTGAAGGTTATGCATGATCTGTAGATATGAAAAAAGGAAAACAAATTATAAGTACACAACTATCTACAGTGATCCTCAAACTTTTCACACCCTTGCAATCAGCTCTTTGGCATGGGGGAGAAGGGCTGTTAGTGTTTGTCTAGTCTATTCACTATTGTTGGCAGTGCTTGTCATCAACAGCACAACTGTAGGTGCTCATACACAACAGTACGTGACTAGACTGTCTTCAAGTCGAGCCCCCCTCAAGCTTTTCACGTCTTTGCTAACAGCCCATCTCAATGCTCCATTATTGACCGAGTGTAACAAAACACCAGTCTACTGTATCCTTTTATGTTTACAAATGAACATGTAAACATCCCCATGTGCTTGCAGTACAAACAAATCTTCTGCAAGAGGTCGAAGCAGTGGTTGGTGAAGAAAGTGTATGAGAGGCTTGTCCACCTGGCTGTGGAGTGCAGAAAGGACCACACGGTTGTCTACAAGGATCCAGAGTCACAGCTCCCAAACACAACATCACCACAGCGCCAAAGCCTTCTAAACCAGCTGCCATTACCCAAGACGAGGTTCACCAGCTGAAGAACATTCTGGAACCTGCCTGGAACATTCAACCAACACACAATCCACATTCAGTTAGACCGATGTTGTAGTATAATATAGAATGCCTAGTATGCTCACAACTGCATTGTGGTATAGATATAGCTAGCTGATGTGCATAAGGTGTTTTATATAATGTTTACTAAATGATCCCAACTGCATCAAAAAAACGATAGTGTTTACTTCTTGATACATAATCGTGATATTCATGAAATGTAAAAATCTAATCAAATCAAATGTTATTTGTCACATACACATGGTTAGCAGATGTTAATGCGAGTGTAGCGAAATGCTTGTGCTTTTAGTTCCGACAATGCAGTAATAACCAACAAGTAATCTAACTAACAATTCCAAAACTACTGTCTTCTACACACAAGTGTAAGGGGATAAAGCATATGTACATAAAGATATATGAATGAGTGATGATACAGAGCCGCATTGGCAAGATACAGTAGAGTATGTAAACAAAGTGGCAGAGTTAAAGTGGCTAGATACATGTATTACATAAAGATGCAGTAGATAATATAGAGTACAGTATATACGTATACATATGAGATGAATAATGTAGGGTATGTAAACATTATATTAGGTAGCATTGTTTAAAGTGGCTAGTGATATATTTTACATCATTTCCCATCAATTCCCATTATTAAAGTGGCTGGAGTTGAGTCAGCCACTCAATGTGTGTTGGTAGCAGCCACTCAATGTTAGTGGTGGCTGTTTAACAGTCTGATGGCCTTGAGATATAAGCTGTTTTTCAGTCTCTCGGTCCCAGCTTTGATGCACCTGTACTGACCTCGCCTTCTGGGTGATAGCGGGGTGAACAGGCAGTGGCTCGGGTGGTTGTTGTCCTTGATGATCTTTATGGCCTTCCTGTAACATCGGGTGGTGTAGGTGTCCTGGAGGGCAGGTAGTTTGCCCCCGGTGATGCGTTGTGCAGACCTCACTACCCTCTGGAGAGCCTTACGGATGTGGGCAGAGCAGTTGCCGTACCAGGCGGTGATACAGCCCGCCAGGATGCTCTCGATTGTGCATCTGTAGAAGTTTGTGAGTGCTTTTGGTGACAAGAAGAATTTCTTCAGCCTCCTGAGGTTGAAGAGGCGCTGCTGCGCCTTCTTCACGATGCTGCCTGTGTGGGTGGACCAATTCAGTTTGTCTGTGATGTGTATGCCGAGGAACTTAAAACTTGCTACCCTCTCCACTACTGTTCCATCGATGTGGATAGGGGGGTGTTCCCTCTACTGTTTCCTGAAGTCCACAATCATCTCCTTAGTTTTGTTGACGTTGAGTGTGAGGTTATTTTCCTGACACCGCACTCCGGGGGCCCTCACCTCCTCCCTGTAGGCCGTCTCGTCGTTGTTGGTAATCAAGCCTACCACTGGAGGCGTGTGTGGCCACGCAGTCGTGGGTGAACAGGGAGTACAGGAGAGGGCTCAGAACACACCCTTGTGGGGCCCCAGTGTTGAGGATCAGCGGGGTGGAGATGTTGTTGCCTACCCTCACCACCTGGGGGCGGCCCGTCAGGAAGTCCAGTACCCAGTTGCACAGGGCGGGGTCGAGACTTGGAGGGTACTATGGTGTTAAATGCCGAGCTGTAGTCGATGAACAGCATTCTCACATAGGTATTCCTCTTGTCCAGATGGGTTAGGGCAGTGTGCAGTGTGGTTGAGATTGCATCGTCTGTGGACCTATTTGGGCGGTAAGCAAATTGGAGTGGGTCTAGGGTGTCAGGTAGGGTGGAGGTGATATGGTCCTTGACTAGTCTCTCAAATTACTTCATGATGACGGAAGTGAGTGCTACGGGGCGGTAGTCGTTTAGCTCAGTTACCTTAGCTTTCTTGGGAACAGGAACCATGGTGGCCCTCTTGAAGCATGTGGGAACAGCAGACTGGGATAGGGATTGATTGAATATGTCTGTAAACACACCAGCCAGCTGGTCTGCGCATGCTCTTAGGGCGCGGCTGGTGATGCCGTCTGGGCCTGCAGCCTTGCGAGGGTTAACACGTTTAAATGTTTTACTCACCTCGGCTGTAGTGAAGGAGAGGCTGCATGTTTTGGTTGCAGGCCGTGTCAGTGGCACTGTATTGTCCTCAAAGAGGGCAAAACATTTATTTAGTCTGCCTGGGAGCAAGACATCCTGGTCCGTGACGGGGCTGGTTTTATTTTTGTAATCCGTGAGTCATCAAATGTATTTGGATAAACTACGTATCTCAGTCTTACTGCTAATAGAAATGATGCAGGGAGTTGATTTATCATTTCAACTTGAATTTGTTGGCAAGTAAACATGTTTTAATCAAACAGATTAGTCTGTCAATATAGCGAATAAAAAGTAGACATGGCTTGTATTCAAGACAAAGTTTATTTGCTCTGGAGTCCGAGGTGAGTTTACACAGCAGGATGCAGGAACAGTTATGGCAATGTGTGACGTATACACAGTTGAAGGAAAATGTACTACTAACGCTTATAATAAATACAAGGGAATACTTCTAAAAAGGGAATACTTGCATGTGGTGCAGTGAGGTGTTTGGAGTCACTTTTATATAAGGGGAGATTGTTGTTATGGGACCTTTCCTCTTCAGTAATCAACTTTTTTTTATCCAAGCGGTATGTTCTGTGAGAGAAAGACAAAGGCTATTACACATCTCAAAGAAACACATTAGCTAACGTAAACTCACACACTTTTGTACATCGCCTTGTTCCGTACAATTGACCTTATTTTAGTGCCCCAAAAACGTAATACTTCCAGATCAACTGTAATGTCAATACCATTGTAAAGCACAATTTCTCCCCTTTCCAACAAAATTAAGGACATGACCTCAATGCTGCCCGTTTCTGCATAATTCAAGAAGGCAATGAGCTCCTTCGGGTGAGGAAGCGAAACTAATGCGTGATAGTGAGAAGGAGGGGATGTGTGGGAAAACTACTTCTTTTCACTCGATCTGTCCAACTTATCACCTTATTGCCTCTAAAATGTAATTAAAACACTATAAAGAGTTTATATAATGTGTCATTACAAACCTATTTGAAGGTTTGTGTCAAATTTGAATCGGGTTTTTAGGGCGGTGCTAAAGTGATCTTCAGAAGGCTTTGAAAGTCATGATGGCTTACAGTGATGACGCAAAAAAACGACTTGTGATCCCCCCCTTACCCCCGTCACTTTCCATTTCTTGTTTTCTAACGATGAGAGAAGTGCTACACCTGGTGAAGAGAGATTGTAAGACAGAAATAGTTGCTTTATGCATGCTGTGCGTTACGGCATGACACGTCACGGTGTAATGGACGGTCAGTTTTTTCTACTTTTCTCCAATACTATAGAGCCATTACCATGTCGATCAACACTTGAATAGAAACGTAGTTCACAACCCAGATTTTGAAGTCCACACAATCGCTACAGTCCCATCAGTTGTCTTTGTAGCCTTGTTTGAATGTCTCAGTTACGCACATTTGTACGGAATGGGGTGAGTTTACGTTAGCTAGCTACAACACACAGGTATAGTTACTCCAAGACTAATATGAGTCATCAAGCCAAAGACATTCCTTTACTCTCCACCATCATTAAAATATTTCTCTAGTTTTGCTCCTAATGAGAGGCACTGAGGCTAGCTAGGCTAGTTAGCTAGCTAGCTATAATGTTAGACTACAGTACATTTTAGGTATAGCAAACATAGCGAGCTAGTTAGCTAGCTAAATTTGGCTAGCTTGGCTTGTGGTGGTACTGGCAAGCCCCGGTATGGCCGAATCGATCACCAAATTGTACTATACTGAACAACACTGCCTCATGTAAAAAGAAATCTTATATTGATAGCTATCTACAGACAGCAAAACAACTTATTAGTTTGTCATTTGTCCTGGTCCAGCTGGTTAAGGCTACTGCCGCTACTTGCTGGTCTCACAATAATTTTTCTCACTGTCTCAACTCCTCTCCAGTGTATTCCGGCTCAAATAAATAGGTTTGTATTTTCCTGTGTAAAAGTACGTCAAAAACTGTTTAATCGTCCAGCTCTTCTTGGAAAGAGGAATCATCAGAGGAAGCCTTTGTAGCTAATTATTTAGCAATATCGGATAGACAGTGAGTACATGGTAATCTAGCTCCTGTGAACCTGTAAACTAGTACTGCCCCCATTTTTAAAAGCCTGCCTTCGAGGGTGGGAACAATGAAGTATAGCTCCCGTCAGGCTGTAGTCTTTACAAAACCAGAGAAAATAAGTAAACGTAGATATTCTGCAATGTCCTGGCAGATTGGAAGTCCGATGGCACTATTGAACAGACATCCATATCTACTCGCTGCCAGCGTGATCATGCAATCGGCGAAATACAAAGACCACAGTAATTGCTAACAAAACATGACTCCATTAATGTTTTGATCAGAGAGCATGCTCAATCAACCAATGGCATCATTGGTTGAACTTTTCCAAGGTGAAAAAAAAAATACAGCTATAGTGCATATGTCTGAAACACCCTGTTAAATGAACTCTGCATTTGAAATGGCACCCTTTTCCCTATTTAATGCACTACTTTTGACCAGAGCCCATATGGAAGGGTGCCATTTGTGATGCCGCCATGTGAGTCACATTTCAGAGCCTCTAAACCTGCTAATCATGCTTTACAATACAACAGAAATATGTCAAATATGTACATTCGCCATGTGCTTGGCTCTTGTCATCTTCACACATGTCACATCAATATGGCAATCTGGTTGTCGTCCACAGGATAAGCTTGTGAGAGGCCCTCCCTTTCTGCTGCTTGGCTGATTAGAAATAGATCTGATGACTCTAAGATATAATGCAGACGTAAAGCTACATGGATTTGGATTTTCTCCACCCAGCAAAATGTTTTGTTTGCTGTGGACTTTTTCATGTAGAGGATTGAGGCAAAATCATAACAGATAGCCAACTATCTCATCATTCAGACTTGTGGAAGCGGCGCTAATTAAAGCAGCTGAATAACTGTCATTACTAATCCCGTTCAAGCCTGTCAGCTCACCCCATTTCATCCCCCAAAAGCAGACCCAGGAATAAAAGGTAGTGTCATGTCTTTGATAGGCATGCAGGGAACTAATAGCAAAGTACTTGAGATAGTTGTATCTAACACCAAAACACATTACAGATTTATGCTTTCAACTGACATCTATCTTGTTATCAAGTGCACTATCAAAGAGGCTGCTATTCTGATTGAGTGAGATGATCTTTGATATACTGTGCAGGCCAATAAGGGACTCCAGATATGGTGCCAAGATTTCCTCAAAATATGACAAGCTCATTTGAATACATTTCCCAATTAAAATACATTTGCATTGACGTGGGATATGTAGTCTAATATTTTGATGTGGTGATGCCCGTGATATAGAAAGCTGTAAGACAGCAGTATTGTTTAGAGAGGATGAGCTGCTTTCTATCTCTTCTGTATAGAGTTGTACAATTGTTATTTTATTTTGAAGCTTTTGGTCCTGGGGAAATATACTTGAGCAGACATCAATGAGGAAAACATAAATGTGGTATATTTAACTACGAGAACATTCTAATCATACTTAATACTGTATGTGTAAACCTGGCGTGTTGCTTCCACCATTGCAGATGCATGGTTTGAAAAAGATGTAAACCTGTATGAATAACAGGTCTTTCAAACGTGTTGGAGTGGCAGCCAAGAGAATGATAAAGGCTTTGTAGATTGCCTGGCACAGGCCCAGGCAGGCACAAAGCAAAGCCTTTAAGAGTAGCTGTCCATGGTACTGGCTAGTGGTGCTGAAAGGATCTGTTCATAATCACACTGTCATGGAATGAAAAAGGGAAACGTTTATCAATTGTGGACTATGGTATTTTGTCACCTTAATACTTAACACTTTTAAATTAGTAATAATATTGGTTATAAAAGGAGTAGAGACATATTTGTACTTTAACCCCCTAAGGTCGATGTCCGTGGATCAATGTCTGTGTTGATTGGTTGGGGCCAGAACACATCTGTATTATCCTGTTATACAGTTGAAGTCGGAAGTTTACATACACTCCAACAATTGTTTACAGACAGATTATTTCACCACTGGATTTGTATCACAATTCCAGTGGGTCAGAGGTTTACATACACTGTCACGCCCTGGTCGAGGTATTTTGTGTTTATCTTCATTTATTTGGTCAGGCCAGGGTGTGGCATGGGGTTTTTGTATGTGGTGTGTTGGTATTGGGATTGTAGCTTAGTGGGGTGTTCTAGTTAAGTCTATGGCTGTCTGAAGTGGTTCTCAATCAGAGGCAGGTGTTTATCGTTGTCTCTGATTGGGAACCATATTTAGGCAGCCATATTCTTTGTGTGTTTTGTGGGTGATTGTCATTAATGTCCTTGTTCCTGTGTCAGTTTACAGAAGTATAGGCTGTTTCGGTTTTTGTTACGTTCTTTGTTTTGTAGTGTTTGTAATTGATTTGTGTTTTACGCAATCTACACGCTGCATTTTGGTCCGACTCTCCTTCACCACAAGAAAGCCGTAACATACACTAAGTTGACTGTGCCTTTAAACAGCTTGGAAAATTCCAGAAAATTATGTCATGGCTTTAGAAGCTTCTGATAGGCTAATTGACGTCATTTGAGTCAATTGGAGGTGTACCTGTGGATGTATTTCAAGGCCTACCTTCAAACTCAGTGCCTCTTTGCTTGACATCGTGGGAAAATCAAAGGAAATCAGCCAAGACCTTAGAAAAACAAATGGTAGTCCTCCACAAGTCTGGTTCATCCTTGGGAGCAATTTCCAAACGCCTGAAGGTACCACGTTCATCTGTACAAACAATAGTATGCAAGTATAAACACCATGGGACCAGGTCATTTTCATACAGAACAACAGCAAATGACCTTGTGAAGATGCTGGAGGAAACAGGTACAAAAGTATCTATATCCACAGTAAAACTAATCCTATATCGACATAACCTGAAAGGCTGCTCAGCAAGGAAGAAGCCACTGCTCAAAAACCACTATAAAAAACCCAGACTACGGTTTACAACTGCACATGGGAACAAAGATCGTACTTTTTGAATAAATGTCCTCTGGTCTGATGAAACAAAAATAGAACTGTTTGGCCATAATGACCATTGTTATGTCTGGAGGAAAAAGGGTGAGGCTCGCAAGGGGGACTGGTGCACTTCACAAAATACTGTAGATGGCATCATGAGATAGGAAAATTATGTTGTGGAAAAATGGCTTAAGGACAACAAAGTCAAGGTATTGGAGTGGCCATCACAAAGCCCTGACCTCAATCCTAAGAAAATTTGTGCACAGAATTGAAAAAGCATGTGCGAGCAAGGAAGCAAAAAAGCCTGACTCAGTTACACCAGCTCTGTCAGGAGGAATGGGCCAAAATTCACCAAACTTATTGTGGGAGGCTTGTGGAAGGCTACCCGAAACATTTGACCCAAGTTAAACAATTTAAAGGCAATGCTACCAAATACTAATTGAGTGTATATAAACTTCTGACCCACTGTGAATGTGATGAAAGAAATAAAAGCTGAAATAAATCATTCTCTCTACTATTATTCTGACATTTCACATTCATAAAATAAAGTGGTAATCCTAACTGGCCTAAGACAGGGACTTTTACTAGGATTAAACGTCAGGAATTGTGAAAAACTGAGTTTAAATGTATTTGGCTAAGGTGTATGTAAACTTCTTATTTTCCAGCATAATTTGCAAATAAATTCATTAAAAATCCTACAATGTGATTTTCTGGATTTTTTCCCCTCATTTTGTCTGTCATAGTTGAAGTGTATCTATGATGAAAATTACAGGCCTCTCTCATATTTTTAAGTGGGAGAACTTGCACAATTAGTGGCTGACTAAATACTTTTTTGCCCCACTGTACCTCACATACATAAAGACACCTTTTTATGACCCTGTTGTGAATAATCAAATAACCTGACAAATACACAAATTTGAGTGGATGCGATCTCTCTCCAAGCAAGGCTGTTTCTATCTACTGAATGCCAAGAATGTCGTTTTAGTCGAAACTCAAGTCAGGATCATGATAAATGACCTTCTCACTCCTTAATCTACCAGTGAAGTGCAATTAAAAAAAACACCAATATGCTGATCCATAAACCATACTTTGAGGATGTGCACCTGTAGTTCAAAAGGTCCACAAAGTGGAGTACGTGACAAGGCTGAACAAGTGTTTTGGTATATTCATCCTGCGTAATGTTAGGTTAACACGGAAATAATCAATGTCGCCAACACACGTGACTGCCCGCTTGGCAACGTAGGATCTGCAGCTTGCTATTCATTGGCTCTAACATGGATTTGTATGTACTTGAGTGTCATCTGAAGTGTGTCACTCTTTAAAGTCACATGAGTTGCCTTCCAAATTAGGTTCTTCAAAGGGTTCTCTTTTGGACAACAACCGAAGAACCCTTTAATTATTAAGGTTCTAGATTGCACCTTTTTTTCTGAGTGTAATATAAAGGACTTCATAAAGTAAAGCTGTTGAATGCATTTAGTGCTCATGGCAACTCCACAGACAATGTAGGCTGAAGAATGTGGGAGGATGTAGCTCAAATTATTGCTTGATATAAAACCTGTAATTGCTTGCTTTTAGATGGCACCAGATAAAGCAAACAAACAAAACAAACAAGCTTTTTTGACATATCCTTTTTTTACATAATTTTATTTCTCATACCGTCAATGTGAAATGTCTTTCTAAAAGCTAACTACAAATATTATTTAATTGACTATTTCCCCCTTGGTAAAGCACTGTGAAGTTGTTCCTTGTGAAATACGCATCACTGTAAGCAGTGCCTGATGACCACTGAATATCAGTGAAGCTTTGCAGTATAGCCATTTCCCTGCTAAACACAGCATTTACATAATGTACGCTAGCTAGCGCTCTTTGAGAATTGATGCACATACTGCAGTCACATCTGTATACATGTGAGTGCCGCCTCATCTGTTACTGCCTCCCCTGTGGGTACCTACAGTAATCTTCCAATAGACAAAGCCTTCAGGCAGCCCAGCTATCACACACTCACTGCTGGTTTGTTTATGGATTTCCGGCATGTTCCCTTGATCCCCGCAGGATGCTACACATTACGAGCCACTCAATAGTTTTGACTTGAAAGTCACAGTGTGTGACTCCCAAATGGCACCCTATTCCCTATATGGTGCACTACATTTGATCAGAGCAGCGTAGAGGCACTATATAGGGAATAGGGTACCATTTTGGACATAGAAAGTTACAGTGACATTTTTGCTAGAGTTTTCTGGCTGCCTTGAGTTGCACTCAGTTCATAGCGTGTGAAAATAAATAAATATAAAGCTGCTCAATCAATTCATAACGGCATCAAAGATGTGAACGTTGAATACCCTCCAGGAAAAAATAATGTTTGATAAGAAACCAGCCGTCATGTCTGGCTCAATAAATTATGTCATACTGCACCGCTCTGAATGAAGAAGCAGCAAGTGACAATAATACGTTTGAGTTCCCTCAGTGTTGGAAAGGCACAGCCATGTCGATCAAACTTTTACTGCACCCCAGTAACTTCCAATATACGGTGCATTCGGAAAGTATTCAGACCCCTTGACTTTTTCCACATTTTGTCACATTACAGCCTTATTTTTAAAAAGTCTCATCAATCTATCCCATAATGACAAAGCAAAAACAGTTAGAAAAAAAAAATGTTTGCAAATGTATTACAAATAAAAAACGGAATATGACATTTACATAAGTATTCAGACCCTTTACTCAGTACTTTGTTGAAGCACCTTTGGCAGCGACTACACCTTGGCACACCTGTATTTGGGGAGTTTCTCCCATTATTTTCTTCAGATCCTCTCAAGCTCTGTCACTGCTATTTTGAGGTCTTTCCAGAGATGTTTGATCGGGTTCAAGTCCGGGCTCTGGTTGGGGAACTCAAGAACATTCAGACACTTGTCCTGTAGTCACTCCTGTGTTGTCTTGGCTGTGTGCTTAGGGTCATTGTCCTGTAGGAAGGTGAATATTCGCCCCAGTCTGAAGTCCTGAGCGCTCTGGAGCAGGTCTTCATCAAAGGATCTCGCTGTACTCTGCCTAGTTCATCTTTCACAAGAACCATCGGGTTCTTGGTCACCTCCCTGTCCAAGGCCCTTCTCCCCAGATTGCTCAGTTTAGCAAGGCAGCCAGCTCTAGGATGAGTCTTGGTGGTTCCAAACTTCTTTCATTTAAGAATGATGGAGGCCACTGTGTTATTGGGGACCTTCAATGCTGCAGAAATGTTTTGGTACCCTTCCCCAGATCTGTGCCTCGACACAATCCTGTCTCGGAGCTCTACAGACAATTCCTTAAACCATGGCTTGGTTTTTGATTTGACATGCAATGTAAACTGTGGGACCTTATATATATATAGACAGGTGTGTTCCTTTCCAAATAATGTCCAATCATTTGAATTTACCACAGGTGGACTCCAATCAAGTTGTAGAAACATCTCAAGGATGATCAATGGAAACAGGATGCACCTGAGCTCAATTCCGAGTCTCATAGCAAAGGGTCTGAATACTTATATAAATAAGGTCTGTTTTTATTTGTAATACATTTTCAAAACTTTCTAAAAAAATGTTTTTATCATGATGGTGTATTGTGTATAGATTGATGAGGGAAAAATGCATTTGATCAATTTTAGAATTAGGCTGTAAAGTAACAAAAAGTGGAAAAAGTCAAGGGGTCTGAATACTTTCCGAATGCACTGTACATGTCTTTCAACTAATAGGTTGGTGACATGTAGTATAATGTACATTTACAAATGGAAGCATGTGAATATATCTTCAGACAACAGCCTGTTGCTGCAATTCAAATACAGGCCATAGAAAAAAGCAGAAAATCACTTCAAAGAGTTGCCCCTGCCTTTGCTCTGCCTTTGCATTGTTCTGTAAAGCAATCATCATTTTCTTGTTGTTATTGGTGTGTCTTATTATACATGAGGTTCAAATAAAATATGTTATGATCTCACACAGAATAAAGTGTTCTCGTGAAAATGATTCCCTATCCTCTTCGGATAGTGTGACTTGCAAAAAAGCATTTCCTGTGATGTCGTCTGATGATGCGCCTCTCTGTGAGTCACTTTCACCAGACATGCAGAGGTAAGAGTGTGATGGAGTAGAGTCTGTCAAGCTGGATATGGTAACACAGTGGACACTTTGAATTAGTATTTGAGTAATTCCTTGGTCTTTTCTCTCCTTGAACAGTCATTTGGGCTATCCTATATCCAATATGAAGTAAGCATTTCACTGTTAGTCTACACCTGTTGTTTAGGAAGCATGTGACAAATGTTTTTTGTTGATTTGAAGACAGAAAGCTGTAGTGATATAAAGAAGGCAGGCTAATGTATTTTGGAAGTACTGGTATATACGCCATAATGTAACCTGACACGGACACTTCAGTGGGAATTGTCCCTGCCAAAGTTAATGGGTTGCTGTGATGAAACTGATGAAAATCAAATCAGGGAGATTCCGTACTCAAAATAATATAGTCATTTTTCAGGTAATGTGCATAATATTGTGGTCTATGCTATATTCAAGAATCCAACCTCGAGTGTAATTTGAATCTTTATTTTTTCTTAATCTAATAGGAGTTTAATGACCAAAGATCACATTGAGGATTTCATATAGGTCTGACATGTAGGCAAGGTGCTGCAGTTTGCAGTACTGTACCACTGCAGTTATATTCTGTTTATTTGGCTCCCAGAAATACCCCCACCTCCCCCAAAAGAGAATATAATAAAGTATTCTTCCTTCATCATTTACATGTAGGCTACAACGATGTGGTGGGAAGACAAATGGACTCGACCCTGATTTTCACAGACCACCAGCCAGCCCTATGTTCAATAGAGTACCACAGCATAAGTCATAATATCCCATAAAACCTAGCTGTGAAACAAGGAAAATGTTCCAATAGTTTTTCCAACATTCATTTTAAAAACACTTAAAATAAGGGCTGTGTTTCATGTAGGCTTACTCTGGTGTGATGTGAAAACTAGGACAAGGTGACTTTTATCAATATATTTTCCTGTATTTGCTAATGTGGCTATCAAAAACAACTACAAATGCCATGAGGATCTGGACGAGACTACCGAATTGAGGCAAATGTAAGAATCTATTGATTAACTATCTAATGTTAGCTAAATGTAGTAATTAATAAATTAGCTAAATGTCTCTAAATGCACAATTCGGATAACAGTCTTGTGCAAGTTTTAAATTGATACAATACCTGTTAGTAAAGGGGTCAACTAGAGATGATGTGCAGGAGCTTGCAGGAATTTGTAATATTGCATGATGTCTACTTTGATGCTAATTGGCGTTTTCGAATCGGAGAGTAAATAGAGCCGAATATATTGTCGCTCGTCTACAGAGCCGTACGCGAACGAACGGCTCTTTTTGATCGGGTCTTTTTGGTGAACGTCGGGAACAGAATAGAATAGCATCTGTGAAAGAGCCGATCATTTGGCTCCCTGATTTGCATACTGCTACTAATGTTTTTGACATTAGTTAGGCAGATAAATTACAAAGTAATTATATAACGATGGTGAATCCTCCCTGCAGAAACAATACATTGGGGAGAGAGCTTCAATCTGGTCCATTTTACTTTTTTTGCAGGTCATCTAATAATTTCGTCAGGTAAAAATGCATTTGAACAAGCATTTCAATATCTGACCTACAGTAATGTTCTTTACATTGGAGTTTTCCAATTTATTTATGATTCTAAGTCGATGTTTATGCAGTTTGAACGAAGAGCCGTTTGGGATCCGAATGAGCCGTGTCTTTTACGTTAACGGAGCCAAATGAGTCGGCTCACCGAAAAAAAATCGAAAATGCCCAACGTTCAATTACGTAAAAACTCCCAGCTCTCAGGGCGTCGCCGCTGGTCTGCTCTTTTCCCCTCCCACCGCGATGTGCCATTGGCTAACATCGGTTTGTCATAATACACTGTGGCATGCGAGATGTTAGAAAAGTCCGCGACTTCTGTTTACACTGTAAAAAGTGAGTAGAAGATGCAGTTCTCCGGTGTGTCAGTGCCAGATTCGTTCCAACCGGTGAGAGTGACTGTCCCGTGGTCCATGATAATTACGTAGGAAGCTGTTACTGGCAGCACCTTGTGAAGGCTTGCAAGAAGAGGGTGAAACGGGAGAATCTCTCCCGGTTCAGCGTATCCACTTGAAAGTGAAGCAGCAGCTACAGTATGGTTGCGCTGACGAAAGGACGCTACCTCTCATTGGGCTTCGTGTTTCTTGTTTATTGCACAACTTGCACGAAATCTAAAGGTAAGAATGAATTCGGGTATTTGTCCATCACTGTGGGATTGATGTGTGTATTTACTTTACTTGCATTGGGTCCAGTAACTTGACAAGATGCCGTTTCTCAGTTACGCACTTACCCATCACTTTTACGTTGCTTGTGTTTTGCTATTGTCTCTGAAGGGCTACTTGAGTAAGTTGGACACTGTTTGATAAAACTGTTTAAACCATTTGATTATCAGCATGACTTCTCTTATCACTCCACTAGAAGGACATAGCCTACGGTTCTGTCCACGTTGCACTGCGTGGTCATGTCGGCATGTGCTGCCTCTTAATACAGTAGGCTACTCCGTTCCCTCCTCTACTAACGCCTTCTGTCTTATATTGAGCTGATTGAATAGCCTTAGCTTTACACCAATATGTGTGAAGTGAGATTCAACAGGCGCAATAACGGTGCCATTGTGACCATCATCATCTACAGGACTATCCATTTAGCGAGCGAAATTATTTTACACACAAGTAGCATATTAAAAATTAAGTTAAAAGGCAAATATAGAAAGCGAGATCAAATTATGAAGATGTTAAATAAAGGAAAGGGTTAGACCATCAAGCAATCACAAATTAATTTTGAATTACCATATTTCTGTCTACTTACTTAATTGAGTCATAGTATGCCTTTCAATTTGTTACTAGAATGTTACCTTAAAGCAACTTTAACCATGGCGTTAACACACTTACTGACAGAACACACTTTCCAATAGACAGTATTCTAACGATTAATGACCATGACATTTTCACAATGCAGTGAAAATGTCTGATTTACCCAGGGTTATAACCCGTGTGTGTGTTTGATCAAAAGTCCAAAGAAGGTAGGTCCCTCCCCGTTTAAGAAATGTTTTGCTACAGAATTGGCTTAATGAATATGCCCCTATTGTGCATCCCAAATGACACCCTAGTGCACTACTTCTGAACAGAGCCCTAAGGGAATATGGTGCCATTTGAGATTTAGCCCTACTGTATCCATAGTATTTCAAGGGTATGACAGATAATTCTCCCCCCACAGTTCGCTGCGGTGTGCTACTGCTGATCTGTTAAGATGTGCTACAGGTGTTGTGCACTGACTGCAGTGCTGCATTGGCTTGTCAGCTATTGCTTACTGAAAATATTACATGTCTTTATGCCTTCTACAATGAAGGCATAAACTTATTTTATTTGCATTCCTGGTGGGAAAGATATTTCCAGTAAAACTTGGATGTGGATGAGATGCCTTTAATTTAAAACCAGAGGCAAAACTGACTACGTCCCCATTGTATTCTCTTTATAGTGCACAAAGATGGCACCCTATTCCCTTTACAATACACTACTTTTGACCAGGCCCCATAAAGGGAATAGGGTGACTTTTGTGACAATACCTATGTATTCTCTTGGTAGAGGCCTACTGCAGTAGCCTAATAGCTCTGAAGAGAGACCTCTATTCATGTCCCTTCCTTGCGTGTGACACATTACTCTGAGGTCAAAACAGGTGTTGCATGCACCTTTCCTGACATGGTTGATTCTATTAACTAAAAGGCATCAACACGGTAGCCTTTCAAGCACTGGGACCTTGCCCCAGTGCCTGCTACCACTCAACAGATTTAAGCTCTAAAATGGATACTTTGGGATTTTGTCAATCAAAGCCCTTTATCTTCTTCGAGCCAATGCTGACATGTTAGCTGTTAGACTTCCAGCCATATACTTCCAGCCATTGCGCTAAAGCTAGTTAGCAAATGCGCTAACGTCAGTTAGCATGCAGACATAAAAAGGGTATCCACAAGTTCATCTGACTCTGGGGAAGAAGATAACGAGCTTAATTGCCAAAATTCTGAAGTATCCCTTTAAGCATCAATTGAGATGTCGAAATCTCTATTCACCCCGAATGACAATCATGCAAGGGGTCATGAACGGAGGTTCTTCCTGTGCAACACTACTTTACTTTAAGCAAGCACAGTGCACGAGGCCCTAGGGAAACTTTTAAAATGATTTTTCAATTGTATCCATCCAGTCTGTGATTGACAATTCCAATGTTGCCTCATCACATGCAAGGATAAGGGATGAAGTAGCCTACAGGCCAATATGATTTCATACCATATACTGTAGCCATATTATGCTATAAACCATGCTAATTTCATGTGGATTACAGCATGTTTATGATTTAAAAAAAGGGTTATTTGTTTGCGATTCATTAAAAATATTATTTTTCTATTGATCAGTTATCATGCCTGATCAGTATGGAACATGGTATTTAGATATGAAAAACTCAACCACAGTGTGTTGATTGGGTGAAGATTGTGAAAACGATGTGTTCAATAGATAATCATGGTCATACATATGAACATGATGATGCATTTCGGGTGAGCTTTGATGAGGATTGATTGGTAACTGTCAGAGAATGATGCAGGTTTGACATCATAACGAGTGTATTATGGCTGGAGATGCCAACCATAAATAAATGTTATCAATGGAAGATTTCATTCTCAGTGGTGTATTAATATTTGTGTCCCAAATGACACCCTTTTCCCCTACATAGTGCACTACTTTTGACCCGAGCCCTATGACGCAGGTCAAAAGTAGTGCACTATGACGCAGGTCAAAAGTAGTGCACTATACGGAGTAGGGCGACATTTAGGACATGAGGTTAGGGCTTTACTTTCAGCTGGCGTGAAGCCAGCGCAATTGTGAAACGCACGCTCGTTTGCGATTTCTCCCTGTTAAACCTGGCACTGTTCTTTCTTCAAACCCTAGTGCCAGGATTGGTAATTTACTTGTTTTAAATGAGAACACTTGCGCTAAGGTGGGAGGGGTGGCAATGTCTGCGGCGTTCTTAAAAACGTGCGCCAAAATGACAATTTCAGTATGCGGAAGCACATCTTGTCCAGCCGTGATGCACATGGGACAAGATAGATGTGTTTTTTTTGTGCCCGTAAACCTCGTATTTAGAAACATAAAAAACTGCCCATTCCCAATTGTTTTCCGTTTCGTTTGATTAATTAAGAAGCTCTTATAGTATGCTTCTCTTAACCTATGAGAACGAAATCTGGGTTAACAACAATGCGTCTGATGTCATTCTTATCCTGGGCAAGCATGAGCCAAGGAGCCTGAAGGTTTCTAAACGGTCTACTCGTGAGGCTTTTGCCAACATGCTTTGCATTATTCACAATTCACATAGGCCTACCTGCAGTGCATACTCCATTCAGCTTGTATCATCCCCTTTTCCAAAGAGCGCCTCTTGTCCGTTACCAAAGACGCGCTCCTTCAAACATAGGCAATTCAAAATAGGGCTGGGTAATATTGCCAAAGTACCATGTCACAATATTTTGCACATTTTGTGACATGTAAGACTGTGTTTTGTGTTTTCTAATAATAAAAGTTCTAAATATGCTTTGTGTAGTCCATGACCCTAGGGTGGCAACACATTCACATTCATGTGATCTGATTGACCACTTTAAGGAATGGAACATTAGTCACTTTAATAATGTTTACATATCTGGCATTACTCATCTCATATGTACAGTGGGGCAAAAAAGTATTTAGTCAGCCACCAATTGTGCAAGTTCTCCCACTTAAAAAGATGAGAGCCCTGTAATTTTCATCATAGGTACACTTCAACTGTGACAGACAAAATGAGAAGAAAATCCAGAAAATCACACTGTAGGATTTTTAATGAATATATTTGCAAATTATTGTGGAAAATAAGTATTTGGTCACCTACAAACAAGCAAGATTTCTGGCTCTCACAGACCTGTAACTTCTTCTTTAAGAGGCTCCTCTGTCCTCCACTCGTTACCTGTTTTAATGGCACCTGTTTGAACTTGTTATCAGTATAAAAGACACCTGTCCACAACCTCAAACAGTCACATGCCAAACTCCACTATGGTCAAGACCAAAGAGTTGTCAAAGGACACCAGAAACACAATTTTAGACCTGCACCAGGCTGGGAAGACTGAATCTGCAATAGGTAAGCTGCTTGGTTTGAAGAAATCAACTGTGGGAGCAATTATTAGGAAATGGAAGACATACAAGACCACTGATAATCTCCCTCGATCTGGGGCTCCATGCAAGATCTCACCCCGTGGGGTCAAAATGATCACAAGAACGGTGAGCAAAAATCCCAGAACCACACGGGGGACCGAGTGAATGACCTGCAGAGAGTTGGGACCAAAGTATCAAAGCCTACCATCAGTAACACACTACGCCACCAGGGACTCAAATCCTGCAGTGCCAGACGTGTCCCCCTGCTTAAGCCAGTACATGTCCAGGCCCGTCTGAAGTTTGCTAGAGAGCGTTTGAATGATCCAGAAGAAGATTGGGAGAATGTCAAATGGTCAGATGAAACCAAAATATAACTTTATGGTAAAAACTCAACTCGTTGTGTTTGGAAGACAAAGAATGCTGAGTTGCATTCAAAGAACACCATACCTACTGTGACGCATGGGGGTGGAAACATCATGCTTTGGGTCTGTTTTTCTGCAAATGGACCAGGACGACTGATCCGTGTAAAGGAAAGAATGAATGGGGCTATGTATCGTGAGATTTTGAGTGAAAACCTCCTTCCATCTGCAAGGGCATTGAAGATGAAACGTGGCTGGGTCTTTCAGCATGACAATGATCCCAAACACACCGCCGGGCAACGAAGGAGTGGCTTCGTAAGAAGCATTTCAAGGTCCTGGAGTGGCCTAGCCAGTCTCCAGATCTCAACCCCATAGAGAATCTTTGGAGGGAGTGGAAAGTCTGTGATGCCCAGCAACAGCCCCAAAACATCACTGCTCTAGAGATCTGCATGGAGGAATGGGCCAAAATACCTGCAACAATGTGTGAGAACCTTGTGAAGATTTACAGAAAACGTTTGACCTCTGTTATTGCCAACAAAGGTTATATAACAGTATTGAGATAAACTTTTGTTATTGACCAAATACTTATTTTCCACCATAATTTGCAAATAAATACATTAAAAATCCTACAATGTGATTTTATGGATTATTTTTTTCTCATTTTGTCTGTCATAGTTGAAGTGTACTACCTATGATAAAAATTACAGGCCTCTCTCATATTTTTAAGTGGGAGAACTTGCACAATTGGTGGCTGACTAAATACTTTTTTGCCCCACTGTATATACTGTATAATGTCATTTCAACAGTAGGCCTAGGCTATTTCTTTCTTATTGAGATCATGCCTCACACATACAATACAATTTATTGTTTGCGACAAAGCACAGTATTGTGTTTCCAATTAATTGATGGAATATACATGTCCTTTGTATAAATTCTTAATTCACCTCATGCATTTCTAATACATTTTTAATGTCACCTGAAACATTATTTATCTGTGTATCCCTTAGAAGTGAGTACTATTTAGCTGTTATTATACAGTTAGTGCAATGAAGACTGGATAAGGAAGCTGTCTAATTCATCACAATCTTTGCATTATTCAGTCCATCCGTTTGCTCCCCGAGTCAGTAGTCAGTGCAGCATCAACTGGCCCTGCAGCAACATGCAAATGCATGTATTTTATCTTTTGTCTGAGCCCTCACCCAGTGGTGCTGTTCTCTCAAATGCACAGATAGCTGTCAGCTCTACAGCCAGATCACCCACTGGATGCTCAGTCAGGCAGACTACAGTACATTCATGATCCAACCTGGTCTGTGTCCCAAATGGCAACCTATTCCCTTTATAGTAGACTACATTTGACCAGAGCCCTATGTAGTAGGGCACTATAAAGGGATAGGATGCAATTTGGAATGCACCCCTTAAAACCATCAACCCACCCCCTTCTTTTTCTATCCCTCCTAGAGACATTTGACATGGAGACTCATCAAATAGCTTCATACATCAGTTCACCCGTGAACCAGGCTGCTGATTGTGCTTTTCTCTGTTAGCTGTCCTTAATATGATTGACACAGTTGGAACAACAACTGACACACAAGAAAAATACACATTGGTCTGAAATTTCCATATACATGTTTGTTGTTTTTGCAGAATCTTTACATTTCTGTTCTGCAGGGTAGCAGGGCATTGATGAAATGAGACGAAGGTCAAATTTGTTGTTTCCACTCGGAGAGAGAGTAGGGGGCTGTGATATTTCCAACTGCCGTTCTGTTCGAGAATGAATCATCAGAATCTGTCTGCCTGGGGTGTCAAAGTGTGTAGTTCAGTGCCCAGATTTACATTTAAATGAAACCAAATGGCTATACATTCAGAAGTGATATACAGTAATGGTGGTGGTATTAAAAGCACAGCCCCCTTGCTCTGTTAGAACAGCTAGTAGCTACTGCTTGAGATTGCTGTCATTTAGGCACTTTGCAGGTATTTTATGACTATTATTAAGTACAATACATGCATCCATTTCAGTTGTTGATTTCTTTCTTTGTATGAGCATACAGTACAGCTCATATAGGTGGGTGTACTACCCTCTTTTCTGTGCTTTTCTCTTTGACAATGTGCATCATTATCCAGCTCTAATATAGCTGTTTGTCTTGGAGAGAAAGTGTTTAAAGTGGATAACTAGCTTCAAATTACACCCCAGATGGTGTTACTGTGAGTGAGCTCTTTCTCTCACTCTCACCGACAACTTGGACAAATCAATATAGGCATTGCCTGAAAGGAAGAAAAAAAAACAGCATTGTTTTGAATTCCATTAGCCAATGCCCGTGTCATGATGGACTTATCTTCAGTATAAACACATTGAGATCTTGGTACTAGAAAGTTCTATCTGCAAAAATATAATAATTGGCTTTAAAGTTCCGAACCCTCATTAGTTTGAATGGTGTCAGCAATTTTTACCTTGTAATATTTGAACTTAACTACATGCATTTGTGGTATTTAGAGTACTGTATTGGTAGAGAACATTGAAAAGACTAAGTCAATAACTCAATTTTGACAGAGAATATAGTCCCAAGCTCTCAAAATTGTTCACTCGTTGCCTACTGCGCCCACCTAACTAAGAGCTGCTTGAATAAGTGTGTACAAAACCTTTCCTCGATGCTCTAATGCTGAACAACAGAAAAGTGCTTAATTTCAAGAGACCGTTTGAAAGTATGTTAACAGACAGTGGAAATATGGAGGGGAGAGCGGAGCATCATAGAGGAGAGTGGGCACTTGATGACTGGGCGGGGGAATATTCTTTTCTGGGAGCCTGAGAAATGTGGCCGCTCTAGGGACTAATTAAAGCAAGGTCTAAAGTGCTTGCAGCTTGTAACCCAGTGCTTGTATGACTCCTTTATGTTATGCAGTTCAGAGACAGAACCAACACTGCAGCGTCTCTGAAAGAGATCATGGTCTTTGTTCATGTCTCTACTGAATCTGTCCACACCCTAGTTGTCTAGCTCCCAGTTAGCTTCTCTGTGTAGTGAGAAATAGTCACTGGTAAGTTGTCACTTGTCATAGTATGGACAAAAAACTCCACAGAATCACAATAAAGTTGCATACATGTGTTCCCTTCATCACATGCATATTTTATTTTTCCAAGCATGAAATAATCCTACTTTGTACTAAAGAGCAATTACTTCCAAGCGGCCATGCTTAACACAGGGCAGGCACCCTAGTACCCATTTGCAAATCTTCCTTGGTTAATACTATTGCCTAATTTGTCAGTGACCTTAAAGTGAAATTATGCAAATATCATTTAAAATGAGGAAAATAATTACGATTGTAACTCCAAGGTAACTGATTAGATTATTGTTTTGTAAATATATATATATATATCCTGAACAAAAATATAAACACAACATGTTAATTGTTGAGCTGTTGAGGTAATTCATGAGCTGAAATAAAAGATCCCAGAAATGTTCCATACGCACAAAATTGTATCTCTCAAATTTTGTGTAAAAATGTGTTTACATCCCTGCACCTTATGCTTGGGACAATAAAAGGCCACTCTAAAATGTGCAGTTCGTCACACAACACAATGCTACAGTTTTTAAGGACCGTGCAATTGGCATGCTGACTGCACGGATGTCCACCAGAGCTGTTGCCAGAGAATTGAATGTTTATCTCTCTACCATAAGCCACCCCCAATGTCCTTTGGCAGTACGTCCAACCGGCCTCACAACCGCAGACCAGGTGTAGCCATGCCAGCCCAGGATCTCCACATCCAGCTTTTTCACCTGTGGGATCGTCTGAGCCCAGCCAGCTGTACAGCTGATTAAACTGTGGTTTGCACAACCAAACTGTCAAAAACATTCTCAGGGACGCTCATCTCCATGCTCATAGTCCTCACCAGGGTCTTGACTTGACTGCAGTTGGCCGTCGTAAACGACTTCAGTGGGCCAACGCTCACCTTCGATGGCCACTGTCACACTGGAGAAGTCTGCTCTTTTTTTTATTAAGGTGTCTGTGACCAACATGCATATCTGTATTCCCAGTCATGTGAAATCCATAGATTAGGGCCTCATTCATTTATTTAAATTGTCTGATTTCCTTATATGAACTGTATGAAATTATTGCATGTTGTGTTTTATATTTTTGTTCAGTGTAGTTTTCAGAGTTAAATGAGTCTTGAGTATGCCAACCAGATCTGCAAAAAGAAACGGAACGGGTCAGTTTTTTAACAAAAAATGTTACAATTATGTTATGTTAACTGTTAGCCACATTACTTTGGAACAGTTTGCTCATAAGACATGTTTGAATAGTTTGCTTATACAAATCTTTTGTTTGAATAAGAATCTTTCTAATAGTATACTAATACAACTCTTTATTTGCTCAAAATTGTCTTCGTATTCACCCTGGAAGCAGATGGCCCTGTGTGTGTCATGCGGGTTGTTTAGTGTTGGGTGGTTTATGGTTTACCTGTTATAATTTTATCGGGATTGGCACAGTTTTGTTTTCCTTACACATTTAGCGGAAATAATTTAGTATGAATCATTTGCCATTGCGATTGTTTTTTTGTGATAGCGCGAGTGTCTAACGCACTGATTTGACCATGTCCAAATATGGAGGTGACTGGCTAACTTTACTATATCAGTATTTACAGATGGTCTGCACCAGATGTGCTTTTTACCCAGAGTTGTTACGATAGCGTCCTCTTTAGCAAAATGCCAAGCAGCCATAACACCTACTCGACACACACAAACTTCTGTAAGGATGTTTACATCGTTATGAAAAACCCTTGCTAACAAAAGTTATGTTTAATTAGCATGAACATAATGTTTCTTTGTCCCTCAGAACAAAAGACTGCTGATTGGAGAGGTTGAAAGTGGTCTATTTATCAGAAATAGAAAATGTACCTGTCCAAAGGTTCTCTCAAGGGCTCACTTCAATCCAACATACAATGCAGTATTTGCGCTGTAGCATTTACGCCATGTTTTTTTACGCAACAGGCCGTGGGCAGGGGGCAGTATCAAATTTGCTATTGCACAACCACTTCTAAGGCAGATCTCTGATTTGAATCCTGCCATGAGCCTTCATGTAGTTACAGGTATGTCAGTTGAAAAGAAAGCCAATATCTTTCATTCTGTCGGAGAAAATTCAATATTATTATCGAAATACATGTCATGTTGATTTATGGGTGAATTGCTGAAATGGATATTTGACTATCTCAAACAAATGGCCTTTTGATAGTGAGGTTCCTCAGTAAAGTGTGGGCTGTCCTTTTGAACCTGTTAGTTCTATTCTATTGACCAGTGTTGAGGGTACAATATTGAGTTGGATGACCTAAAAATGATTTTTTCTTTCAGTAATAGAACTGAAATCCACAGCTCTGTAGTGGTTAGGGAGTATTATGTCCACTAGCTTTCAAATTAAGGACCCTAACATACTATAAAGTTAATCTATGCTAATTCACCTCTATTGTTTGCCATTCTATTCACAGTAACAGTTACAAGTATTGATTTTGAATGAGCATTGTGTGAACCTAAAGGTTTTACACGGTGTTAATTATTGGACATTTTTATATATGGGGCACTGAAATGTGTAGTTAAAGTGCGGAGAGCAGCGCTTCACTCTTCAGTGAGGATGGATGGACGGACAGTGTCATAGTGAGCTGGCCCCAATGGTGACCTATTACGTACCTAGTACACAATCTCCATTCTCAATCAGTCCACCAGAATAGGGTTAGGCATGAGTAATGGAGTACTCGATCTTTGACCAGAGATCACATTTTTTTTCTGGAAAACTATTTGGTGGAATGTGCTTTGAAATTTGTCTTGAAGACAACATTCATTTACTTTGACTCTTGTGTTCCATTTGTACATGTGCAAAAATCATGTGAGTACTCAAAACAGTCCAAAGATGTCAAATGCCCATCCCTAATCCAAAATGACACCCTATTACGAGGATCATCATCTAGATTCAGCCGCAGGCCGTTTTATTTTTCTTGAGCGGATGGTCCGGAACATAATTACAAATAGTTTTATTAGTATGTAAGGAACACGCGTGGTATACTGTACATCGTCCAACAAAGTGCTTAGTTGCAGGTTCATGCTTGACAATGCAACAATAAACATTTTAAGATAAAAATACAAACATAAAGTAGGGTAGAATAATACATTTGAGCATAAGTATAATACAGGAAGGCACAATTTATAGTCTGTGTATAAATTGAGCAGTATAATCAGTTTGGTAGCTGTGTGTGTGTGTGTGTGTGTGTGTGTGTGTGTGTGGTGTGTGTGTGTGTGTGTGTGTGTGTGTGTGTGTGTGTGCGCATGAGTGAGTGCATGTGTGCTAAGGTGCAGAGAATCAGAGCAGGTGGTTAGTCTAGTTCAAGTGTTCAGCAGTCTAATGGCTTGAAGATAGAAACTGTCTCAGACAGTTGGTGTCAGACTTCATGCTCCGATGCCGTCTGCCCGATAGTAAGGCAGTGAACAGCTCGTGGCTGGGGTGTGTTGGGTCCTTGATGCTACGTGCCTTTTAACAAGCCCTAACGGATATATTTGACTAAAACATAATCATTTCAAACCTTGCTTACATTTGTATACAATCACGTGTCTCTCTATTACGCTTGGAAATACTTGGGAACAGATTTCCAAAATTAAAATCACTTGTAGCTGATTTTCCCGTGGGTTATCCTACAAAGCAAGCTAGGTTTAATCAGGGTTTTCTAAAGCTAACAAGCTTCAGTTATCTTCACATTCCAGCTCATTCCAGCTTCATCCGTACTGTGTCGGTGGATATTGCTTGTCTGCCTGCCGCTAACACTAGCAGGCTTGTAACTGAGCATGCATGTCACACATGGCTAGTCGAACACTGGACTCTACATTGAAACCATGCTGAAACATCAATCCATGGCGAGTCAGTGCCACGTTTTTATTTGTGCTGAAATCAAAATGAAAGAAGATTTATGTTGCAAATTCAGCGGCCTATGGTCTGAAATAGGCTTTTAGAAGTGCCACAAGCACCTTTTTATTTTGGAATCCTATCGATAAAATAATTGTGTTAAAGATGCACTATGCAGAAATCACGCTTCAATTTCCTGGTTGCTAAAATTCTAATACTTTGCCTAATTTTAGTTTGTGACAAAACAAGAATTCATTCTGTAGAGAATCACTGTACAATCTGAACCGCTGTGAAATATATAGGTCAAATAGGGGAGAGGCATTGTGCCGCGAGGTGTTGCTTTATCTCTTTTTTGGAACCAGGTTTGCTGTTTATTTGAGCAATATGAGATGGAAGGAAGTTCCAAAATGTGCTGTTCTGTTCTGGGCAGCTGCAGTTTAACTAGGTCTTTCCTTGCAGCACTGGACCACACGACTGGACAGTAATCAAGATTAGACAAAACTAGAGCCTGCAGAACTTGCTTTTTGGAGTGTGGTGTCAAAAAAGCAAAGCATCTCTTTATTACAGCCAGACCTCTCCCCTTCTTTACAACCATTGAATCTATATGTTTTGACAATGACAGTTTACAATCGAAGGTAACGGCAAGTAATTTAGTCACCTCATCTTGTTCAACAGCCACACCAACTCATTACCAGATTCAGCTGAGGTCTAGAACTTAAGGAATGATTAGTACTAAACACAATGCTCTTAGTTTTAGAGATGTTCAGGACCAGTCTATTACTGGCCACCCATTCCAAAACAGACTGCAACTCTTTGTTAAGGGTTTCAGTGACTTAATTAGCTGTGGTTGCTGATGCGTATATGGTTGAATCTTCAGCATACATGGACACACATGCTTTGTTTAATGCCAGTGGCAGGTCATTGGTAAAAATAGAAAAGAATAGAGAGCCTAGAGAGCTGCCCTGCGGTACACCACACTTTACATGTTTGACATTAGAGAAGCTTCCATTAAAGAAAACCTTCTGAGTTCTATTAGATAGATGGCTCTGAATCCACAATATGGCAGAGGTTGAAAAGCCATAACACACATTTTTTTTAACAACAGGTTATGGTCAGGCTATGGTCAATAATATCAAAGGCTGCACTGAAATCTAACAGTATGGCTCCCACAATCTTCTTATTTCTTTCAACCATCAGTCATTTGTGTCGGTGCCCTTCTCTATAAGCATGCTAAAAGTATGTTGTTAATTTGTTTACGGAGAAGTAGCATTGTATTTGTTCAAACACAATTTTCTCCAACAGTTTGCTAAGAGCTGGTAGCAAGCTTATAGGTCTGTTGTTAGAACCAGTGAAGGCTGCTTTACCACTCTTGGGTAGCGGAATTACTTTGGCTTCCCTCCAGGCCTGAGTACAAAGACTTTTCTCTAGGCTCAGATGAAAAAATATGACAGATAGGAGTGGCTATAGAGTCAGCTACCATCCTCTGTAGGTTTCCATCTAAGTTGTCAATGCCAGGAGATTTGTCATTATTGATTGATAACAATAATGTTTCCACCTTTCCCACACTAACTATACTTTTCTTTCATTATTTGTTGTTTTATGCATGAATACAATTGCTCACTGTTGGCATTTCCTGCCCAAGTTTACCCACTTTGCCAATGAAATAATAATTAAAAATATTTGGCAACGTCAAATGGTTTTGTGATGAATAAGCCATCTGATTCGATGAAAGATGGAATTGAATTTGTTTTTCTACCAATTGTTTAATTTAAAGTACCCCCCATTCTTTATATCATGGATCTTGGCTTCATAATACAGTTTCTTCTTTTTGTTGAGTTTAGTCACACATTTTCGCAATTTTCAGTAAATAAGCCAGTCAGATGTACAGCCAGACTTATTAGCCACTCCTTTTGTCCCATCTCCTTCAACCATACAGTTTTTCAATTCCTCATCAATCCATGGATCCTTAACAGTTCTAACAGTCAGTTTCTTAACAGGTGCATCTTTATCAATAATTGGAAGAAGCAATTTCATAAATTCATCAAGTGCAGCATCTGGATGCTCCTCATTAATCACATCAGACCATCAAATATGTTTGAAACTGGTGTACAAAACCGGAAGTAAAAGACACAAAAACTAAATTTTAAAGATGTTAAGCATAGAAATAGCGCACGTAGAACAGATCTACCACTTATTATAGATACTTTCAATGAGAATGAAAAATCTAAAACTCACATTTCTATGTGAATTGGGTCAGGTCGCCAAAAAAGTTACATATTGTAGCTTTAAGTCATGCAAAAGTGTTACTGTGCGTGAAGTTTAAAATCTATTCTACTATTACTAAATGTGTAATGTGATATATATTTTACCATCACTATTTTTTAATTGACAAACATGTAGTAATAAAATAGGGGGTGATGAGACAATCTTTGCAAGAGGGAGGGAATGTTATTTAATTGGTCCTCAACTTGTGGCTATGTCATTTCATTCAGGGTAAGTGGAGTTAGCCGTGAGTTAGCCTGCCCCAGAGCAGGTTAGTTCTGAAGGATTCGTTGCCAGAAATCTGCTCCTTTTTTTCTCTTTTCCCAACGCACTAGACGATCCAGATCAGCCCAAACAGTTCGAGCTTCTACTTTTAAAAATCAATCTCTCCAGAAATAAGTCCCTCACTGTTGCTGCTTGTTATAGACGCCCCTCAGCTCCCAGCTGTGCCCTGGACACCATATGTGAATTGATTGCCCCCCATCTATCACCAGAGTTCGTACTGTTAGGTCACCTAAACTGGGATATGCTTAACACCCCAGCCATCCTACAATCTAAGCTAGATGCCCTCAATCTCACACAAATGATCAAGGAACCTACCAGGCACAACCCCAAGCCTGTAAACAAGGGCACCCTCATAGATATCATCCTGACCAACTTGCCCTCTAAATACAACTCTGCTGTTTTTGACCAGGATCTCAGAGATCACTGCCTCATTGCCTGCGTCTGTTATGGGTCCGCTGTCAAACGATCACCCCTCATCACTGTCAAATGCTCCCTAAAACACTTCTGCGAGCAGGCCTTTCCAATTGACATGGCCCGGGTATCAACCTCATCCCGTCAGTAGAGGATGCCTGGTGGTTCTTTAAAAGTTCTTCCCTCACCATCTTAAATAAGCATGCCCCTTTCAAAAATGTTTGAACTAAGAACAGATATAGCCCTTGGTTCACTCCAGACTTGACTGCCCTTGACCAGCACAAAAACATCCTGTGGCATACTGCACTAGCTTCGAATAGCACCCGCGATATGCAACTTTTCAGGGAAGTCCGGAACCAATATACACAGTCAGTTAGGAAAGCAAAGGCTAGCTTTTTCAAACAGAAATTTGCATCCTGTAGCACGAATTCCAATAAGTTTTTGGGTACTGTAAAGTCCATGGAGAATAAGAGCACCTCTCCTAGCTACCCACTGCACTTAGGCTAGGAAACACTGTCACCACTGATAAATCCACAATAATCGATCATTTCAATAAGCATTTCTCTACGGCTGGCCATGCACTCCACCTGGCTACCCCAGGGCAACAGCTCTGCACCCCCCGCAGCAACTGGCCCATGCCCCCCCCCCCTTCACCCAAATCCAGACAGCTGATGTGCTGATAGAGCTGCAAAATCTGGATCCCTACAAATCAGCTGGGATAGACAATCTGGACCTTCTCTTCCTAAAATTATCTGCCGCCATTGTTGCAACCCCTGTTAGTAGTCTGTTCAACTTCTCTTTCGAATCGTGTGAGATTCCTAAAGATTGGAAAGCGGCCAAGGTCATCCCCCTCTTCAAAGGGGGAGACACTCTAGACTCTAAAGTCTTCGAAAGCAAACAGATTGCCGACCATTTCGAATCCCACCGTACCTTCTCTGCTATGCAATCTGGTTTCTGAGCTGGTCATGGGTGCACCTCAGCCACGCTCAAGGTCCTAAACAATATCATAACTGCCATCGATAAAAGACCGTACTTGTGCAGCCGTCTTCATCGGTCTGGTCAAGGCTTTCGACTCTGTCAATCACCGTATTCTTATTGGCAGACTCAACAGCCTTGGCTTCTCTAATGACTGCCTCGCCTGGTTCACTAAATACTTCTCAGATAGAGTTCAGTGTGTCAAATTGGAGGGCCTGTTGTCCGGACCTCTGGCAGTCTCTATGGGGGTGCCACAGGGTTAAATTCTCGGGCCGACTCTTTTCTTTGCATATTTCAGGGATGTCGCTCTTGCTGCGGGTGATTCTTTGATCTACCTCAACGCAGACGACACCCTTTTCTGTATACTTCTGGCTCTTCTTTGGACACCGTGTTAACCTCTTGAACCTCCGGGGGCAGTATTTCATTTTTGGATGAAAAACGTTCCCGTTTTAAACAAGATATTGTGTCACGAAAAGATGCTTGACTATGCATATAATTGACAGCTTTGGAAAGAAAACACTGACGTTTCCAAAACTGCAAAGATATTGTCTGTGAGTGCCACAGAACTAATGCTACAGGTGAAACCAAGATGAAATTTCAGGAAGTGAGCCAGATTTTGGAGGCGCTTTGTTCCAATGTCTCCTTATATGGCTGTGAATGCGCAAGGCATGAGCCTATACTTTCTGTTATTTCCCCAAGGTGTTTGCAGCATTGTGACGTATTTGTAGGCATATCATTGGAAAATTGACCATAAGAGACTACATTTACCAGGTGTCCGCTCGGTGTCCTCCGTCGAAACTATTGCGTTATCTCCAGGTGCGTGCATTTTTCCATTTTGAACAGGAGAAACCAAACTGCAACGAGTGATTTATCATCGAATAGATATGTGAAAAACACCTTGAGGATTGATTCTAAACAACGTTTGTCATGTTTCTGTCGATATTATGGAGTTAATTTGGAATAAAGTTCGTGTTGTAATGACTGAATTTTCTGGTTTTTTTCTTAGCCAAACGTGATGAACAAAACGGAGCGATTTCTCTTACACAAATAATCTTTTTAGATAGCAAATGTTCAATTTTTCCAACTGAGAGTCTCCTCATTGAAAACATCTGAAGTTCTTCAAAGGTAAATTATTTTATTTGAATGCTTTTCTTGTTTTTTCTTGTTTCTTTTCTTGTTAACAAAAGGCTAAGCTTGTGAGCCAATATATTTATTTTATTTTATTTGCGATTTTCATGAATAGTTAACGTTGGCATTATGGTAATGAGCTTGAGGCTATAATTACGCTCCCGGATACGGGATTTCTCGTTGCAACAGGTTAACAAACCTCCAAATGAGCTTCAATGCCGTACAACACTCCTTCCGTGGCCTCCAACTGCTCTTACATGCTAATAAAACTAAATGCATGCTCTTCGACGTATCGCTGCCTGCACCCGCCGCCCGACTAGCATCACTACTCTGGACAAGTTCTGACTTAAATGTGCACTCTGGCTAGATTGTAAACTCACCTTCCAGACTCCTATTATGCATCTCCAATCCAAAATTTTGTCTAGAATCGGCTTCCTATTTCACATCAAAGCCTCCTTCACTCATTCTACCAAACATACCCTCGTAAAACTGACTATCCTACCGATCCTTGACTTCAGCGATGTCATTTACAAAATAGCCTCCAACGCTCTACTCAGCAAATTGGATGCAGTATATCACAGTGCCATCAGTTTTGTCACCGAAGCCCGATATACTACCCACCACTGCGACCTGTATGCTCCTGTTAGCTGGTCCTTGCTACATGTTCGTCGCCAAACCCACTGGCTCCAGGTCATCTGTAAGTTTTTGCTAGGTAAAGCTCCGCCTTATCTCAGCTCACTTGTCACCATAGCAACACCCACCTGTAACACGCGCTCCAGCAGGTATATTTCACTGGTCATCCCTAAAGCCAACACCTCCTTTGGCTGCCTTTCCTTCCAGTTCTCTGCTGGCAATGACTGGAACGAATTGCAAATGACTGGAACGAATTGCAAAAATCACTGAAAGTTGGAGAATCATATGTCCCTCACTAACTTTAGCATCAGCTGTCAGAGCAGCTTACCGATCGCTGCAGCTGTAGAGCCCATCTGTAAATAGACCATCCAACCAACTACTTTCCTCATTCCCATATTTGTTTTTGTTTTTCTGCTCTTTTGTGCACCAGTATTTCTATTTGCACATCCTCATCTGCACATCTATCACTCCAGTGTTAATTGCTAAATTGTAATAACTTCACCACTATGGCCTATTTATTGCCTTACCTCCTTACTTCATTTGCACACACTGTATACCAATTTTTCTATTGTGTTATTTGATGTATGTTTGTTTATCCCATGTGTGACTGCTGTTTTGTTGCACTGCTTTGCTTTATCTTGGCCATGTCACAGTTGTAAATGAGTTGTTCTCAACTAACCTACCTGGTTAAATAAAGGTGAAATAAATACAAATATTTAAAAATATATATATATTCTGCCACTATCTTCTTATTGGCTTGGCCTTAGTTCATATGCCTTGCGACCGTGATATATGCCTAACAGGGTACAGAGCAAACAATGCAATTATCACATCACAGGTTGTAATATGGCATTTGTTTTCTGGCTTGGCATACCCAGTGATTTTACCCACGCTTTGCTACAAGTCAGTCTGGTCTTTTCACTGTTTCTTTAGCCTCTTCATCTGAGGCCCGGGGGTCAGCTGTTCAAACATGTCCTCTGATGATCCATCGAGCAAATTCAGTGGGAGAGAACAGAGCAGAGCCGTCAGTGCTGTAGGACAAGTTGTGATAAATAGAGTGTAGAAACACAGCCATAGCACACTCTAGCCTGGCGGACTAAGCAGTTTCTATAATGGGTCCATGGTAGCTATTCAGACCTTATTGAACTATTCATTCCATTATTTCCCACTTGGCAAAAACTGGTTGAATCAATGTAATTTCCATATCATTTCAACCCCAAAAAAGGTAATGTGATGACTTTGAATCAATGTGGAAAACTGATTGGAAATGAGTTAGTTGACAACTCAACCATATGTTGAAATGACGACTGTGCCCAGGTGGGTTATGAAAAGCCCAATACTGTGAGTGTTCTCTGGTCCTCTGTCTTAGAAACACACTTGACTGCCCAGCTATGCCACAGAAAAGCTAGCAATTTGGTGGCAAAGTTAGAGGCATTTCAAGCCGAGGAGTGAGCTTTTCATTCCGACTTGGTTACATCTAGAGGCTGCTGCGATGAATCTAGTTCAGAGAGAAGAACTGCCAAGGACAACAGGGGTTCAGTCAACTATATTGGGTTATTTGATCAATGCAGCAGTATCCATTTTGATAAGTGAAGAAGTGTTTCCATGTAAATTAGACTCGGAGAGCATTCTACTATTCATCTTCCAGCATTAGAGTTCTACAATGTGCACCACCAGATTTTGACTGATGTGGAAGTATGAAGATTGATGCATAGCTGATCAGTTTTTGAGCATGCTGTCAAATTTAAATGGCATATGAACCGACTGTTTTGATCCGTTATTCACGTAGAACCAAATCCCAGTTAGCCCATATCCTTTTGTTTCACCCTGGAATTGTGCTACAGTTCTATGTCAGCTGTTGAATTTGGTTTAATATTACTATGTTCTATAGACACCGTCATCTTGATTGTAAACTTTTCCTGACTTGCAATTTCTTGACTGCTTATCTGTTTTCTGTCCTCCTATCTCCTTGTGGCCGTCTGTTCCCACCCTCCCTACCGTTACCCTCCCTTTTCATATAAACTCACTCACTGTGAGTTTGAACTGAATTGATGAATGATCAGAGTACGCCTCAAGGGTGCTGGCTACAGTGAAACTGAGTAATACAAAAACGCATTTAAAAAACTGTCACAGGGGCGGAAGCATCAGGCATCGGTTTACAAGGAGCAGAGACTGTTTCGGCATATTTTAAGCCACGGTTTTGGACAGGATAATGAGGCAGACGGTACATGTGGTGAAGACTTGGGACAACTGCAGTTAAGTCCTCACCGCTCCTCAGCCGGATGTCAAAAGCATTAAGATACAACACCCGAAGAGGTACATCTCCCACCATATCCTGATGATGCCATGGCTCTTGGTAAGAGGGCTCTCAAAGTCTCATGGTTGAATGTCTGGGAGGGTTAACTGTTGCGTTTGTCTACGCTATACCTATATGAGGACCCTTTTCTGTTTCTTGTGTTTTATTTTGCGATCAAGTTTTCATTCAGCGTAGTTACAGACTTCTATTGTTAGGCCTTTTTAATGAGCATGCGTAGGAGGTGGATAACAGTAGACTTTGATCTGTGGTGGCGTTTATCGATTTTCCTCTGACTCAGTCAGCATTTATGAAAACGGCATTGTACTCCAAGCTGAGTGACTTTTGGTTTGTTATTTCCCTGAAGGCATCCTCTTGAATCTTTCCCTTTTTAAAAGACTGTTTTTGTTCTTAAATACCTCTTGAGGGTCAGCTCCATTGTGGGTCCCACAAACCTCACATTTTAAGATCATGATGTATTCATCTCGCCCTTTCAGGTCATGCTGCAGCTTTGTTGGTTTTATTTCGTACCCACACGCCACACGCCAAGATCATATCGGTTTTTTGAAGCTGTAGTAAGCATTGTATGGAAATATTCATATTTTAAAATTGTATCCGACTGAGCTAAACTTGTCCTTTGCGTGCAATGAAGTAGCCTAGTGTCGGCCCGAGGCGGTAGGCATCCAAGCTCACAGTGATTTAATGTCATGTTCTTAGTGGAAGGACACACACTGAGATAAGAGCCATCTTCTATTTTATAGGAGTCCATTCTGCCCTCTTATATATCCCAGGGCATGTGAGACCCATCCACTTCCTCCCTGAAAAAAAGCTATCCCTCATGGAGGGAGCAGAAATCACCTCCTAACAGTAAAAAGCTTTTAACGTCACCCCTCTTGCCATGCCCAGAATGCACCCTGCCATGTTTCAGATCTGAGGGCATCGAGACCGGTGCCGTAGCCTTACTGTACTGTATGAACTCATCGGTGCTGGTGCCATTTAATAATGCAGTCATGTGATTAACAGGTCCTAATGTGTTTTGAAAATATAGCTAGCTATCAATAAGCTCTTATGCAAATGTTCATTGAGAATAAAGTATAATTAATGGAAGATCATTGATTGTTGTACATTCCAAATCCAACTGATGATGAGTAGGCACAGCAACTGAGTAGGCACAGCAACTGAGTAGGCACAGCAACTGATTTAGCTACAGGTTATGAGAGTGATGTGCAATGCTGCACATTTTACTGCATAAATACAAACTGGGATCCAGACATTAATCTGATGGAGTACTGAGGGGGAACAAAAACCTCAATTTTCTAAGCTGATTTACACTGACAATATAGTATTATTACTAGAACAACATGTATACTGTAGCAGACTATACATTTTCAGAGATTTCTGTTGATCCTTTGGCAACGGAGGATATCATACAGTTGTTGGACGCATGTGTTGCACAATACAAGTCTGCATTTAGATAGAATTGCAGGAGCATCCAAACTGACTGTAAGAAAAAAAGAAGACAACAAGTAATCTATCAGCACCTTGAGGAATGAGCAGTCCTTGGGGCTGAATGTGAAACAGAAAGGTAATTGCAGAAAATGGAGGAAAGCATAGACCAGTGTAGAATTTTGCAGCACTTCAATGGCCTTCTAGATTAATTCTCAGCTCGGCTTTGACTGTTCATCTGCCGCGGGAAAAGGAATGCACACGTAAATGGAATGTAATTAGACTGGAGTTTACTCTTTCAATTTGTATGTTTAAATTAAAGTTTTTGTTTTTTACTCGTATGCATTAATTTCCTGAACATTGTAGATGAACTATAACTATATAATTAGAATACAAAGAATCACAATTGGTGGGCCAGTGGTTTTACAGTTGGACCAATGTACCTATGTGTTCATGGAAACCCAACACATAGCCTACCCTTGACAGCAGTCCCTGTGCTCTGTGATGTGTGCATATTACATGTTCCTTATCGTTTTCTTGTATGTTGTTGTAGAATAACAGTGAGCTTTTATGTCAATCACTTTGTCCAACTTCCTACTGAAAGAAATATAAATCTCCATCATACGATTAGGTGAAAATCATAAAAAAATCCCTAACATTCGTATGAGCACCTCATTATTTTAATGGCAGATGTAAGGAGGGCCTCTATTACTGCTCTGTAATGGCTGGGAGGTCAATACTGATAGTAAAAACTTAATTGTGATTGGTAGGCTGAATGAGAGGTCCTCTGGTCACTGTTAAGACTTGCAAGCCTTTATGATGCTTAGTGTACCACAGCTGGAATACATTGCCCCTCCACCACCCTAACTCCATTTTATGAAAGTTGTCCATGTCTCAAAGGGCACCCTATTCCCTATGTAGTTGGCACTACTTTCCTCAATTCATTTTGATGCCATCCCATGACGGTGCTATCCCATGTGCTGGGATGACTGTTTTGCTGTTGCTGGTTGCCAAGGGTGACCTCTCTATTCCTTATTGACCATTTGTTTGTTGTTGAGGAACCCTTTTAAGTAATCTTGGTTGTTCATGCCCCACTGGTAGTCTAATCCATGATCAGTTTAACTTGTTTGCTAGGAAATAAAAGCTTCCAACCGGTTCAATAGTATTGATGCATGACCTGTTTGCAATGGTTATTCTAACGAAGGTTGAGCAACACTGGTCCAAAACTAATTGCTTTGTCGGTCTTTAGTATGCTACACTAACCTGGGGTAATTTAACAGAGTGCACAGCAAAGGAGCTCTGACTATCTGGCTCAACCACTACCACCTGTCCCCAAGCAGGTCCTCTATTGATGGCTGTAGACTGTTAGCTCTGCACTCACTTGGAAGAAGAACGTAATTGAATCTCCATTTGCAACCGGCTAAATCAATTGGAAACGGGGTTGCTTAAGAAATTGCCTTTAATGACATGGACATCCTCCCATTGTCAAGTTTTCCCAGAGGAGGGTGTGGTGGGAAAGAGTTTGGGTTTGATTTGTGTTACAGGTTATACCACAGAGAACGGTGTGATCTTTGATTAGAATCAAATTATCTTCATAAACGACAGAATAAAAAAACTATCATGATTTAGATACCATATTGACGAATTCTAAAGGCCCCTTCACTTTCATTAATAATTATCACAATCGGTACAGTAGATAGCTGCACCAGAAAGAAGAAAATGAGCAGTATATCTATAATGAGCCCATTATTACATATTTACAAACCTAATTTCATTGGCTAAGTCGTAACAGTTGGACCGTGTGGCTCTGCGGTTTTTAACTCTGTAGGACGCTGAAGACATTCAACCTTGAAGTGTTAGTTTAACTCTAGGATAGTCATTATTTTAAATGGTTAGCCCTTCACACTCACAACCCGTATATGGGTTGAAAATGTCAGATTTGGTCACTGATAAGCATATAGATGAGGTGCGAGCTCAGGGTCTCCGCTTTACAGTGCTCTAATTTGAGATTCAACTCACAGACGTTCTAAATGTGAGCACCAATCACAATAACATGATTATTGGGCTACTTTTGCTAAATTCATTTTGGTCTGAGAGCGGGGAATCCAAATGTGCACTTCACAATTCCATATTACGAAACTCAATGTTTATGAACGCTACGTTTGATGTACAGTTACAAGAATGACAGGGCTTCATACTCTGGCTCGTTCTAAACCGAATGCACCTATATTTGCCGCGGAACACGCACCTGAATGCACTCATGAATCCATTCTATGCTCACCAAAATGGTTGTTTCTCGGATGTGCCTTGCACTGTACGCATTGTACAATTTAGCTAGTCATGTTGGCAATAGAATAAGCTTTCAAAGGATGCCCGCCTGACCCAGATTGCGATTTTATAATGGCCCAGTTTTTGGATTGTGTAAACAACAACAGTCATTGTGTAAAGGCAGGGATGCAGGGCTGTGTTCCAAGCGAAACAACTACACATGGGCTTGCTCTTGTTCACAACAACAACTTTTATTTTGAGTCATAAAAGTGCATTGAAAATATTTTGGAACTGTGCTCACTTTGAGAGGTGTTTGGCCACTTGGAGTCACCAGTTAGTCCTCTCACTCAAACCCTGTCATTTCTTTTGTCTTTGTGTTGCACCCACCCCACATTTTCCATTAATATTCTTATTACGTTACTGAATGTGTCCACAGTATTTTAAGATTTCGTTATCGACAAATGCGGTGAAAAGGACAGTAAATGTCAAATGCACATAAAATCCACAGCATGATGTTTGAATTCAGTCTTGTGTCAGGTGAACTGTTGTGTCCTCACCTTTTGGTCTGATCATTTCCCCATAATCGCCAAACTGTTCCCCTTTAATTGCTACCATGGTTATGCATATGCTTTTCATTTTTCTTCTGTTAAGGACAAATTGAAAGGTTTCAATCTAGATATGCCAATTCCCATAAGTCTAAAGGGTTAAATGAACTATTAATGAAAGATGAATGCCCTGAGACCATCATTTAGAGAGTGAATGTTACAGTTAATGTGACAATTGTATATTTTATTAAAGTTAAGATGGAAAGTGTCATTTTACATGTATAGTTTTGAAGTGTTGAAAATGTGATCAATTACATTTACCACTGTAGCTTTGAACTGTACTATTAGACTTTGTTAAATGTTCATTTCTTTAGATTCTTAGTCAAAGGTCTTAGTCTTAGGCTTCTCTTCAAGGCCATGTTTGTCATAATCAGTTATTTTCTTTTGAATGTACTCAACCTTACTTTTGGGAAAAGTTCCAATCGTAAATGTCAGCATTAGAGCTGTGTGAATCCTCCATGTTCCTGTTCTGCGAATAGATCTCATGTGTCTCTCTCTTGGCCCGATGCGACTTTAAGCCGTAATCGCATTTTAGTATCAGCATGGTTGGGATCCAAAACAAATGTAAACACAATCAAATGAGATTCTGATGGTCGTCTCAGAGGCGGACGAGGTGAAAAGTAATAATAAGAAATTATATCACCGGGGAGAACAAAGTGTTGTGATTACGTTTATTTCCACCGGCCTATTACTAGAGCACTGGTGGGAAAACGAGCGAGCGCTGAGCTTTCTGTTTTTGCAGCAGGGCGCAGGCCATCGCAAAAACCTCTGTTGGTTTTTTTATTCATGGCGTGTCAGAAAAACAGCCCGCTCCACTGCTGTCCTAGGAGGATTCTGGGATGATTTGAGCTGAATTCATTTGTGTAAAGGGAGGCCTTTCATGCTTATGCTTTGGAATCATGTCTGCCTTTTACATTTTGAAATGCATTGCCTTTAGAAAATGAAAGCTGTTACAACTAGTACATGACATTCCAGATCCCCCCCCCCCCTCATTATCAAATTGTGTTCGCTGGTTGGCGAGAAGGAAATTGTATATTGCTACCTTTTCTGCCTTCACCACTTTTTATACACAATTTGTATTCATACACCACTGGAATGGTGAAAATGATGTGCATGTGTTTAGCCTCAATTCTAGGACTAACTGTATTATCTTATTGTTCAGAGAATTGAACAGCTGTCACTGTATTCCCCTAGACAAACAGTCATGTTTGGGATATGCTATCTATAAAGGAGAAAGGTAGGTGTTAGGTGAGTGAATTTAACACAAACAAGAAGCCTCCTCTGTTGCTGATATTTCGATCACCACAGAATTCACTTTGCACATCATGCAGCAAATGGAAGGGTAGGCTAACAGTAGCCTATAGACATGACAGTTGTACAACATAGTCACAACATTGTTTGATTGTAGATGCAGCATTAAGGGGAAGAGACAGCTGAGGTAGATTGAGCTATCAATCTCAGTGTTTTCCATACTGCATATCCCTCTGACCCTCTTCACCCCCATTCTTCTGGTGTTTTGGTTTTAGCAGGGAGTCTGCAAAGACCAGTATGTCAAAGAAAAGCAGTAAACGGGTTGGTGAATAAAATGACCTATGAAAATCAATTTTCATCTATGCATCTTCCCGCGCTCAAGTGATATTTGATCCTTTATTTAGTCCTTGTTTATTCTTGCACAGTTCCTGAAGCTGTACTCTAGTAAGTTGTTTTTGTGACGTTATCTTTGGCTGCGGAGAGGCTTGCTGCTTGTTGCCACAGCAACTATTGAATTGAACTGTGTTGTTGTCAAGATTAAGTTGATAAGGACTAACACTGCTTTGAAATTCCAGCTGTCTAAATGAATCATTCCTCTCGCATCTCATCATTCACTCAGAGATTGCCATCCAGATCAGAAACAATTAGATATGTAAAAGGCCCCACGAGCACTAATGTGAAGTTCATAGGAGCACTACAAATTTGGTGTCAAATGATTGCCAAGAGTATATTTATATATATTTTTTTAGGGCAGCCCTCAAAGTGACATGACACTTGGCTTTCAGGCCAAAGAGTTCAGTCTTGGTTTCATCAGACCAGATAATCTTGTGTCTCATGGTCTGAGAGTCTTTAGGTGCCTTTAGGCAAACTCCATATGGGCTGTCATGCCTTTTACTGAGGAGTGGCTTCCATCTAGCCAATCTACCATAAAGGCCTGATTGGTGAAGTGCTGCAGAGATGGGAGAACCTTCCAGATGGACAGCCATCTCGACAGAGGAACTTTGGAGCTCTGTCAGAGTGACCATCGGGTTCTTGGTCACCTCCCTGACCAATGCCCTTCTCCCCCGATTTCCCAGTTTAGCCGAGCGGCCAGCTATAGGACGAGTCCTGGTTGTTCCAAACTGCTTTTAAGAATGATGGAGGCCACTGTGTTCTTGGGAACCTTCCATGCTGCAAATATGTTTTGGTACCCTTCCCCAGATCTGTGCCTTGACACAATCCTGTCTCGGAATTCTACGGACAATTTCTTTCGACTTCATGGGTTTTTGCTCTGACATGCACTGTCAACTGTGTGGGACCTTATATAGACAGGTGTGTGCCTTTCCAAATCATGTCCAATCAATTGAATTTAGCAGAGGTGGACTCCAATCAAGTTATAGAAACATCTCAAGGATGGTAAATGGGATCATGGATAACAATTCCTAATAGCTCAATTTTTGAGTCTCATAGCAAGGGGCCTGAATACTTATGTAAAAAAGGTATTTCTGTTTTTGATTTTTTGATTCATTTGTGAAAACATTTCAAATGAATGTTAGAATAAGTCTGTAACATATAACAAAATGTGAAAAAGTCAAGGGGTCTGAATACTTTCCTAATGCACTGCATATTCCATTTTGTGAGACTCCAGCGGTTGGTAGGGGAAAACAGCTGGTAGGGGAAAACGCTCAAGTGCCTCTGTAACCCCGCCAGAGCCCAGCCGGTACATAGCTCATCGTGTCAGTGATGATATATATACACACACCACACACCACACACCACACACCACACACCACACACCACACACAGCACCAGTCAAACGTTTGGACATACCTACAAGGGTTTTTATTTATTTTTACTATTTTCTACATTGCAGAATAATAGTTAAAACATCAAAACTATGAAATAACACGTGGAATTACGTAGTAACCAAAAAGTGTTAAACAAATCAAACTTTTATATTTTAGATTCTTCAAAGTAGCAACCATTTGCCTTGATGACAGCTTTGCACACTATTGGCATTCTCTCAACCAGCTTCATGAGATAGTCCCCTGGAATGCATTTCAATTAACAATTGCGCCTTGTTAAAAGTTAATTTGTGGATTTTCTTTCCTGCTTAATGCGTTTGAGCCAATCAGTTTTTTTGTGACAAGGTAGAGGTTGTGTACAGAAGATGGCCCTATCAAATTGCAATTTGATTTCAGTTCATATTTAATTACTTAGCCTACTTTTTATGTAGTCCTTTTGATTCCTAACATACGGCTTCAACAAGCACTGTTGAGCTTACTGCCTTTTTTAAAGATTGTGTTCCACAATATAATAAAGCCAGTTAATATTACGGTTTCAATAAATGAATCTTAAATGGCACTTTTTTTTTTTTTTACTGACTTGAATATATAATGAACAAAAATATAAACCCAACATGTAAAGTGTTGGTCCCATGTTTCTTGAGCTGAAATAAAAGATCCCCAGAATGTGCACAAAAAGCTGTCTAATGTTGTGCACAAATTTGTTTATGTAAGTAAGCATTTCTCCTTTTGTCTAGATACTCCATCCACCTGACGGGTGTGGCATATCAAGAAGCTTATTAAACAGTATGATCATTACACAGGTGGACCTTGTGCTGAGGACTATAAAAGGCCATTCTAAAATGTGTAATTTTGTCAGAACACAATGCCACGGATGTCTCAAGTTTTGAGGGAGCATGCAATTAGCATGCTGACTACAGGAATGTCCACCAGAACTGTTGCCAGATAATGTAATGTTATTTTCTCTACCATAAGCCACATCGAATGTTTTAGACAATTTGCCAGTATGTCCAACTGGTCTCACAACTGCAGCCCAGGACTTCCACATTCGGCTTCTTCCCCTGCGGGATCGTCCGAAACAAGCCACCCGGACAGCTGATGAAACTGAGGATTATAACTGTCTGTAATAAAGCCCTTTTGTGGGGAAAAACTGGGCTCCAAAGTGGCTTGGCATTTGCCCCCCCAGGCTGCGTCCCTGCCCAGTAATGTGAAATCCATAGATTAGAGCCTAGTGAAATTATTTCAATTGACTGATTTCCTTATAATTACTGTAACTCAGTAAAATCGTTGAAATTGTTGCATGTAGCATTTTATATTTTTGTTCAGTATAGATGGGGCAATTTAGCTATTAGGAATTGTTATCCATGATGGTAACAATAAATAACCAATAACCAAATTTCTTTTTCAAACTCTTAGTTTCATATCATAGCAAACACCCCACTCTTTCTGCAGACATCTTTGAATCTTAAGAGTTTTTGTTAAACGTGGTCACATTAAAAACTGAGGGAGATTTTACTGTTCGTCTAATGCCAAACAATAAACTTGTTCTTTTGAGTAAATGTGTTTTTGTAAAAATATTCATGGAAATTGTTAAAGTCCTAGAGTTGTATGGTTTGTTTAACTTTACAATTTCAATGGTTTTTGTTTGGCAAACTTTTAAAGTGAGTTATCGGAGCCTCGGCATCATTCTGTTATTGTGGAATTGCCCATGTAATTTATTTGTTTGCTGTCAAATGGTTGTTGATAATAAAAATGGACATCGCTAAGCCTGCCTATAGGCTTACATGAAATTCCCTCAGTGTTTCTGCTGCAGTCATTTAGCTGTGGCGCTGCGCCATGGCAAAATCCTTTGCGGCCACGCCAAAAAAAAAAGATGGAACATGAAGAAATATTTCTGCCTAAGCTCACTTTGAAGATGGTGGAACAGTCCACATTTACTTTATCTCTGCAAACAAAATAATTAAAAATATAGAAAAATCTGACAACCCCATTGTAATAGTTAATCTATTTACCTAGTCAGCTTGTTCTTGTGTGTTCTATGCGAGAGAACTATTCCTCTCGAGGTGCATTCAAGTTACTCCCAGAATCGAATATAGGCTTACCAGCCGCACAGGTTTACACTTTATATGGCCTGTGTAGGGTCTAATGAACCAAAGCCTGAATTAATGTAATAAATAACCGAATAAGCGAAAACGAATAGGTCCACTTGCTTGCACTTTGCAGGCTGTGTATCTTATCTTCCGCATTGTCCTTCCAAACTGGGGATTCCTTTTGCGTAGCACCTGTTTTCACGATGGTGTCGTAGCCTATTCCCTTATCATAACCTTTCTTTTTGTTTCTCCGGCTAGGCCTACTGTGCGTTAGCCATTTTTGTGTGAGCTAGGCTATACATGGAAAGTCAACTACACACAAATAAGGGGCAGCTCCCAGCTCCACAGACTGCGTGGCTGGTAGCCTTATGTCTGCCTCGCCACTCACAGAACGTAATTTGTAACACAACAAGCTCCTGGGTTTTTAAAAGTGTATCATCTTGATTTTAAATGTTTCCGACTGGCAATGTATATGTTCTGAACCTCGAGCAGACCCACGACCGCTTTCATCCTCCGGCCAGCGGATTGTTTTTGGCCGCTCACCTATGGGGAACCGTGGATATCCGACCTGATGCAGGACTATACTAATAGTATAGGGTAAATAGGGTAAATGAAGATGGGCAACCCAATGCTTCAGCCTATTTATTTAGCCACTATGCTGCATCAGTTGAGCTAAAGGTGATGATGCTAATAGCATGCCTGATCATATGGACTGTGCATAAGGGAGACCCCCGACTGCTACACATGTGTTCTAGAGGAAACACTCTTCCCTACTCCCCACATTTTTATATTTTTGCCTGTTTATACACTCATTCCTTCTAACCATTTACTTTTTGCCTGTCATATTTTTGCCCGTTGTGTTTTGGAGAGCGCATGGCTTTCGACCTTCGTCTCTCCCGAGCCCGTGTGGGAGCCCTACTCACCATTTTTACTTTTTGCCTGTCTACACTATCATTCCCACTCAATACTTTTACTTTTATTGTTATTTATTTAAAATCGTGCCACCTTTTCTCCCCAATTTCGTGGTATCCAATTGTTAGTAGCGATGAGACAAGATAGTAACTTCAACTCCCGCACGGGCTCGGGAGAGAAAAAGGTTGAAAGCCATGCGTCCTCTGAAACACAACCCATCCAAGCCGCACTGCTTCTTAACACCGCGCATTGCGCCCGGCTCTCCACAGGAGTCGCTGGTGCGCGATGAGACAAGGATATCCCTACCGGCCAAACCCTCCCTAGCCCGGACGACGCTAGGCCAATTGTGCATTGCCCCACGGACCTCCCGGTCGCGGCCGGCTGCGACAGAGCCTGGGCACGAACCTAGTGTCTCTGGTGGCACAGCTAGCGCTGCGATGCAGTGCCCTAGACCACTGCGCCACACGGGAGGCCCTCTACTTTTACTTTTCTTGTACTGTACTTGTATTGGGCCACGGGCGGTAGCCTGGGTGGCAGATACGTGCAGCCTGACAGGCATATATGATGGATACCCCTCCTTTATCAGGACCTGCTTCTCTAGCCCCACGTCCTATGGGACACAGCCAGCGCGACATTTATTAATCGGCTGCAGATAATTCCTAATAAGACAGCAGACGGTGGCAGCTCTGCACTGAGCTGAATGGAGGTGCTGCATTGAGAGATCTTCAGGAATGGCATCCAGCACGTCTGACATGATGCATTATCATGCCAACCATCCCTCTACTACTGACAGGGAACTATTATTAATGTTAAGACTACAACCCTGGTTGTCTTATTACTGAAGCTGCAGATCTCAGCCATTATGGAAGATCAGATGGTGCAATCTGTAGACATGGCATGGCCAACAATGTCTTACTGTAACACTGGTTTCATGCTTAGTTGTTGCTACTGCATACGCAAACATTATTATGTTAACTGACGGTCTGAAAAAATAAGTTGTGGTAAACAGTGTGCAACAATGCAAGCTACCATAAATGCCTTTACCTTTTGGAAATCAGTTGGTTTTCATACTTACAGTATGACTTTGCAACATCACTCTTTGACTTTAGTGCAGGTATCAATGTCATTTTCAGATAGGATGCTGTTCTGTGGCCATAGACACTGTGGTTCTCTTTTACTGACGTGATTAGATGAGTCAGCGTCGACTCAGCTGGGTCATTTTGGCTCCTCTCTTCCTGTTACTATTACCATCCATTCAGGTGAGCCTCTGCCATCTCCCTTCTCCTACTACTCCTACCGTACCTACATTCTCAACAGACCAAGGCTGTTCATCCTTTTCCCTGCATTGTGCACTACATTTGACCCGTGTCCTTTTGAGCCCTGGTCAAAAGTAGAACAATATTTATTGAATAGGGTGCTGTTTCGAATGCAGATGAACACTTCAGCTCTCTATATGTCTCCCTTTATGCCACAATAAAGAGTCAGATGATGTAGGTCGGAGCATGGCTTAAATGCTAATGCCAGCTTTTCTGCATCTGTCTCCCTCTTGTTACTCATGTATTGATGCCCTGATATAGTTGGAGTTCCACTCTATTTAGTGAACTACTTTTAACCAGGGCCTATACTAGATGGTTGACCAGTATGGGCACTGATCAAAGGTAGTGCACTATGTAGGGAAGAGGGTGCCATTTGTGACGCGGTATGGGCTACTTCTGACAGGTCTTTAAAAATATATATTTTATTTTGATTGATTGAATATTAGGCGTTATGCTTTTAATTAGAATTGTAAAAATTACATTTGACTCATCTTTCTTACCAGAGGGCTAGAACGTGGCAACACCAGTCACTACGGGGGGGGGGGGTTGCTTTTTTATTTGCCAGTTCAGTTCCATTTCTCAGGATCCATGCTGAGAGATTGGAGGGCAGTACAGAGGATGGCCAGCAGCCAAGACGGGGGAGCGCTTTTCATGAGTTAAATATTCCTTTGGAGCCCTGTTTGGTTTATTATCAACCGTTGCCTCATAAGAGAGGGAAGGGCGAGGAGAGGGAGATCCATAGAGAGAGAGCACCTCCTGACCAACACCTTAAATGAGTAGAAGCCCTGTAAAGGGAAGGCCATTTGAAATAGTTGTGAAAGAGGAGAAAAGCAGTGTAGCTGCTGGGCAGTGGAGAAGACCGGCTGATCTAGTGGTAGCTAATTAAGGACCAGTCATTCTGGGAGAGAGAATCCTTTATCTCATTAATCAGGCTATGTGGTGGGTCCTAATTACTGACGAGGAGGACTGTCATTATGGTAGTAAATGATGTACTATATTTGTTTTGGGTGATTTGTGTTTGAGATCCTCATAGTACTTCATACTATTTATGATTCTGCTGAAGCTGTTTATTAATTTTTTTAAATTAACCTTCAGATGAATATGCCACCACATAGTCTAATGTATATGATTTAAGTCAAGCCAAATGCTTTTGCAGTACATTCAAATGTACATATATGATATGTTTTTTGCGTCCTTTTCTGTCCTGTAAATTCAATTCTCAATATATCAGTCAGTTTCTCATGGAAATTTATTTACATGCACGCAGTGTACAAAACATTAAGAACCCCTTCCTAATATTATTATTTTTGCCCTCAGAACAAAATCAAAATGTCGGGCATGGACTCTACAAGGTATCGAAAGCGTTCCACAGAGATGCTCGCCCATGTTGATTCCAATGCTTCTCACAGTTGTCAAGTTGGCTGGATGTCCTTTGAGTGTTGGACCATTCTTTATACACACAGGGAACTGTGAAAAACACAGCAGCGTTGTAGTTCTTGACACACTCAAACCGGTGCGCCTGGCATCTACTACCATACCCCGTTCAAAGGCACTTAAATCTTTTGTCTTGCCAATTCACTCACTGAATGGCACACATACATAATCCATGTCTTAATGTTTAAAAACATTCTTTAACCTGTCGCTTCAGGGGATCATAACTTTCACCAGAATTCCCCTGGTCTGTCTGTTATTATTATTATAATATTATTATTATTATTATTATGTTATGAAAAGAGCAGGTGTTCATAATGTTTTGTTCACTCAGTAAATGGTAATAGACTGAATGATATTTAATTTTTTTTAAACACACTAACGCTGTTATAGATCACTTAAATTCAACTGTCCAAGGATTGTTCAATTTGGAAACCAGTGTTGAATTTAATTGTGAAGATAATTATGACGGGTAGCTCCTCTGTGTAGAATTACTTTGTTAATGAATTGTGTCCTAGAGTATTTGCTCATATTCTTGATCTTAAATGAGTCCCTAGGTTTTTTTTTATCACTAATCCACCAACAGTTATTTTCTAATTCAATCTATCAGCAGCAGTCTCTGTATGGCATAGCTTTACTGAGCTTTGTCACTGGCTCAACTAGGGAAAGCTCTGTTCCTTTTTAAGCCAAAAAAAGCTCTGTAGACCAACATAGATGTCTGTATGAGCACTGAAGCACTGCATCATGAGCTTTTAGTCAATATGTTGACTTGAATAAGTAGTCACCTCAAACCCTTGATAAAGATGAGCAAAAAAAGACTGTATAATATAAATAATTCAAATACTGAGCTATATTGTATGATATTTAAAAAATATATATATATATTCTGTTATACTAATCTAATTACTCAGAGAAAGAGATTTTGTTAATCAAGTATTCATTTATTCTCTCAAAATGATGTGTCAAAGGGATTGGCACCGCTGTTTTCAATACTTTGTGCACCCTCTCCTTGTGAGAAATGGCACTTTTTCTCAAATGTTTTCTGAGATTGGAGAACACATCGGGATGGTTCTTAGACCATTCCTCCATACAGATCTTTTTTTCCAGGTCCTTGATACCCTTTGGTCTGTGCTTATGGACTACGAAATTCCATAAAAATCCACAAAACAATTGTACATTGATCACAAAATCAACATTTTGCAATGGTCATCTCAGCCTCTGCACTTGAACCCCATTGAAAACCTGTGGTTTGAGCTGAAGAAGACAGTTAATAAGTGCAGACTGAAGGATATCAAAGATCTGGAAAGATTCTGTGGTCTAATGGTCTAAGATCCCTCCCAATGTGTTCTCCAATTTCAGAAAATATTTTATAAAAAGGCTCAGTTCCGTAATCCTCACACTAGGGTGCCATTTAATTTCGAGCAAAGAAAAAAAATATTACATGATTAATAAAGTCTTTCCCTGAGTAGTTGTGTTAATATAATACAACATAATTGTTTAAGTTTTTGATCATACAATTTAGCTCAGTATTCTAATTCATTTTTGCTCATCTATATCAAGGGTGCCAATCATTTTGGAGGTGACTGTATCTGCCTTTGCTGTCGTTAATTTTTCTTCAGAGGTTCAGTTTATCTCATAAGGCGGCGCAATGGCACCCAGATCATATCTAAACTTCGCCACTGCTTCTCTGTGGATAACGCCAAACTCTACAGAAGTGTCAAACTCTCTCATATTAGTTAGAAAGAGTTTGTCAAGGGCAGCAAGTGGTTAGAGTGTTGGGCCAGGAACCGAGAGGTCGTTGGTTCGAATACATGAGCCGAACAAGATGAAAAACCGCTCTGTGCCCTTGTTTATGTAACACTAATTTGCTCCAGGGGCAACGTACAACTGTGGCTGACCCTGTGAAACAACACATCCCGGTGTATGTGACCATAAAACATCTTACTAAAGACCAGTCCTTCTTCATCCAACTCCTTTCGTTTGGAATCAATGAGGGAGTGGCGTGCTAACTTTAAGCTGAGTGAGTCAGAAGCCTTGATGCCACCTACTGTTAAGCTTTGTGATTGTATTCCTCTAATGGTACGCCTGAGGGAATTGAGAAAAAGAGACGGGCGCAAATGATGAGCGCTTAACCGTATTACAGTGGTAGGCGGAGGTGGGGAAAAGAGTAATCGCGCACACATTCTATTTTGAACAGCATTTACAGCACATGGAAGCATGCTCCACCATGTCCTTATTTAGAAAGGCACATCATGGGTTTATCATCCGTCAGCCATACATTTCCATTGCTCTGTGAAGTTTCCTGATGATTGAGTTTGGCAGGAAGACGAGCTGTGTCGATACATCCCTCCCTCCCAAGGCCTCCCCTATACACCGTTAGTTTTAGCACCTGGCAGTCTTCTGCTGCATCCCATTTCTACTGCTGGAAATAGACATCAGTGCAAAACCTATTATATGCCTTAAAAAACTCGGCGCATTGGCTGTGATAACACCAATACACTCGCTCTTTCTCTCTTTCTCCCCATCTCTGCTTCTCTCGCACTCCCTCTCCCTCTCTCATTTTCTCTCTCGCTCTCTCTCCTTGCATGTCTCTATCTGCCCTTTGTGAGCTTGTGTGTAAGCATATTTGTGTATGAATCCTCGAGTGCTCTGGGGGGGCTTTGTTTTCATAGGCAGTATAAAGTCGTGAGCAGTTGACCTTCTCTTTTGTTTGTTTGATTCCCTTGTTATTCTTGATTTCACAAACAGTCCTATAATAATTTGTGGGGTGCTTATATTTGTCTTGTTACACACAAGTGGGTTTTAGAATATGCAAAAAACACATATCCAACTCCCCCTGAGACACCCGCAGGGAGTGGGGTCATGACCCCCTAGAGCAAGTAGGGTTAAGTGCCTTGCTCAAGGACACAGCGTCAGATTTCTCACCTTGTCGCCTCCGGTATTCAAACCACTTTTCCGTTGCTGGCTCAACGTTTTAACTTTGAGGCTACCTGCCGACCCTATTCTCTCGTGATATTAAAAGACTAGGATGATATTACCAAGTAAGTATTTTATTGGCTGTATGCATGTGTTAATAGGGGCTCTGTGTGTCAGAAACCATCACCACTAAGATAGGTGGTTCTGAGAATTCGTAATGCATGTGTGACCTGTCACCAACCACGGGTATGACTTGCACAAACACTGTCTGTTTGTTGCTCAGCTTTTCACTGTGTAAAGGATTTAACCTTACCTTATCTCTCTCTCACACACACACACACACACACACACACACACACACACACACACACACACACACACACACACACACACACACACACACACACACACACACACACACACACACACACACACACACACACACACACACACACACACACACACACACCTTCTGCATGTACCATTCACTTTACAATTCATCACAGTCTTGCCATGCCCACCATTTCAATGTGTCAAATACTGGATAAGGACCCATACATTACTGTTATCTGCCACGTCAGAACATTTTGTCATCAATCAGTTTGAGCTAGACCCAGTTTAGTCTTTCACTCGCTGTGCGTCCCAAATTGCACCCTTCATTTGGGACGTACTCTCTGCATGTATATTATAACCTGTATCTGATTCTGTAGGTTTTTACATCCTTCAGGCATGTGAATTAATCCCAAGGAAATGACAGGGGATGTAATTGGCCCATACTGAATGTTTAGGCTGCCGGTGCCCAAACTATGAGAGAGTGACAGGACAGAAAATGGGAGGACAGAGAATGAGAATAGAACGGGAGTGCCTTGTGTCGTAATTGTCTTCATTTGAAAAGGCTCTGTGATTCCTAAACTCAATCCACACAGCTAACACATTGCTGTGGTAGTACAAAGTAGTGATAGCAGCATGTATGTGCCTTTTTAGTTATTTTCTCTCCCATGTACTTAGATAACATCATCATGAGACATCGTTATACATGGACTTGTTGTTGATGGCTGCTTATCCATGCATTTTTCCTCTCTCTCGTCATTAGGAAAGTTTGTAACTGTGTTTTGAAAGATGATAATTAGCATTGATTACTTTTATTAAGTTATGCCTTGTAGACATTTTGTTAACACTGATTATGAATTCTGGAGAATAAAAAGACCAGCTTTGTTCATCTTTAATTTAATGTATATTTTTTTTGTCTCCTTAAAAAGTTCACGTGGATTATGCTCTTCTATGAGTCAACTGATACTGGCTGCATACCAAGTGACACCCTGCTCCCCATTTATTGCAAACGTAGTGCACTATATAGTGAATAGGTTGCCATTTGGGACTCAAAAACCCTCTTTTGGCTCTTCCTCTCTCTCGCTCTCTCTCCCTGGCAGTGGAACTGTCTCCAATTACATTTCAAAGTGGGAGGATTAATACAACTTTTAATTACAGCGAAGGAAAAGTAATGTATCCAAATGCACAACACACAGTAATTAAGCATTTTAAAGCACTGGCGTGGCAAGCCGCTCGGGCTACTGCAGCTAAGTCCACCATACACCCACTACATTCAACCAAACAGATTTAAAGTCTTCCAAGATGATAAAGGAATAGAAATGAACCCTTTGGCCTGAATTAACATCTTCCAGATTTTCATAATTTCTTCCACTGGGGTATCACTTCACTTCCTCAGGGCCTAGAAGGCTCTGGTCAAACGTAGTGCACTATATATGGAATGGGGTGCCATTTGGGATGCAATCGGAACACTCCAGAGATTTGACCAATCATGTTTTCCAACAGAAAGAAGAAAAAGGTCCTGTTCGTTGTGCAATCATAACAGTAATATCATTAATACTGTGCTACTACTGTTGGTACAATAACAACTACTGTAATTCTTAGAGGTTTGATAATGTATCTCGGCTAGGCCTACAGTAGAAGAAGAATAGGATCTGGAAGTCAAATGACACCCTATTCCCTATATAGTGCACTACTTTTGACCATGACCCATAGGACTCTGTCCAGAGGTCGAGCACTTACTTAAACAGTAGGGAATATGGTGCCATTTGGGACAACCAGGGCCCTGTTCATTGTGCAATGATAACAATAATATCACTGATAGTCCTACTGAACTACGGCAATTGCTACCAACAGCTAAATAATCCTCCTCTCACGCTAATCACTTCATTAGTAAGAGCTGGCCATACCTATTTATTATCACTTAATGGAAATGGTCACTGACCTGAATATCCCTAATTAGATATCTGATTTTCAAATCCTGAATATGATCAAACCATTCAAGTATGCTTGTTTCATTTGAGAAAAAAAAGGCATGCAGCTATTTGTCTCTAGTGTGATTTGACGGCGGTTCAGTCATTCTTGTCCTGTTTTGTCATTAATCCATTCATTTGTTGACATGAAAACATATATTTGAGGCTGATTTAAATGTGTTTCCATGGGATCATAGTGGAGTTGGGTGTTCTAATTTAGTTCAAATCCCATATGGTTGAGACAGCCTGCCTGTGAGTCTGCCAATGAGGCTATTCTGAACTGCTAGTTTTATTTCCCTTTCTAGCAAAGCATTTAAACCCCCCCCTTTTATGTTGTAGCCTACTGTATCTAGGCTCTTAGTAGTTGTGGTTAGGAACCAAAACATGACTTGTCTGTCTGCATCCAAAAAATGCACCCTATTCCCTGTGTAGTGCACTACTGTTGACCAGAGAACTATGGGCCCTAGTCAAAAGCAGTGCACTACATAGGGAATGGGGTGCCATTCGGGACTTAACATCTGTTTTATTGATGACATCAAGGTCAAAAACCAGGAGGACAAGAAAGAGTGACTAGGGAAAAACAGGAGCTGAGACATGACGCTGGTAGGCTTGAACAAACAAGACGAACTGGCAGCAGACAGAAGGCACAGGTGTAAATACACGGGATAATGGCGAAGATGGGTACGGGGGTGGAGGGGGGTGGAGACTAGCACAAGGACAGGTGAAAACAGATCAGGGCGTGACAATGACACCCAGAATGTAATGGGTCATTGATGATTTTACTACATAATCATGGCCCTACTAGCTGAATGAATGTCAGTTTTCTTTGCTAGATATAGTCCATATATGGCTATACATCAAATAACGTTCAGTTGTGTGTATAACCTCCTGCTGCCATTGGGGATCTCAAATTAATATGCAATGACATTTACATTTACATTTACATTTAAGTCATTTAGCAGACGCTCTTATCCAGAGCGACTTACAAATTGGTGCATTCACCTTATGACATCCAGTGGAACAACCACTTTACAATAGTGCATCTAAAGGGGGGGGTGAGAAGGATTACTTTATCCTATCCTAGGTATTCCTTAAAGAGGTGGGGTTTCAGGTGTCTCCGGAAGGTGGTGATTGACTCCGCTGTCCTGGCGTCGTGAGGGAGTTTGTTCCACCATTGGGGAGCCAGAGCAGCGAACAGTTTTGACTGAGCTGAGCGGGAACTGTACTTCCTCAGTGGTAGGGAGGCGAGCAGGCCAGAGGTGGATGAACGCAGTGCCCTTATTTGGGTGTAGGGCCTGATCAGAGCCTGGAGGTACTGAGGTGCCGTTCCCCTCACAGCTCCGTAGGCAAGCACCATGGTCTTGTAGCGGATGCGAGCTTCAACTGGAATCCAGTGGAGAGAGCGGAGGAGCGGGGTGACGTGAGAGAACTTGGGAAGGTTGAACACTAGACGGGCTGCGGCGTTCTGGATGAGTTGTAGGGGTTTAATGGCACAGGCAGGGAGCCCAGCCAACAGCGAGTTGCAGTAATCCAGACGGGAGATGACAAGTGCCTGGATTAGGACCTGCGCCGCTTCCTGTGTGAGGCAGGGTCGTACTCTGCGGATGTTGTAGAGCATGAACCTACAGGAACGGGCCACCGCCTTGATGTTAGTTGAGAACGACAGTTTGTTGTCCAGGATCACGCCAAGGTTCTTAGCGCTCTGGGAGGAGGACACAATGGAGTTGTCAACAAATGACAACCTTGTATATCCATCAGGTCCGGCCCCAGCAGATTGTTGACTTAAGCACTTTTTGAAACTACAAAAGGACATTTCGTGAGGGCTTGAGCACTTTTTCAAATGAAGTCTCCTACACATTTTGGACACTTTGTTTATTTGCAGAGATGGCAGACAATTACTCCTTGTTCCAGCAGCAGGTTCTTCTTGCTTTGAGAAACAAGTGTACTGTAGGAGGTGAGTGTAATCACAGTTTAGTACTGTAGTGCTGTCTCTCTCTGTGTGTCTAAAGCCAGCATTATTATCCCACTACTTCTGTTTATTTATTTAGTTTATTCTTTATTATATTCCTCAGGCCAGGACCTTATTGCACACCTTGGTTGTATCCCAAAAGGGCCCACAGGGTTCTGGTCAAAAGTAGTGCACTATATAGGAAATGGGGTGCTATTTGAGCTTCAGCCCTTTTCTCTCTCTGCCCAACTCTCAGTGGTTTCAAAATGTTGTTGGCTGTGGCAGTTGTGTAACATTTCAGGCTTCCTGGCTGCCACATTGTGGCCTTGACACTTTGATAGCAGGCAGGACTGTTGATAAAGCAGTGCTTGTCTAAGTGCTGAGCAGCACCTCCAGAGTCGAAGGTGCGTAGACGGACACCATTAATTTCAAGGTGAGCGAGGTGCTCTGCTGCTGCCACGTCGCCACGTTAAGGTCACACTGAATGAATGAATGCTGAGTGATGGAGGACATGGAGCTACTATGGCCGCCATAAGTCCTGACCCTTCTGTTTTGCTTGCCACCAATCAATGCAGTCACACATTACCTCTGAGTCCGAAATGGCCCCTTGCTTCCTCTATAGTGTACTACTTTTGACCTATGGGACCTGGTCAAAAGTAGTACACTATATAGAGAAAAGGGGGCCATTTGGGACTCAAGACAGTTCATTTTCAAGCGAGCTTGCAGCGGCAATAGGGCTTTGTCTCTCAAACAAGGCTTTGTTAAGCCAAGGGGAATCCATTTTCATGTCCCAATCCCTCCGAAACCAACCTGATTTGATATGGGCCAGAGCAGAACCGAAGTCACCCAAGATAGGGTATCAACTACAGGGTTATTCTCTTGAAGTAGGCCTGCCTCAGTGATGTGATTTGTATTCCATGTCCACAAACAATCAATTACCTAGAGCATTCTTACACAGTTCTGAGCTATAGTTCGAATAAGCTTTTGATTATTTGTTACACTTTATTTTTTTCTATTTGGTCCGGTTGGTTTCACAATGTCAAACAAACTAAAATGCCTATTGTCACATACAATGGATAGGTGCAGTGAAATGGGTTGTTTCACAGGGTCAGCCATAGTAGTATGCAGCCAAATTATTGCTCAAGGGCACATTGACAGATGTTTCACCTTGTCGGCTCGGGTATTCGATCTTGTGGACTTTCTGTTACTGGCCCAACACTCTAACCACTAGGCGTTAGAGAAAAATGCTCACATTCAATTAATCTATGATTATCAAGAAGCAGAACTTTTGCGTCCCAAATTTCTTAAGACTTTTGCTTTGGTCTTCCAACATGTGGGAGGAAACGGCACAATAGCCGCTCTAACGGCGACATTAATAGGCTATGTTCAGTAGCCTATATATCCCCGGTAAAGCCCCCATCTCCACCAATCTGCTTTGGATGCGCTCATAAATGCACTGTTATTCACAGAATGTTTCAGAGATAACAAATTATGGTATGCTTATATGGTGACGTATTGCTGCCACTCAGTTTTTTATATAGTTTTTTTATATATATATATATTTTTTAAACTATCTATCATTATTACGAGATAAGATCACATTATTAAGAAATAATTAAATAACTCGTTATATTGAAATAATCCATTGTCTCGTTATTATGAGGAAGATGACATTATAACGAGAAATATAACATTATGACCAAATAATCCAATTGTACGTTATTAGCCTTTTATTATGCTGAAACGTTAGCATAGGCTACTTGGCAAGTTTGGCTTCCTCTCATGCACAGTTAGATATTATGGCTGGTTTGCTTGAGTTGATCAACTTTATTTTCTCCTTTGCTTGAGGCATTGGGAGATATTCGTGTCAATGAGCAATGGTGTTGACATCTACATTGTAGAGAAATCTAAGTTCTGTTTTTTCCATCTGCTGTAGAGCCAATCAGACCTCCTTCATATGGCGTTATTCCTTCTTGATTAACTGGGCGGACATGGAACGCTTCATGGATACAAACTGATGCATTTTAAATGCATCCAAACAGGTTATGTGGTGACCCGAAACACAGTCAGGAATTTACTTTAAATTCTAGACCCCCATGGACTGCACATTTGGCCAGAAGTCTCTGGAAAGGAGATTTGCTAGCTACCTCTTCTTCACAACCAAGAGTTTATAGAGGAACATCTTAGGTAAGTGTCCTTTTTGTCTTGTAATTTCACATTTGGAATGTGCATTAAAACAATTAGCTAGCATGATTATATCATTTTGTGCACAACCCATTAGTTAGCTAGCATTTTTTTTTTAAATGTGCATTTTAAACTCCTGACAGGGTTTGGTTCCTGACAGGGTAGGGTAGCCTAGTGGTTAGAGCGTTGGACTAGTAACCGGAAGGTTGCAAGTTCAAATCCCTAAGCTGACAAGGTACAAAACTGTCGTTCTGCCCCTGAACAGGCAGTTAACCCACTGTTCCTAGGCCGTCATTGAAAATAAGAATTTGTTCTTAACTGACTTGCCTAGTTAAATAAAGGTCAAATAAAAAATATAAAAAATCCTAGTAACAAATTCCCTGTTTTAGGTCAGTTAGGAACACCACTTTATTTTAAGAATGTGAAATGTCAGAATAATAGTAGAGAATGATTTATTTCAGCTTTTATTTATTTTATCACATTCCAAGTGGGTCAGAAGTTCACATACATACACTCAATTAGTATTTGGTAGCATTAGCTTTAAATTGCTTACCTTGGGTCAAACGTTTCGGGTAGCCTTCCACAAGCTTCCCACAATAAGTTCGGAAAACTTTGGCCCATTCCTCCTGACAGAGCTGGTGTAACTGAGCCAGGTTTGTAGGCCTCTTTGCTCGCATACACTTTTTCAGTTCTGCCCACAAATTTTCTATAGGAATGAGGTCAGGGCTTTGTGATGGCCTCTCCAACACCTTGACTTTGTCCTTAAGCCATTAAGCCAAGTATGCTTGGGGTCATTGTCCATTTGGAAGACCCATTTGCGACCAAGCTTTAACTTCTTGACCGATCTCTTGAGATGTTGCTTCAATATATGCACATAATTATCCGTCCTCATGATGCCATCTATTTTGTGAAGAGTACCACTCCCTCCTACAGCAAAGCACCCCCACAACATGATGCTGCCACCCTTGTGCTTCACAGTTGGGATGGTGTTCTTTGGCTTGCAAGCCTCCCCCTTTTTCCTCCAAACATAACGATGGTCATTATGGCAAAACAGTTCTATTTTTGTTTCATCAGACCAGAGGACATTTCTCCATAAAGTTCGATCTTTGTCCCCATGTGCAGTTTCAAACCGCAGTCTGGCTTTTTATGGCAGTTTTGGAGCAGTGGCTTCTTCCTTGCTGAGCAACCTTTCAGGTTATGTCAATATAGGACTCATTTTACTGTGTATATAGATACCTTTGCACCTGTTTCCTCCAGCATCTTCACAAGGTCCTTTGCTGCTGTTCTGGGATTTATTTGCACTTTTCGCACTAAAGTACATTAATCTCTAGGAGCGGTATGACGGCTGTGTAGTCCCATGGTGTTTATACTCGCGTACTATTGTGTGTACAGATGAACATGGTACCTTCAGGCATTTAGAAATTGCTCCCAAGGATGAACCAGACTTGTGGAGGTCTACAATTTTTATCTGACATCTTGGCTGATTTCTTTTGATTTTCCCATGATGTCAAGCAAAGAGGCACTGAGTCTGAAGGTAGGCCTTGAAATACATCCACAGGTATACCTCCAATTGACTCAAATGAGGTCAATTAGCCTATCTGAAGCTTCTAAAGCCATTACATCTTTTTTGGAATTTTCCAAGCTGTTTAAAGGTGCAGTCAACTTAGTGTATGTAAACTTCTGACCCACTGGAATTGTGATAGTGAATTATAAGTGAAATAATCTGTCTGTGAACAATTGTTGGAAAAATGACTTAAGACTTGCCAAAACTATAGTTTGTTGACAAGAAATTTGCAGAGTGGTTGAAAAATGAGTTTTAATCACTCCAAGCTAAGTGTATGTAAACATCTGACTTCAACTGTATGTACCTCCTCTCCTTTCCCATCCCATTCATCTACCTTTCTCCACCCTAGGTACCATGTGGTCTCCTTCATAGTGGTGGACCCTACCTCATAACCTCTTGGTCTAGCCAGGTGAATCAAGAATCAATCTCACATTTTTTTCCTCTTTCATTTGAAGTAAATGAACTAAGTAGACCAGACCCAGCTGCTAACGCTTTGGGTGTCTACGGGAGAGCCACACCCAAATATCATCTACCTTCATTTATCCACCATGTTCGGATTCACCCAGGCTCAGCCGGGGATCCTGAAACGCCACCCTCAGTGTGTCCCCAAAGATGAAGGAAGCACGCCTGCTTGTTTTGCCCCTCCACTACTGTTAACATCATATTTGCTTGAACAATAACATTGTTGACGGAGTCAATCCTTTTAAAGATACATCTTACTTCATAAGGGTGAAAATCCAACATTCATTGAATATCAAGTTTTTCCTTGCCACTGTCAACATGAAAAGAGTGTGTGAGGTATAATGTTAATAACAACATTGATATCACTAGTTCATAGATTTTTTTCATGCCCAATCTGAACATTTAAACCATCACAAGGTATGTTAACGATATACTCTTACTGTACCCTTGGGGACCTGTGATGGAGACATTGTCCTAAAGTTTACACAGTCATTTTTGTCCTAAAAAAGCACTGGTGTTCAAGAAACGGGTTACAATTTGTATAAGTAGTGTGCAACCAGGTTTCCGTGAATATGGTTTCCAACATAAAATGGACAGAACTTCACTAAAGAGCAAGTACTTGTCTGTATTGTAATAATACATCATTTGACGTCCCTCTCACTCCGTCTGATGGGATCTCCTGTTTGGTAGTCTGCTTGTTGCAGGAGGCCAGTGGGCTGCTGGGAGGATTGTCAGCTGATGTGACGCACCTGGGCAGGCTTGGCCTGCAGGCTATAAAAGGTGTCCACGCATCAGCCAAAACTTATTTTCCTTGACTGGCAGGTTGACTCTCCAGCACCCTTTTTTTTCACCATACAACACCCTCTCCACTCATCCACACACTGCATCCACTACTGATCCTACAGACGTCCGCAGCTTATGTTTATTATTATTTAGTTTAATACATGTATTCCGTTTTATGTTTAAGTAATCAGTGGTCAACTTTTGCTTTTTGTGGTCGTAACACTATGTAACACCTGCCGCCTATAGGGTTACCTAAAATGGCACAACTACCAGACTACGGCAGTTCCTGTTTACTGTGGGGGAACACCTCAACCATAGGAAGACCGGTTCGTGACCGGCCACTTATCGAGCTGGATCATTACTTCTGAGCATTAGAATGGATCAGACAACACTTAAGTTAAAAATATATAATTTTATTACAAGTTTGTCTTTTAAATTACAAGATTAAAACCACTGGCACTTTCTGTTAGCCAGTTCCAACAGTCATCAATCAATAATACATAGCCGGATGGTCGTCTCTCTAGACCGACGGGTTGCCTCCCACAATGTACCAATGTTCCCGGTTTATACTTCTGTATGCAAACAATGTCAGTTTGGCATAGAGGAAAGGGCGGAGTTGGGATATCCAGCATTCCTAGGTCACTGCCTTATCCGCTTTTGCCCTAGCACAGTCTTTCCCAACTCGAGTCCTCAAGGACCCCCAACAGTGTCCATTTTTATTGTAGCCCCAGACAAGCACACCTGATTTTACTTGTCAACTAATCATCAAGTCCTTGATTTGAATGAGGCGTGTTTGCCCAGGGCAACCATGAAAATGTGTACGGTTGGGATGTACTTAAGGAACGGAGTTGGGAAACACTACCCCTGCACAATGAGGTAGTTCTATTAACCTGAGCCGCGATGCACTGGTCTATGGTCTGTGACGTGAACCATTAGACCATTAGATCATAACAACATTAGATCATAACAACATTAGATCATAACAACATTAGATCATAACAACATTAGATCATAACAGCATTAGACCATTAGATCATAACAACATTGGACCATAACAACATTAGACCATAACAACATTAGACCATTAGATCATAACAACATTAGACCATAACAACATTAGACCATAACAACATTAGACCATAACAACATTAGACCATTAGATCATAACAACATTAGACCATAACAACATTAGATCATAATAACATTGGACCATAACAACATTAGACCATAACAACATTAGACCATTAGATCATAACAACATTAGACCATAACAACATTAGACCATAACAACATTAGACCATAACAACATTAGACCATAACAACATTAGACCATAACAACATTAGACCATAACAACATTAGACCATAACAACATTAGACCATAACAACATTAGACCATAACAACATTAGACCATTAGATCATAACAACATTAGACCATAACAACATTAGACCATAACAACATTAGACCATAACAACATTAGACCATAACAACATTAGACCATAACAACATTAGACCAACATTAGACGAGAGTTGCACCCCTTCTGAAAAAACCTACACTCGATCCCTCCGATGTTAACAACTACAGACCAGTATCCCTTCTTTCTTTTCTCTCCAAAACTCTTGAACGTGCCGTCCTTGGTCAGCTCTCCCGCTATCTCTCTCAGAATGACCTTCTTGATCCAAATCAGTCAGGTTTCAAGACTAGTCATTCAACTGAGACTGCTCTTCTCTGTATCACGGAGGCGCTCCGCACCGCTAAAGCTAACTCTCTCTCCTCTGCTCTCATCCTTCTAGACCTATCGGCTGCCTTCGATACTGTGAACCATCAGATCCTCCTCTCCACCCTCTCCGAGTTGGGCATCTCTGGCGCGGCCCACGCTTGGATTGCGTCCTACCTGACAGGTCGCTCCTACCAGGTGGCGTGGCGAGAATCTGTCTCCTCACCACGCGCTCTCACCACTGGTGTCCCCCAGGGCTCTGTTCTAGGCCCTCTCCTATTCTCGCTATACACCAAGTCACTTGGCTCTGTCATAACCTCACATGGTCTCTCCTATCATTGCTATGCAGACGACACACAATTAATCTTCTCCTTTCCCCCTTCTGATGACCAGGTGGCGAATCGCATCTCTGCATGTCTAGCAGACATATCAGTGTGGATGACGGATCACCATCTCAAGCTGAACTTCGGCAAGACTGAGCTGCTCTTCCTCCCGGGAAGGACTGCCCGTTCCATGATCTCGCCATCACGGTTGACAACTCCATTGTGTCCTCCTCCCAGAGTGCTAAGAACCTTGGCGTGATCCTGGACAACACCCTGTCGTTCTCAACTAACATCAAGGCGGTGGCCCGTTCCTGTAGGTTCATGCTCTACAACATCCGCAGAGTACGACCTTGCCTCACACAGGAAGCGGCGCAGGTCCTAATCCAGGCACTTGTCATCTCCCGTCTGGATTACTGCAACTCGCTGTTGGCTGGGCTCCCTGCCTGTGCCATTAAACCCCTACAACTCATCCAGAACGCCGCAGCCCGTCTAGTGTTCAACCTTCCCAAGTTCTCTCACGTCACCCCGCTCCTCCGCTCTCTCCACTGGCTTCCAGTTGAAGCTCGCATCCGCTACAAGACCATGGTGCTTGCCTACGGAGCTGTGAGGGGAACGGCACCTCAGTACCTCCAGGCTCTGATCAGGCCCTACACCCAAATAAGGGCACTGCGTTCATCCACCTCTGGCCTGCTCGTCTCCCTACCACTGAGGAAGTACAGTTCCCGCTCAGCCCAGTCAAAACTGTTCGCTGCTCTGGCTCCCCAATGGTGGAACAAACTCCCTCACGACGCCAGGACAGCGGAGTCAATCACCACCTTCCGGAGACACCTGAAACCCCACCTCTTTAAGGAATACTTAGGATAGGATAAAGTAATCCTTCTCACCCCCTCCCCCCTTAAAATATTTAGATGCACTATTGTAAAGTGGCTGTTCCACTGGATGTCATAAGGTGAATGCACCAATTTGTAAGTCGCTCTGGATAAGAGCGTCTGCTAAATGACTTAAATGTAAATGTAAATGTGAACGATCAAAAGTGGTGAGGGAGGAACGCTCTTCTCAAGTCTAACAGTAACTTGCCCCTGCTCTGTTATGTTGTCAAGGCAGCATTGTGTGTAGTCTAGAAACACATATCTTTACCATAAAGTATACATGAATGTTAATTTTTTAAAACTAGTTTTCATTGGGATCCAGATAAATCATTTTTATCAAAAGGAATCACTTTTGGCTTGTGAAAAAACAGAATCCTACTCATTACTCCACATGCTTAACCTAGCCTAGGCTATGTCACTTTTGTTTTGAGCTGACTTTGCGTTGGACTTTGAACGGAGCACCTGGCTCACTCCCAGGAGGCACTTCAAAAACAAATGCAATCACTTTTCACCCGGTCAAACTATCATGGGCCAGATATTCTAATCCCCTCAGTGCCTGCCAGCATGTTAAACCCCACCAACCGAAACTTGTGATTTGTTAGGAGAGTTGTCTGTCTGAAGAGGACCCTCTCCGGAATTTAGATTTTGATGAAGTTACCAATCGAGTCTGTCATTAATCCCACACCTAGTCACTGCTGTTGGATTGTTCTGTGTTTCCGATACTAATCGTATGGTGGCTTGTGCTCTATTCAATCAATACTTTAAATAGCTTGGCGTACAAAGCAATAAGTTACTTTACAAATCATAACAAATTCCTTAGCAAAGGCATGATCACACCGAGCAGGTGGAGTGGCCGACAGCTTGTTTCTTGGACGCAAGCACCATGGAAACTTTCCAACTCCCAGCACAGGCCGTAAGAGGTGATCGACCACACACACAGGTGGACTACAGGTTATAAAGAGGCAGAGGGTATGAAATGCAAGGAGAGAAACCGTAGTTATGTAGGATGCTCCAATTACAGGAGGTGGGAGGTTAAAATGTTCACACAATTTAACCCGTTTGGTTGGAGTGGAGGCTCAGGTGTTTGCATTTCGAGTCCTGTAGGATTGTTATGGTTGGAAGGAAGGGTTCTGGTTTCTGGAAGCGAGATACAAGCACATAAATTAGGATGCATACATGATGATGTCGTGGAAAATTACAAATATGTAGGGAGAGTTCCAGAACTGAAAACTTTAATAGCGTACCCAAAGTGGTAATGAGGAGGATCCTAGTTTAGTGCTTAGATTCTGGATGACAGGAAAACTTGCCTTTTTCTGAAAAAGGAGGCGCTGCCCAGGCAACATTCAGACATTTTGGTGCCACAACAGCCCTTCCTTCCATGGAAGACCATCCTCACCTGGCTGATAGTGGACCGTTTCAGCAGGATCTAAACGACAAGAGGTCTGCTGGATCACCTAGAGGAGCTGCTGGAGTTGACCACACACAGCAATGGAATTGGTCAGTTGGCCAGGAAAAGTATAGTCTCATAGTCTCCTGACGACTGGACAACAAAATGTATTATTCGAAAGGCACACTGTCAGGTCAGGATTAGATGAACCCTAAACTAATATAGAACATAATTTATTCCAAAAATAACTTCTGTAAACTTCCTCTCAGTCAACAGCCCCCTTACAGTCTCTGGAACTGTCCCCTGAGGCAGCATAATCATTCACTGTTGTAAGTCATCCGACCAAGATAACATTTAATTTAGAAAGTAATATCAGTGCCTCAAGAAGAATGTGAAGCCCCTAGTAGATAATTGATGTGGTCAGAAGCAAAGGGGATTGTAACTGTAACCCAGCTGGAAGCCAAAGCCAAGCCCGGGCCTGGGTGAAGCTCTTGATTCACCTAACTAGACCAAGAGGTTAGCAGAGGCCACTATAATAGAGATGGGAGACCATGTGGCACCAGAGGTCGCAATGTCCTCAGTTGTAGGCTTCTTTGTCTCTGCATGTTCGTTAGACTGGATACATCAGATGTTCCAATTGTCTTTTGGTAAGATATTCCTTGTGTCTTTGGTCAAAGTTCTAGAGTACTTTACGTTACCCAGCTGCAGACTGAGAATGTTTGGTATGGTCTTTGCCTTCTTCACTCGTCGAGTTTCTGAGTTTCATTTCGTAACATTCAGCTCACACTGTTGGTCATGCTGGTCTGTATTTAAATGACAACCATTTCAACATGTAGCCACCGCTCCACACTTTCTGGTCTGGTAGAGTCTAACCATTTGATGTCCGTCTCAACACCGTCCGCCTGCTTGGTCTTGGTAGTTTTAGGCCATTTGTCATGTATTCAGCTCGCACTGCACATATACTGGTCTAGTAGTTTTAAACCATTTTACACGCCAGTAGCAACCTAGCAATGTACTGGCCTAATGTAAATTTCTTTAGCAGTCCTTTTATGCACTCGCCTTGGAGGGCGGTTCCATCACATTGACACAATGGCTGCACTCAGGTGGGCGTGGTTACTGACTTGGCAAATGTTTATATAAAAACAATTCTAATTTAGAAGGCTAAAATCACATTTCATCTTCTCACAAATAGTTTAATATTTAATCATATAAGTTTTACAACATTTAGATATAAATTTAATAACTGGGATGTATACATTTCTAGAGCTACAGTTATTTAGTCATAACGTCCTTAACTTCTTGGTGCACCCATCCCGTTAGCGGGATCTTTTTCGTCAACATCCGCTGAATTGCAGAACACCAAATTCAAATTAAATGACTAAAAATATTTAATTTTCATGACATCACAAGTGCAATATAGCAAAACACAGTTTAGCTTGTTGTTAATCCACCTGGCGTGTCAGAGTTTAAAAAAGCTTTACAGCAAAAGCTATCCAAGCGTTTGTTAGGACATCTCTCTCAGCAGACAAAACATTACAAACAGCTAGCGGCAAAGTAGATTGTTCACGAAAGTCAGAAAAGCAATAAAATGAATCGCTTACCTGTGATGATCTTGGGATGTTTGCACTCACGAGACTCCCAGTTCCACAATAAATGTTCATTTTGTTCGATAAAGATTATTTTTATATCCAAAAACCTCCATTTGGTTGGTCATGACGGGCAGACTAAATTTCCAAATAACATCCGTAAAGTTCGTAGAAACATGTCAAACATTTTTTATAATCAATCCTCAGGTTGTTTTTACAAGAAATAATCATTAATATTTCAACCGGACCGTAGCTTTTTCAATAGGAGAGAGAGAGAAAATGTCTGCTCCAAGCTGTTGCGCATTCAAAACTCTGCTGGCACCCAGCCATCCACTGACGCGATGTGATCGTTCTAGCTCATTTTTCAGAGTAAAAGGCTGAAACTGTGTCTAAAGACTGTTCACACCATGTGGAAGCCATAGGGAAAGGAATCTGGTTGATAGATGGAGGCTAACGACTGTTTCATCTAAATAACACTATAGTGACCTAGAAATATGATGACATTGATAAAGTAGGCAAATGTTTAGTAGGAATCAACTTTGTCATCATTATCATGTCATTGAATGGATGTCAATGTTGTCATTAACTAAGAGTTAGTCAAAAATAGCTTGCAATGCTAACGGTAGCTAACAAAAATTTTGGTTGATCACTCCTCAATCTTAGCTAGCCAAGGTCATAATGTATCTAAAGTCAATCTGGCGACATCTAAATGATGACTACATTTTTTACTAATTATTTGACTCCTTTTGCAATGTTGCATTTCCAAGCCACTGTAATGCATTTTTTAAATGAAATTAGCACTCATTAAGTACGCTGCTTGCCTTTTACTCCACCCATTCCATTGATCGGCCACAATGTGAATCCCTGTATATGGAATACAATCATCACGTGCGCTTACTGAGCTACTGACAACCAGCTAACCAAACATTGCAGGGCATGCTCACCAAATTTAAAGGGCAACTTCACTCAAAATCAAAGTCTCAATTTTTCCCGGACCTTAAAAGTCATCCCCTTATGTGGTTTAAGCATTGTTGTGAACACAGAAAATCAAATTTGGTTTTTTTCTTTATTAAAGTACAACAAAACTGCGAAAACCAGATTTTTTTGGGGAGGGAAATCCAAAACCTGGATTGAAAGGTCCTACAGTACCAATGTTTTTTGCTATCCTGGCATTGCAATGTTCTACCGAGATGCATGACAGTGTTATAAATGCGTTGTGAAGCCTCAATTTAGTATGATTTATAAGGTCTTTATTAAGCAGTGCTTATGCCACGCTTTATAAAGCACAGGTTTATGTAATATTTGACATAGGTTTATAAAGCATCACATAGTTATAGATTTGTAACACATTTATGTAGTGTTTATGAAGCCTTTACAAGCTGCACTTCATTTAAAGCGGGACAAAAAATGTAACTTTCACTTTTTTTTCATATCACCATATTGCCTTTTAACTTGGATGCCTCCATTGCTGTGCAAATATTCCACGATTAAAGCTAAGTTATGGGTTCATTTCCAAGAGGGGTGTTTTAGCTGCACCCCAAGCATCTTCAGTGAATCGTCAGGTTGAATTAGGGATGTTCTCTCCCTCCAGGTTCAGAAATACGCCACATCTTCTCCTGCATTATGATTAAACAGAAAATGCAATTATGTTTATCAAATGACCAAATCAATCTTAATTTTGAGGTTGATAATGGACTTGAAGGCATAATTTGGTCGTTTGAAGTTTGTTACTTTGGCATAGTACAAAAACGTCTCATTTCACCCCTCTGCAAACCTTATCTTTGCTTACAGATTTGTGTTACTCACTCTTGCTAAGGGCTCTTTGTTAGTTTTGATAAGTTTTGTTTCCTCCATATAGCCATATCTTCACATTTAAGTTTTATTTCACTGAGGACCATATGCCATGTTTGGCAGGTGTGATGAACAAATTGATTCGAATTGCATATGAATTTATAATCTGTATTAATTAAAAATGCTAATTTAGAAAAATGCTCATTTAGAATAACTTTAATATGTTACTAGCTCAAGACACAGCATTGAAACCACCTCAGTACATCAGAGTGTAAAACACTATTTTCCATCTGAATAGTTGAGGAGATGAAAGCCAGACTGCCGGTGTCATAGACATGATGGATGTGTCATCTGGTTTATTTGACGAGTTAATTGAAATCTGTGCTCTGTCCTCTGCTAGATTAAGTGCTGAAAATGAATGGCTACTATCTACTGAAAATGAATGGCTACTGTCTAGAAACAGAACAAATTCACACTCACTTAACTGGAAACGCAATCATCAGAGTAGAAAGGAAATTGTTCCATTAAAAAAAAGCATAATCGCAATACTGTCATGTGCTCCATTTGAGTGAATTTGATCCCGATCTTTTAAGAAGCACAACAACCTATAATATTCTGTTAACAAACTAAACATTCTGTGTGAAATAAAAATTATTTTGATTTCTCCTGATGGCCACACCCAATGAATGCAGTGAATATAAATGTAAATATGAATGTGCCTGTTAGCAATGAACTTCAGAACATTTTAGCAAGGAGGATGCAGGATAAGACAGATAGTGTTGTAGTACTCGAAACCGCTCCAAGTCTCTTGTCTGATTTGTACTTGATCTTAGGCTGGTCTCTGAAAGTGAGGACTTTGGGGTCATTTCTTCCCGAGACCAGCAGAGTAAAAAAACTCATTATCAGCTCCCATTCAGTTAGCACATAAAACCACTTTGCCAGGCCAAATATATACACTCCTTTCTTGAAACATGATTGGATACAGTAGCTTAACAGCCTTTATATCTATTAGAGACAGGGTTGTGATTCTGAAAGGATAGCAACCATAATACCAGCACACTCATGTAGGAGAGTACACTTTCTGTAAAACACAAAGCGCCAGAGAGGTGTAGTGGAGGCTATACAGGTATAAACTGTATACACACTACTGATGCGTGTCAAAGTAGTGTAGTGGAGGTATATGATTTATCAAGTATGTAGTACAATGGATAAATAATGCACAAAGTAGCCTACACAATTGCAAAGCACATGAAATATATTCACACCAGCGCAGCAGACAGCCTGATTTCAACGGAAGAGTGTGCAGCTGGTAGGGTTGGAAAGAAGTTACAAGTTATGCTATCTACTAGTAAATACTAATTAAGGCAATAATGAGTATGCAAACCAGGTATTGAAAACGTTTAGTCCGAAGTATTGGTTAGTTGGCTATTTGTGATGTGCAATTATAATCATTCATTGTTTGCTTCAGGGGCGTAGACATGGATGGGCCTGGGTGGACAGAGCCCCACCCACTGGGAAGCCTGGCCCTGACATCAGATTGATGTGGTTTATTCATTGTTGTGGCCTTAGACCAGCATGCATGTGTGTATTTTTTCAACAACAAAAGTGAAACTCTATAGGGAAACGTAGGAAACCATAGGAGTTTTCACACAGGGTCCCTTTCCTTGCTATGCTGGCCGTTTGGGAACATTTTGGCAACATTTTTGTATACCCATTTTTCCAGGCACCACTGCATAGGGCCAATAGAAAGACATTTGTGACCGACCGGCTCAAATCAGTGTTATCCCAGCTAGCACAGTGGATCTGGGCCGATTCCCGGCTGAGAGCTGGTGCACTCTGCTGAGAGTCCGACTCGGCCGATGTCATGTGGCCCGAGTCTGGGCCTCCTTCGGCAGTATTTCTTATTGCTAGGAGGCGGGGAATGAGCTTGGGTCGATTCCGGTGTGAGTTATCTGGCCCAACTGTATTACCTGGGGATCTGGACAATTGGGGCTGCTCTCTGGCAGATGAATACGAAGCCACTCCTTCATTGTCATGCTGAAAGACCCAGCCACGTTTAGTCTTCAATGCCCTTGCTGATGGAAGGAGGTTTTTACTCAAAATCTCACGATACATGTCCCCATTCATTCTTTCCTTTACACGGATCAGTCGTCCTGGTCCCTTTGCAGAAAAACAGCCCCAAAGCATGATGTTTCCACCCCCCTGCTTCACAGTAGGTATGGTGTTCTTTGGATGCAACTCAGCATTCTTTGTCCTCCAAACACGACGAGTTGAGTTTTACCAAAAAGTTATATTTTGGTTTCATCTGACCATATGACATTCTCCCAATCTTCTTCTGGATCATCCAAATGCTCTCTAGCAAACTTCTGACGGGCCTGGACATGTACTGGCTTAAGCAGGGGGACACGTCTGGCACTTGAGTCCCTGGCGGCGTAGTGTGTTACTGATGGTAGGCTTTGTTACTTTGGTCCCAGCTCTCTGCAGGTCATTCACTAGGTCCCCCCGTGTCGTTCTGGGATTTTTGATCACCGTTCTTGTGATCATTTTGATCCCACGGGGTGAGATATTGCGTGGAGCCCCAGATCGAGGGAGATTATCAGTGGTCTTGTATGTCTTCCATTTCCTAATAATTGCTCCCACAGTTGATTTCTTCAAACCAAGCTGCTTACCTATAGCAGATTCAGTCTTCCCAGCCTAGTGCAGGTCGTGTGGAGGACAGAGGAGCCTCTTAAATAAGAAGTTACAGGTCTGTGAGAGCCAAAAATCTTGCTTGTTTGTAGGTGACCAAATACTTATTTTCCACCATCATTTGCAAATAAATTCATAAAAAATCCTACAATGTGATATTCTGGATTTTTTTCCTCATTTTGTCTGTCCTAGTTGAAGTGTACCTATGATGAAAATGACAGGCCTCATCTTTTTAAGTGGGAGAACTTGCACAATTGGTGGCTGACTAAATACTTTTGTACCTGTTTCCTCAAGCATCTTCACAAGGTCCTTTGCTGTTGTTCTGGGATTGATTTGCACTTTTCGCACCAAAGTACGTTCCTCTCTAAGAGACAACACGTCTCCTTCCTGAGCGGTATGATGGCTGTGTGGTCCCATGGTGTTTATACTCTTTTACTATTGTTTGTACAGGTGAACGTGGTATCTTCAGGTGTTTGGAAATTGCTTCCAAGTATGAACCAGACTTGTGGAGGTCTACAATTGTTTTTCTGAGGTCTTGGCTGATTTCTTTTGATTTTACCATGATGTCAAGCAAAAAGGCATTGAGTTTGAAGGTAGGCCTTGAAATACATCCACAGGTACACCTCCAATTGACTCAAATGATGTCAATTAGCCTATCAGAACCTTCTAAAGCCATGATGTAATTTTCTGGAATTGTCCAAACTGTTTAAATTAAACTTAGTGTATGTAAACTTCTGACCCACTGGAATTGTGATACAGTGAAATAATCTGTCTGTAAACAATTGTTGGAAAATGTACTTGTGTCATGCACAAAGTAGATGTCCTAACCGACTTGCCAAAACTACAGTTTTTAACAAGATATGTGTGCAGTGGTCGAAAAATGAGTTTTAATGACTCCAACGTAAGTGTATGTACACTTCCGACTTCTTCAACTGTATATGTGGTTGTAAACATTAATGTTCTTTAGCTCTAGTGGGTCTTTTTGTAGCAGTTCCTCTCATGTTTTCCCCAATGCCAAATTAAGAGCTTCATCCACACATTGTCGAGATTTGCCTCTTCTTAGAAGCCTATTGCGCATCTCCGCTGCTTTTTCTAGATAATCCTCTATGGAGTGGCATATGCACCCCAGTCTGAAAAACTGGCTATGTGGAAGTCCTCTGTTTATTGGCTCAGGGTGGAAGCTGTCCCCCTGTAATAGAGTATTCATGTCCTTTTCTTTTCTGTATAGAGTTGTTAACAGGGCTCCATTTGATTTCTCAATCCCTATATTGAGGTAATGAACACGTTTAGTGTCACATTCGATAGTGAATTTGAGATTGGGGTCAATGTCATTGAGTAATGCCATAAAGTCTGACAGCTCTTTTCCCGTTCCTCCCCTTATGCAAAAAGTGTCGTCAATATATCGATAGCACTTCAGGACTTTATTCAAAAATGAATTGTAGTTTTCATTATTAACAAAACGTTCTTCAAAAAGACCCACATAAAGGCTAGCTTAGTCCAGAGCGAATGTGGAGCCCATCGATGTGCCATTCGTTTGGAGATCAAACCTGAAATAGTTGCACATCAAAACACATTAAGCCAGCTCTAGAATATAATTTGTTGGTGGGTATTTGTCAGTACCTCTGTCTCTTAAATAGCCCCCCCCCGTATGGGGAATGCTGGCTTATAGACCCTTGACATCTAATGTGACCAAAATACAGTATTCTGTTAAACCCGTTATTGGTGAGATCTTGTTTATAAAGTCTTTAGAGTCTTTCACATATGATGGCAATGCTTGCACATGAGTTTTGATATAAGAGTCTGTGAAGTTCGACAATGGCTCTAGCATTGAGTCTATTCCAGCAACCATTGGTCTGCCTGGACAATTACCTTGTTGTGTTTTAGGTTTGTGTAATTTCAGCAAAATGTACAGTCATGGACGTATGGCACATATTCAGCGAAGGTATTCATGTTCACGTTTTGAGATGCGGTTATTTAATAGGCCTCGCTCCAGATTGGAGCATATATCCCTTTGGAACACGTGTGTGGGATCAACACTCAGTTTTCTATTGAAACCTTCATTACTGAGTTGTCTCTGAATCTCTTGCTTGTATTTTTCATAGTCTAAACTGACCACAGCACTCCCCTTCCCTTGTCTGCAGTTTTAATAACCAAAGATGAATCTTTCATTAGTTCTTTAAGTGACTGTTCTTCTGAATGTTTGTTTTTCTCGTATATACTGACATGGCTTCTTGTTTGACTAACCTATAATAGGTATTAATTGAGGAGTTGTTAACCATAGGACAGAATTTGTTTTTGTCCTTAAAATGAGTACCAGTTTTTTGTTGCGTTTCTAGGCCCGAACCAGTGTTTTGAGAAAACACGTGCTTAAGTTTAATCTTATGATTGTAGATCTGTTTTAAATTATTTCGCATCAAATGGTTTGTCTGTACATGTAGGTACAAAAGAGCGGCCCTTAGATAAGACTGAGATTTGGGCATCAAGTCTGTCTTCCTCATCCTTTCTTCATCAATAAAATGAAATGGGCGCAGAACAAACCCCTCTTCACATTGTTTATTTCAATTCTATCAGTAAGAGTAAATATACGTACCATAACTTTTTGACAAATTGAAAATGTATCTCATATTTGTAATACCCCTGTCAGTTAGGTTTGTGTACTCTTGTTCGTATATTTCTGTTTTGTTTTTGTTTTGATCATCATCATAATAATAATACTACTAATAATAATACAAATAAAAAATGTAAAAAAACAGTCAGGCATCCAAGCTAACTTGCTAGCTACTTCCAGACACAACTGAGAGCTGGATAGGCTGTTATGCTCTCGGACTGTTCAAGCGCACACTGGACTGAGGAGTAGGGTTGATCCGAGCGTTCTGACCTCACAATGGCAGTCAAGCACCCAAGCTAATTGGCTAGCATTGGCTAGCTTGCTAGCTACTTCCAGACACATTATGAGGGCACACCCCACTCTGACCATGTTACTCGCCATAGAAGAGCTGGTTAGGCTGTTTTCATGTTATCTGGAGCGGTGGTGACTAACTGTGCTACTGGAACAATTTAATTACGATTTTTTTTGCCAACGTTTATTGACACCAGACATATTCAACGGGTGTTGAGCATTCATAAATTCATCAGTTATTCTGCCTGCCCTCTGTCACACTCGGATGAGTCTTTTGTTAAGACAACAATGAACCATAATCCCAACTCATGACGTTACTAGCCTACATGAATCTGCATGTAGCTAACCAACCAGGTTCAATGTTAGCTAGCTAACATTATGCTATAACTAGTCAAGCAAATGGGTCTGAGATGTATGAATAATAAGATCATACAAATAACGTTAGACAGAACACTTTAATTTGAAATAAAACCACTTTCTGTCAAAATTAGAACCATGTAATATCTGAAAATGTAGCTAGCTAGACTATTTGACCTGAAATCGGAGTAGATAGCCAGCATGAATTTAGTACGTTTAGTATTTAGTACGTTTATCAAAAGTTGCTGCAGTGACATTCTATGGAAATGGATACTTGCATAGTGGAGTCTTTTGTTAAGAAAAATTAACCATAATCCCAACTCATGATGCTAGCTCGACTATCTTACCCGTACACATCATTGATGGACGCATCTCCTGTCGGTTGCCCTTAGTTTGAAGATGTAATCCGGAGACAGCTGTTTTCTCCATCTCTTTAGCTATCATACTATCATATTTCCACTGATTTTCAAAACTCTGTCCTCCAGAAAGCGGAGAACATACACGTAACGTTAGCTATCTAACAGTACAATTTAACTTGACATTAGACTTATGCAGTTTTACTACACAATTTTTAAATAATTAAAACGCTGTGTTAGAGAGGATTACCTAGACATGCTGACCAGCTCAAATAGACTGAAGTGTGCTATATGGCAGACCAATCCAAACTAATTTCTCGGCATGTCGAGCACACTCATTATCTCAGTCAATCATGGTTAGCAGAAAGGTTGAAGTCTTTTTCTGTGGCTTAAACAACTAGGCTCAAAATTTAGCAATTGTATTCGTATTTACAGATAGCATACAAGTTTGTTATTACGGCATATGTTACTGCCAAATAAAAAGTTTACGTTCAAACGGCTCTCCTGTGATGTAGTGACCCACGACATACACCTAGTTTCCTGAAACGGGTGACTTTTGTAAGTGTGGACTTGGTAGACTGTATATTCTTTAGGTTGGGTTTTACATTGTGTTTGCTCCCGTGTGCTGGTAAGGGCATAGATAAGACAGGTAGGATTCCAGTTTAGGTGGTTTAATAATGCTGAAGATGCACAAGCACGGAACAGCACCGCACAGTGTGTGTAGTGTGGATTGGCTAAGGCCGTTAGTGGTCTGGCAACTTGCTTCAACCAAACTGTGTGTGCGTGTGTGGTCTACGAGTGAGTGAGTGAGTGAGTGAGTGAGTGAGTGAGTGAGTGAGTGAGTGAGTGAGTGAGTGAGTGAGTGAGTGAGTGAGTGAGTGAGTGAGTGAGTGAGAATGACAGTGTACAATCTCCAATTCACATCTCTTATTAACCAAATGCTTTGCTATAACATGACTATGATGACTTAATGCTATACAGGACCATACAACCAATACAACTTGACTGTGACTGCTCTCATTTTAGATCAAAGGGGTGCCGCTGCATGTGCACTACAAAGCATAGCACTATCATCTTCAGTACAGGGCTACAACTGCACAATGAACTTGAATATATATAAACAGTGAAATACAATGTAATACCCATATAATGATGTACCAAACACCTATATAATTACAGGGTATGTAAACAACTCGCAGAGGGACATTATCCTTTACAAATGTTAGAAATTATATGACAACCAAAACAGAGCTGGCCAGCTCACAATAGCTAGCTCACAGTAGAAACTACTAATTAGCATAACCATGACATTATCGACAGAGTGCATCTTCAGACATAAACACCTGAAAGATATGAAATATGTACTTGCATGTCAACAAGGACACGGCATTGGCTAACACAATGAAAGCTAATTGGTGGGAAAACACAAGGATGGTTGGAACTTTCTCTCACTTCTCGAGCTGATCATCTTCTCTGAGCTGGATATCACCCAGCATGCTCTGCTCCACTTTACAGGTGGGCGGAGCTACAACACTGATATGATGAACTAACATTACAGGTAAGATTAACTACAAATAATTCATACTTTTGTAGTAGTCCGTCAACTCTGACATAATAAGACAGTAGGTTCCATGCATAAGAATACAAAAACAAAACCATTAAGCATTTCTGAATGGAAATTTACAACTATTCCCATTCCAAAAAACATTTTATGTTTAATCACACAAAGTAAACGGTGACCTAAAGTTTAAAGTGGAACTGATAGCAGTTTGCCTGTTTCAAATCTGTAACGGTGTTGTATGCAGCGTGTTGGTTACTCATGACTTTAATGAAATAATCACGGTACATGAAATAACTGAAAGACGAAAACAACAAACGGAACGTGAAACTAAATTACAGCCTATCTGGTGAATACTACACAAACACAGGAACAATCACCCATGAAATACAAAGCGAAACTATGGCTCCCTAAATACGGTTCCCAATCAGAGACAACGATAAGCACCTGACTCTGATTGAGAATCGCCTCAGGCAGCCAAGCCTAACAACACCCCTAATCAGCCGCGATCCCAAATAATACAAACCCCACTACGAAAACAACATAATAAACCCATGTCACACCCTGGCATACCCAAACATATAACAAAAACACAAAATATAATGACCAAGGCGTGACAAAATCTGAAAAGTAGTTAATCATAATATCAGTAAAAAAGATCAAATTCCCAGTTTATGCTTCAAAACAAACTTTATAAGAGGTTTAAAAATAGGTTACATTTGACTCAACGTTCCATGATATGCACTAAGGCATTGTTGGCAGAATAGCCAATAGTTCAATGCATGATTAATATAATTCACCAATCCATTTCTTGGCAGTTAAAAGTTATTACTATCAGGTTGTAAATCACAGCTGGATATTCTGGACAAAAATGGACAAATGTAACTAAGGCTGGGAATGTCAATACAATCAAACTAGCAAGGACAATGATCACAAGTCAGTCATAACGTGGCTATTAGGCTTGCGTATCTATATAGCAAGCTAAAAATATGTAGCCTTACGCTAGCTAGATAACTAGCTAGCTACTAGGAGGATGTCATGCCATTGGAGTAGGGGGTGAGTGACTGACTTTTACCCCTCATATTGTTTTTTTTTGGTGGCTATACACAGCAAAGAGATGGTTAGCTAGGCTACAATTCCATCATTTATCAGTGCAATTTTGACGGCCAACGAGCTGAAAAGTTTGAGAGGGTTTATCTAATGTTCCTTCTTTTAGATTTGAGCTCATCTTGCTCTGGCTAGCATTAGTTGTTGATCTTATTGTTCTTGATATGTGCATAACTGAGGGAGAGAGAGCCTACCTTTTCATGGTTGTTTGATCAATAAGGCTGTAATGTTCCCAGATGTAATTATCATTATTATATTCTTAAATTATTATAATCGTTATTTTGTTCTCTGAATCCGTAGAATGCCCATTGTTCCCACTGGGTTTGGGTTAGTAATAATTTGCAGTGGCTCTATTTTCCCCCAGCATGCATTTTTTCACTATTTTGAATGTCTAAAGAATCCATATGATGTTCTGAAACACTTTACATTTTGCACTCTTATTATGGTCTTGATATGACTAAATTAAAATCATGGTCTAGAATTGGATATTGGTCTTGACTCAGTCTTGGCCCCGTTGTCCACCTCTCGATCTCGGTGTTGACTTGATTTCCTAGGTCTTGCTCTAGGTGGTCTCAATCACAACACTGAAGACAGCATGGCTGATAAAAGTGATAGTATATGATTTAGCAATTTTGAATCACTTCAGTATTTTGGATGGGTCTGAAGTCAATTTTAGCTCTGAAGTGGCCGCTGAGGAACAGGTTCTAGTAGCCTCTGGAAAATGTATGGAACATTCCATTAGGAGAGAAGACTGAGGAACCGACAGCGTAGAACTCCCTCCGATAGGGAGAGTGTAGTAGGAACCCATTACACACGTCAGTCTCACTGCTGAAATCCATTATATGATCACAGAGATCAATCGAAAAGGTTACTTTTTTTATGTCTGAATTTGAAACCGGCCCAGAGTGATGGATGTTTTTAGCCCTCGGTTTCCAGGAACCTGCTTGAAATTCCCTCATGCTGTCTCTTGTGTTGATAAGTCAATACTACTCCCAGAAACGACCATGCTCCACATCAGGAAGGGGGGTTGGAGGTTGGCTAAGAGGAATGAGAACTACTCTTAGCCCAGCCAGTAACTGGGGCTGGTTTAATCAGGTCTGCATCCTAAAAGCCACCCTATTTCCTTTATAGTGCACAGCTTTTTACCAGGGCCCATAGGGCTCTCTTCGTAAATAATGCACTATAAAGGGAATAGGGTGCAATTTGAGAAACACACCAAGTGGCCTAGCTAGACAATGGAGCTGCTGCTCTAAAGGGGTTTGGTCCTACCTCAATATGGTCCATCATAGAGGTGTTAGAAGCTGGATATGGGGACGGCCTGTTGCTTTATCTGTGACACATAACACTGGGAAACCAAAGAACATCGATTTTCATCCGAATTAGTTGGCAGGAAAAAGGATCAACGGTGAAATGTTTGTTTTCCATCCATCTATAGTAGAGGTCGACAGATTACTCGGAATGGCCAATTAATTAGGGCCGATTTCAAGTTTTGATAACAATCGGAAATCTGTATTTTTGGACACCGATTTGGCCAATTTTTTTTTTTTTACACCTTTATTAAACTAGGCAAGTCAGTTAAGAACACATTATCATTTTCAATGACTGCCTAGGAACGTGGGTTACCTGCCTTGTTCAGGGGCAGGACAACAGATTTTTACCTTGTCAGATCAGGGATTCAATCTTGCAACCTTACGGTTAACTCGTCCAATGCTCTATAACCACCTGCTATACGTTGCACTCCACGTGGAGCCTGCCTGTTACGCGAATGCAGTAAGAAGCCAAGGTAAGTTGCTAGCTAGCATTAAACTTATCTTATAAAAAACAATCAATCATACTCACTAGTTAACTACACATGGTTGATATTACTACACTGCTCAAAAAAACAAAGGGAACACTAAAATAACACATCCTAGATCTGAATTAATTAAATATTCTTATTAAATACTTTTCTTTACATAGTTGAATGTGCTGACAACAAAATCACATACAAATTATCAATGGAAATCAAATTTATCAACCCATGGAGGCCTGGATTTGGAGTCACACTCAAAATTAAAGTGGAAAACCACACTACAGGCTGATCCAACTTTGATGTAATGTCCTTAAAACAAGTCAAAATGAGGCTCAGTAGTGTGTGTGGCCTCCACGTGTATGACCTCCCTACAACTCCTGGGCATGCTCCTGATGAGTTGGCAGATGGTCTCCTGAGGGATCTCCTCCCAGACCTGGACTAAAGCATCCGCCAACTCCTGGACAGTCTGTGGTGCAACGTGGCGTTGGTGGATGGCGCGAGACATGATGTCCCAGATGTGCTCAATTGGATTCAGGTCTGGGGAATGGGCGGGCCAGTCCATAGCATCAATGCCTTCCTCTTGCAGGAACTGCTGACACACTCCAGCCACATGAGGTCTAGCATTGTCTTAAATTAGGAGGAACCCAGGGCCAACCGCACCAGCATATGGTCTCACAAGGGGTCTGAGGATCTCATCTCGGTACCTAATGGCAGTCAGGCTACCTCTGGCGAGCACATGGAGGGCGGTGCGGCCCCCCCCCAAAGAAATGCCACCCCACACCATGACTGACCCACCGCCAAACCGGTCCTGCTGGAGGATGTTGAAGGCAGCAGAATGTTCTCCATGGCGTCTCCAGACTCTCACGTCTGTCACATGTGCTCAGTGTGAACCTGCTTTAATCTGTGAAGAGCACAGGGCGCCAGTGGCGAATTTGCCAATCTTGGTGTTCTCTGGCAAATGCCAAACGTCCTGCACGGTGTTGAGCTGTAAGCACAACCCCCACCTGTGGACGTCGGGCCCTCATACCACCCTCATGGAGTCTGTTTCTGTCCGTTTGAACAGACACATGCACATTTGTGGCCTGCTGGAGTTCATTTTGCAGGGCTCTGGCAGTGCTCCTCCTTGCACAAAGGCGGAGTAGCGGGCCTGCTGCTGAGTTGTTGCCCTCCTACGGCCTCCTCCACGTCTCCTGATGTACTTGCCTGTCTCCTGGTAGCGCCTCCATGCTCTGGACACTACGCTGACAGACACAGAAAACCTTCTTACCACAGCTCGCATTGATGTGCCATCCTGGATAAGCTGCACTACCTGAGCCACTTGTGTGGGTTGTAGACTCAGTCTCATGCTACCACTAGAGTGAAAGCACCGCCAGCATTCAAAAGTGACCAAACATCACCCAGGAAGCATAGGAACTGAGAAGTGGTCTGTGGTCACCACCTGCAGAACCACTCCTTTATTGGGGGTATCTTGCTAATGTCCACCTGTTGTCTATTCCATTTGCACAACAGCATGTGAAATGTATTGTCAATCAGTGTTGCTTCCTCAGTGGACAGTTTGATTTCACAGAAGTGTGATTGACTTGGAGTTACATTGTGTTGCTCCAATTTGTAAGTCGCTCTGGATAAGTGCGTCTGCTAAATGACTTAAATGTAAATGTTAAATGTTGTTTAAGTGTTCCCCTTATTTTTTTGAGCAGTGTAGTTTATCTGGCGTGTCCTGTGTTGCATATAATCGATGCGGTGCGTATTCGCGAAAAAGGACTTTCGTTGCTCCAACGTGTACCTAACCATAAACATCCATGCCTTTCTTAAAATCAATACACAAGTATATATTTTTAAACCTGCATATTTACTTAATATTGCCTGCTAACATTAATTTCTTTTAACTAGGGAAATTGTGTCACTTCTCTTGCAACAGAGTCCGGGTATATGCAGTAGTTTGGGCCGCCTGGCTCATTGCGGACTGTGTGAAGACTATTTCTTCCTAACAAAGACAGCCAACTTCGCCAAACGGGATGATTTAACAAAAGTGCATTTGCGAAAAAAGCACAATCGTTGCACGAATGTACCGAACCATAAACATCAATGCCTTTCTTAAAATCAATACACAGATTTATGTATTTTTTAACCTGCATATTTAGCTAAAATAAATCCAGGTTAGCAAGCAATATTAACCAGGTGAAACGGTGTCACTTCCCTTGCGTTCATTGCACACAGAGTCAGGGTATATGCAACAGTTTGGACCGCCTGGCTCGTTGCGAACTAATTTGCCAGAATTTTGCGTAATTATGACATAACATTGAAGGTTGTGCAATGTATGTTGTTTTCTCCCCTTTTTCTCCCCAATTTTGTGGTATCCAATTGTTATTAGTTACTATCTTGTCTCATCGCTACAACTCCCATACGGCTCTTGTGAGAGACTAAGGACGAGAGCCATGCGTCTTCAGAAACACAACCCAACCAAGCCACACCGCTTCTTAACACAGCGCGCATCCAACCCGGAAGCAAGCCGCACCAATTTGTTGGAGGAAACACCGTACAGCTAGCGGCTTGGTCAGCGCGCACTGCGCCCGGCCCACCAGAGGAGTCAAGGATAACCCTACCGGCCAAAATCCTCCCTAACCCGGATGACGCTAGGCCAATTGTGCGTCGCCCCATGGACCTCCCGGTCACGGCCGGCTGCGACAGAGCCTGGGCTCGAACCCAGAGTCTCTGGTTAGACAACCGCGCCACCCAAGAGGCCTGTAACAGGAATATTTAGACTTATGGATGCCACCCATTAGATAAAATATGGAACGGTTCTGTATTTCATTGAAAGAATAAATGTTTTGTTTTCGAGATAGTTTCCGGATTCAACCATATTAATGACCTATGGCTCGTATTTGTGTGTTAAGTTATAATTAAGTCTATGATTTGATATAGCAGTCAGACTGAGCGATGGTAGGCACCAGAAGGCTCGTAAGCATTCATTCAAACAGCACTTTCGTGCGTTTTTCCAGCAGCTTTGTTTATGCCTTCAAGCCTATCAACTCCCGAGATTTGGCTGGTGTAACCGATGTGAAATGGCTAGCTAGTTAGCGGGATGCACGCTAATAACGATTGAAACGTCACTCACTCTGAGACTTGGAGTGGCTGTTCCACTGCATGGGTAACGCTGCTTCGAGGGTGGTTGTTATCAGTGTTCCTGGTTCGAGCCCAGGTAGGAGCGAGGAGAGGGACGGAAGCTATACTGTTACACTGACAATACTAAAGTGCTTATAAGAACATACAATAGTCAACGGTATATGAAATACAAATGGTATAGAGAGGAATAGTCCTATAATTCCTATAATAACTACAACCTAAAACTTCTTACCTGGGAATATTGAAGACTCATGTTAAAAGGAACCCCCAGCTTTCATATGTTCTCATGTTCTGAGCAAGGAACTTAAATGTTAGCTTTCTTACATGGCACATATTGCACTTTTACTTTCTTCTCCAACACTTTGTTTTTGCATTATATTAACCAAATTTAACATGTTTCATTATTTATTTGAGGCTACATTGATTTTATTGATGTATTATATTAAGTTAAAATGAGTGTTCATTTAGTTCTTGTAATTGTCATTATTACAAATAAATAAATAACGGACGATTTAATCGGTATCAGCTTTTTTTTTGGTCCTCCAATAATCGGTACCTGCGTTGAAAAATCATTGGTCGACCTCTAATTTATAGCTAACTACCCCTCATGCTACTGTGTTTGGATTTCGGCAATGAGAATATTGTTGATATTTCCTAGGTTTTGAATGGTATTTTGGCAGCATGGTTGATTAGTTCTAACAAATACAGGCAGTTACTGAGATTCAGATTTGATTGTCAAACTCTTGTGCATCGGTCTCATGCGTTTGCTGTTCAACAAACATTGCAAACGGTAGCTGCTGCAATTGGCTCTGATATGCTTTCTGCAAGAACAGTTGTTTCTAATGTTTTTAACCGGTTGTTTGTAATGAATTTTTCTCAAAGGAACCTCTGTTTCATGATCATTAACATTGAGGTATCCCCATTCTTAAGTGTGACTGAAGTGTAAAGTGCCTATCTGTAACGGTTCTCTTGTGGTGAAGGAGAGTTGGACCAAAATTCAGCGTGTAGATTGCGATCCATGTTTAATAAACAAACGTAAAACACAAATCAATTACAAACACTACAAAACAAAGAACGTAATGAATGTAACGAAAACCGAAACAGCATATACTTGTGTAAACTAACACAGAGACAGGAACAAGGACACTAAGGACAATCACCCACGAAACACCTGCCTCTGATTGAGAACCACTTCAGACAGCCATAGACTTAACTAGAACACCCCACTAAGCTACAATCCCAATACCAACACATCACATACAAAAACCCCATGCCACACCCTGGCCTGACCAAATAAATGAAGATAAACACAAAATACCTCGACCAGGACGTGACAGAACCCCCCCCCCCTAAGGTGCGGACTCCCGGACGCACCTCAAAACAATAGGGAGGGTCCGGGTGTGCGTCTGTCCATGGTGGTGGCTCGGGCGCGGGACGTGGACCCCACTCAATCACCGTCTTAGTCCCTCCTCCTCGCGTCCTTGGATAGTCCACCCTCGCCGCTGACCGTGGCCTAGTAGTCCTCACCCAGAACCCCACTGGACTGAGGAGCAGATCGGGGCCGAGGAGCAGATCTGGACCGAGGGGCAGCTCAGGCAGGTAGCTGAATCCGGCAGATCCTGGCTGGCTGGCGGTTCTGGCAGATCCTGGCTGGCTGGCGGTTCTGGCAGATCCTGGCTGGCTGGCGGATCTGGAAGAGTCTTGGCTGGCTGGCGGATCTGGAAGAGTCTTGGCTGACTGGCGGATCTGGAAGAGTCTTGGCTGACTGGCGGATCTGGAAGAGTCTTGGCTGACTGGCGGATCTGGAAGAGTCTTGGCTGACTGGCGGATCTGGAAGAGTCTTGGCTGACTGGCGGATCTGGAAGAGTCTTGGCTGACTGGCGGATCTGGAAGAGTCTTGGCTGACTGGCGGATCTGGAAGAGTCTTGGCTGACTGGCGGATCTGGAAGAGTCTTGGCTGACTGGCGGATCTGGAAGAGTCTTGGCTGACTGGCGGATCTGGAAGAGTCTTGGCTGACTGGCGGATCTGGAAGAGTCTTGGCTGACTGGCGGATCTGGAAGAGTCTTGGCTGACTGGCGGATCTGGAAGAGTCTTGGCTGACTGGCGGATCTGGAAGAGTCTTGGCTGACTGGCGGATCTGGAAGAGTCTTGGCTGACTGGCGGATCTGGAAGAGTCTTGGCTGACTGGCGGATCTGGAAGAGTCTTGGCTGACTGGCGGATCTGGAAGAGTCTTGGCTGACTGGCGGATCTGGAAGAGTCTTGGCTGACTGGCGGATCTGGAAGAGTCTTGGCTGACTGGCGGATCTGGAAGAGTCTTGGCTGACTGGCGGATCTGGAAGAGTCTTGGCTGACTGGCGGATCTGGAAGAGTCTTGGCTGACTGGCGGATCTGGAAGAGTCTTGGCTGACTGGCGGATCTGGAAGAGTCTTGGCTGACTGGCGGATCTGGAAGAGTCTTGGCTGACTGGCGGATCTGGAAGAGTCTTGGCTGACTGGCGGATCTGGAAGCTGTCTTGGCTGACTGGCGGATCTGGAAGCTCCAGTCTTGGCTGACTGGCGGATCTGGAAGAGTCTCTGGCTGCTGACTGGCGGATCTGGAAGAGTCTCTGGCTGACTGGCGGATCTGGCTGCTCCACGCAGACTGGCGGATCTGGAAGCTCCACGCAGGCTGACTGGCGGATCTGGAAGAGTCTTGGCTGACTGGCGGATCTGGAAGAGTCTTGCTCCACGCTGACTGGCGGATCTGGCTGCTCCAAGACTGGCGGATCTCCACGCAGACTGGCGGATGGCTGCTCCACGCTGACTGGCGGATCTGGCTGCTCCACGCTGACTGGCGGATCTGGCTGCTCCACGAGTCTCTGGCTGACTGGCGGATCTGGAAGAGTCTTGGCTGACCACGGCTGGGATCTGGAAGAGTCTTGGCTGCTCCACGACTGGCGGATCTGGAAGCTCTTGGACTGACGGATCGGATCTGGAAGAGTCTTGGCTGAGACTGGCGGATCTGGCTGCTCCACGCTGACTGGCGGATCTGGAAGAGTCTTGGCTGACTGGCGGATCTGGCTCCAGAGTCTTGGCTGCTCCACGCAGACTGGCGGATCTGGCTGCTCTTGGCTGACTGGCGGATCTGGAAGAGTCTTGGCTGACTGGCGGATCTGGAAGAGTCTTGGCTGCTCCACGCACTGACTGGCGGATCTGGAAGAGTCTTGGCTCCACGACTGGCGGATCTGGCTGCTCTTGGCAGACTGGCGGATCTGGCTGCTCCACGTCTCTGGCTGCTCCACGAGACTGGCGGATCTGGAAGAGTCTTGGCTGACTGGCGGATCTGGAAGCTCCAGTCTTGGCTGACTGGCGGATCTGGAAGGCGGATCTTGCGGCTCCACGACTGGCGGATCTGGAAGAGTCTTGGCTCCACGACTGGCGGATCTGGAAGAGTCTTGGCTGACTGGCGGATCTGGAAGAGTCTCCACGGCTGACTGGCGGATCTGGAAGAGTCTTGGCTGACTGGCGGATCTGGAACGAGTCTTGGCGGCTCCACGAGACTGGCGGATCTGGCGGTCTTGGCTGACTGGCGGATCTGGAAGAGCTCCACGCAGACTGGCGGATCTGGCGGAGTCTTGGCTGACTGGCGGATCTGGAAGAGTCTTGGCTGACTGGCGGATCTGGCGGAGTCTTGGCTGACTGGCGGATCTGGAAGGCTCTTGGCTGACTGGCGGATCTGGACGCAGACTGTCTCTGGCTCCACGCAGACTGGCGGATCTGGAAGAGTCTTGGCTGACTGGCGGATCTGGAAGAGTCTTGGCTGACTGGCGGATCTGGCTGCTCCACGCAGACTGGCGGATCTGGCTGCTCCACGCAGACTGGCGGATCTGGCTGCTCCACGCAGACTGGCGGATCTGGCTGCTCCACGCAGACTGGCGGATCTGGCTGCTCCACGCAGACTGGCGGATCTGGCGGCTCCACGCAGACTGGCGGATCTGGCGGCTCCACGCAGACTGGCGGATCTGGCGGCTCCACGCAGACTGGCGGATCTGACTGCGCTGAACAGGCGGGATACTCCGGCAGCGCTGGAGAGGCGAGGCGCACTGTAGGCCTGATGCTTGGTGCTGGCACTGGTGGGACTGGACCAAGAACATGAACAAGAAGCCTGGTGCGGAGAGCTGCTACCAAAGGGCTGGGGTGTGGAGGTGGTACTGGATGGACCAGACCGTGCAGGCGCACTAGAGCTCTTGAGCACCGAGCCTGCCCGACCTTACCCGGTTGAATGCTCTCGGTCGCCTTGCTAGTGCGGCGAGGTGGAATAGCCCGCACTGGGCTATGCAGGCGAACCGGAGACACCGAGCGCAAGGCTGGTGCCATGTAAGCCGGCCCAAGGAGACGCACTGGGGACCAGATGCGTAGCGCCGGCTTCATGGCATTTGGCTCGACGCTCAATCTAGCCCGGCCGATACGCGGAGCTGGAATATACCGCACCGGGCTATGCACTCGTACTGGAGACACCGTGCGCACCACAGCCATAACACGGTGCCTGCCCGGTCTCTCTAGCCCCCCGGTAAGCACAGGGAGTTTGCGCAGGTCTCCTACCTGGCATAGCCATACTCCCTGTGAGCCTCCCCCCAAGACATTTTTGGGGCTGACTCTCAGGCTTCCATCCGCGTCGCCGTGCTGCCTCCTCATACCAGAGCCTCTCCGCTTTCCTTGCCTCCACTTGGGGCGGCGATATTCTCCAGGCTGAGCCTAGGGTCCTTCACCGTCCAGTTCGTCCTCCCATGTCCAGTCCTTCTCTCGCAGCACCTTGGGGCGGCTACACTCCCCTGGTTTAGCCCAGGGTCCTCTCCCGTCGAGGATTTCCTCCCAAGTCCAGAAATTCTTGTCGCGCTGCTCCTGCAGCTGCTGATGCCTGTTACCACGCTGCTTGGTCCGGGTGTGGTGGGTGATTCTGTAACGGTTCTCTTGTGGTGAAGGAGAGTCGGACCAAAATGCAGCGTGTAGATTGCGATCCATGTTTAATAAACAAACGTAAAACACGAATCAATTACAAACACTACAAAACAAAGAACGTAACGAAAACCGAAACAGCCTATACTTGTGTAAACTAACACTGAGACAGGAACAAGGACACTAAGGACAATCACCCACGAAACACACAAAGAATATGGCTGCCTAAATATGGTTCCCAATCAGAGACAATGATAAACACCTGCCTCTGATTGAGAACCACTTCAGTCAGCCATAGACTTAACTAGAACACCCCACTAAGCTACAATCCCAATACCAACACACCACATACAAAAACCCATGCCACACCCTGGACTCCACCAAATAAATGAAGATAAACACAAAATACCTCGACCAGGGCGTGACACTATCAGTCTCTCGGACCGTTTCCAGTCCTTGCATGCATCCCAAATTGCACCCCCTTCCCTATGGGGCCTGGTCAAAAGTAGGTCACTAAATAGGGAACAGGGTGCCATTTGGGACATCATCCTCTTTCCCTGTTGTGTGCTGCATTGGCCGACTGTCTGACTGCAGTGCAACAAACAACATCCCGGGCCCCAACCAACTCACTCCAACTAATGGCCTTTCACACTAATGGGATAATGGAGATGGGATAATGAGATAATGCAGCATGATACCTCTGTCCTACCTCTGAAGCTGATTGCCCATGGCTAATTGTCACTATTCTAATGAATATGCTAAATTAGGAAAATCAAATTTGGACACGTGTATATGCTCATTTGGAAGGCACTTACACTCGCCTACGTATTACAACTTTTAATTTGGCTTTATTCTCCAGCATTTTGTATTCAAGAACAAATGTTTTATTATAGGCGACAGTACAGAATGTCACCTTTTTATTTAAGGGTGTTTTCATACATACAGTGTGGAGAGCAAGTATTTGATACACTGCTCATTTTACAGGTTTTCCTACTTACAAAGCATGTAGAGGTCTGTAATTTTTATCATAGGTACACCTCAACTCTGAGAGACAGAATCTAAAACAAAAATCCAGAAAATCACATTATATGATTTTCAAGTAATAAATTTGCATTTTAATTGCATGACAAGTATTTTATCACCTACCAACCAGTAAGAATTCCGGATCTCACAGACCTGTTCGTTTTTCTGTAAGAATCCCTCCTGTTCTCCACTCGTTACCTGTATAAAAGACACCTGTAAAAAAAAAAAAAAACTCAAACAGACTCTAACCTCTCCACAATGGCCAAGACCAGAGAGGGTGTAAGGACATCAGGGATACAATTGTAGACCTGCACAAGGACCTGGTCAATGACCTGAAGAGAGCTGGGACCACAGTCTCAAATAAAACCATTAGTAACACACTACGCCGTCATGGATTATAATCCTGCAGTGCACGCAAGGTCCCCCTGCTCAAACCAGCGCATGGTCAGGCTCATCTGAAGTTTGCCAATGACCATCTGGATGATCCAGAGGAGGAATGGGAGAAGGTCATGTGGCCTGATGAGACAAAAATATTGCTTTTTGGTCTAAACTACACTCGCCGTGTTTGGAGGAAGAAGGATGAGTACAACCCCAAGAACACCATCCCAACCGGGAAGCATGGAGGTGGAAACATCATTCTATGGGGATGCTTTTTGCTTTTCTGCAAAGGGGACAGGACGACTGCACCATATTGAGGGGAGGATGGATTGGGACATGTATCGCGAGATCTTGGCCAACAACCTCCTTCCCTCAGTAAGAGCATTGAAGATGGTTCGTGGCTGGGTCTTCCAGCATGACAACGACCTAAAACACACAGCCAGGGCAACTAAGGAGTGGCTCTGTAAGAAGGATGGTCCTGGAGTGGCCTAGCCAGTCTCCAGACCTGAACCCAATAGAAAATCTTTGGAGGGAGCTGAAAGTCTATTTCCCAGCGACAGCCCCGAAACCTGAAGGATCTGGAGAAGGTCTGTATGGAGGAGTAGGCCAAAAACCCTGCAGCAGTGTGTGCAAACCTGGTCAAGAACTACAGGTAACGTATGATCTCTGTAATTGCAAACAAAGGTTTCTGTACCAAATATTAAGTTCTGCTTTTCTGATGTATCAAATACTTATGTCATGCAATAAAATGCAAATGACATACTTAAAAATCATACAATGTGATTTTCTGAATTTTCACAGTTGAAATGTACCTATGATACAAATTACAGACCTCTACATGCTTTGTAAGTAGGAAAACCTGCAAGATCGGCAGTGTATCAAATACTTTTTCTCCCCACTGTATGCTTTACTGTTTAGAAATGAATGCACTTTATGTATCTAGTCCCTCCATTTGAAAATGTTATAGGTATTTGGACAAATACACTTATAGTGTATTAAATTTAGTCAAGTTTAGTATTTGGTTCCATGCAATAATTAGACCTAGCTTCCATTTTGGAGTCACTTTTATTGTACATAAGAATATAATCTGTTCCTGAACACTTCTATATTAATGTGAATGCTACAATAATTACGGATAATCATGAATGATGAATGAGCAAGTTCCAGATGTACAAAGATCATGCCCCCAAAACAAGCTAGCCTCTCACCATTACCAATAACAGGGAAGGTTAGGATTTGTTATTTTTATTTCACCTTTTATTTAACTAGGCAAATTAAAAGTTTTTGCGTCACTGCCCAAATAAATACGTAGGGGAGTGTATGTGGATGGTATGCACTTGGGCATGGAAAGGGAGATTGAGGCTTACAAACAACTGAACACACAGCCTAGCCTTGTCATCGGGAATTGGGCTGTGCCCGTTTTGGCTGTCTAGCCTGTCAGCAGTCTCATGGCACCGTTAGAATCCCAATTTGGTCAGTCATACACCATTGCAATGACAAGGCCAATCTCTGTGTGCCATTTCCTCACTGGAGTGTAGCCTTGCCACATGCTTTAGCACGGCCATTGACTATGTATTAACCATTGAACCATGCCTTGGCTGTAGCCCTACATATTTTGTGAAACAAGGCAAGCAGCATAGTCCCTAAAGCAAGCTAGGTTCCATTTTTGTTTGTGGTCTCTGTGCCATTTTATGGCACATTGAACCAGAACTGACCCAATGTGGACCATCTCCAGTAGCCTCCACTCATTTTATTTTATTTGAAATAAAACCGTAAGATACACTGTGGATGTCTGTCTCAAAATTATTTCATACTGCAGGGGTCTAAATGTGGCAAGTAGCCTAATATAAAGCTATTTGATGAAGCATTTGTTACACCTGGCTTATCAAGACCACCACCGACTGAATAAGAATCATCGATCGGAATGATAATTACACACTAAATTGGACTGCGACGTCCCCTAGGCAGAGATAGAGGCTGAACCAACAAAGTTTGTTGTTTGCCCTCCTAATTCCTGCAGACTTTCAAAATTAGGATCTCAAGGATTTTTTTTTACTTTTCATTATCACATTACATGAGGAGATGAGGTATATAGTGTATAAAGAATTCCTCGTTATTAATGAAGGTTCCTGTAGCAGTCACATTAAAGAAACATTAGATTTGCGTCACGTTTTAGCCCTTAATTACAACCATTAATCACGTTTGAAACAATGTGCACACAGAGACTGAAATATGATATGAAAAACTAGAGATAAATAAGATCAGTCCTCTGCTCTCTCCACCACTTTGGTTGGCCGATTAGCATATGATAATTAGTTATGGGCAATTGGCCTCTTGGATGGTTTCATTAAAAAGCATCACACTGGGACCTCATTAACAAGCTAATATAGGGGACTCTGTTAGACTTGGCTTACCCTTGTCGATTAAATTTAAACTAGAACAGGGGATACATCTCAAATGGCACCCTATTCCCTTTATAGTACACTATTTTAGACCAGGGCCTCGAATGTTTCTCACTCATCATTATTCACGATTCATTCAGGACTCTCCGTTATCACGGTAGCATCCAGATGAATGTAGAAGTGTTTAGAAACATATTCTAAGTTACAATAAAAATGTCGAAACATTTATTTACCATGTATTGCTATTGGGCACAAAATAAAATGAAACGCAACCCAAACAAACAGCAAATTCACCCAGCAAGTTTGTAAAGTGACAAGCCTAATGTAATCATTGTGTGCTAAGAATATGGTTCCAAATACTACACTTTTGACGACACAAGTGAATTTGTCCCAATTCTTTTGGTCTGCTAAAATAGGGGGATTATGTACAATAACTGCTGTAATTTCTAAACGGTTCACCCGATATGGATAAAAATGCTCTCAAATCAAAGCTGTAAATCTGCACTTTAACCTCTTGACAATCCAAAGTGCTGGCGTACAGAGCAAAACATTTTTGTTACTGTCCCAATACTTTTGGAGCTCACTGTAATTTACAGTGTTTGTTTATTAATAATGTTTTAGATGTTAGCTTAAGAGCTGAAATGCAATTTCATTAAGACTCAAATAGGCCTACAGTCTTGCGATCAAATGTGTGACTTACGCCACAACATTTCGCTTAGTGCCCCCAAAAGGCTAGGCATGTTGCCTTGTCATCAAAACTCACTTAGATATCAATTTCAAGACAGATATCAAAGCATATTCACATAGAGAGTGCACATCCATTTACGGGGGAAAGATATTATAACGGCACCTCGACTCAAAATGAAATGGTCACACAGCAACCCTTATCCTCCCAGATGTTGCACCTTAAGAAGACGATAGAGAACATAGGAAGAATTGTACTAATTTGAAAGTAGTTGTCCATAATCCCCTGCTGTCATTGACGGGAAAGATTACTTTGGTCCTGAGAAGTCTGGAGAGGTTGAGAGGTCTCCCTGGATCTTATCAGAGTGGCACATTGAGCAGTTCTCTTTCCTTCGTTCTTTCCTTCTTTCTTCCCCCCCCCCCTGTTTGGGAATGAGCTGAAAAACACACTCTTCAGATGTTAGTGTCAAGTTAGGGAAGGAACAGAAGATGGACACTATGTCTTTAATTTGCAACTTCCGGAAGATGGCTTTCACATCTATATTTAGTTTTATAATCTCCAAGCCAACGCTGGGATACAAATAACCCGCGTAGTAGGAAGACCAGAGTGTGTTGGCAGGTCTTGCTAACAAGATTTATTTCAGATCAGGGAAGGGAGTTGAGCTGCCAACTGAATTATTGATATGTCTCTGTAGTGACCTGCCACAGACTAGGGCACAAAGTTAATTTCAACAAATCTCTGACAGCTTACTGTAATAGGACCAATCCAGCTCAGCAGCAACAGAAAATCTATTTTTCCTTCCTGACCTTATTACTTTAAGGGATTACTGTGGCGGTTTGGATGATTAGAACTCTTAGCAGCAACAATGCCATGAAGCAACCATCATCACCCCTCAAATAACTGTATCCATAGCTGTCTGCCCCAGAGATAGCAGTTTAGAGAAAACATTAAATCCCCATAACCTGTAGCCAATTCACTCCTCACAGCAGAAATGGCACCAGGATTGGTATTACTGTATGGTTTAGGCTAATGGAATCATCGAATTCAGTGCCAATTTATGCTACTGTCTTTTCAAACTCCACCTCCAGTCAAGGGGGAGGGCTGCTTACAGCAATTAATAGGCTGTTCGAGGCTTTATTTATGCACTTTCATCAGTACACAGAGCTCCCGCTGTGCAAAGCCTTACAGCCAAACCATCAACCTTGGCCCAGCTGGTGTGAGTGTATTTACCTTGGAACACAGCAACACATCACCTCTGACTGGTAATCACTTAGTTTCTAATGAAACACCAACTGATTCAGATACCACTACCCAACATAATAGGCAATATCGTTAGTGCACAGGCCTACTTAATAATGGCCTTGAAAGTTTGCCAAGATTTGAGTGTGAAGATACTGTGTGTAGACATTCCATCATTCTATTAATTTCAGATAATTGTCTTTCCTTATCAAGTATCCCAGACCTCAGATAAGTTCATGTCGTTTGGCCTTAATTAGCATTGGATATGCTTTGTGCAGCTTTGGCGGACGTTAGAAAGCATATGAAATGGAAGAGAGCGGGAAATGTCCAATGTTCCAGTTGAAGGCAGCGGTGACACAAAGCTCTGCATGGTCGTTCATAACAGGAGTTGTTGCACGAGTGCTGTGCTCCACACAATGAAAGTCCTGAATAAAATCCATACGGACTGTGTTTGATTGTAAAATAGAAAAGGGAGTACATGGTTCTTTTAGAACCAGATCTCAGAGGTATGGATCTTCGGGAGCCCAAAGCAGTGGCATTAAAGAGTGTTTGCTGTGTGTAACCCCATTATCTCTATTTTAGTTTAAGGCCATGAGATGTGGCATTCTGTAAGCATCCCCTTGTTTTTTTAATGCACAGTATCTTGTGGGCTCTGCTTGTCTGAAATAGCTGACACATTTTCCCACTTGATTACTTCTTTCTCCAATTTCTGCCACAACAGATAAGTTATTCATTTACAAGTTCTTATTATCCTTAAATTGTTTTTACCTTTCAATGCATTTTGATGATAACAGTTGATGCTAGACAAGTCATCATCTTATTCAATGCTTGAGTAAAGCAATTAGTATTTTAGTTGGGGATTATCCTTGGTTTTTTTTAAAGCAGTTTTGATTTCTCAGACCTTAGCTGACTCATACCTGGGTAAGTTTGCAGGCAAACATGCTCCTTTATTAACCTGCCTCTTGCTGTGGAGGAAGAAGTGTCTGCATACCAAATGGCACCTTATTCACTATATGGTACACTACTTTTGACTAGAGACCTGTGATAGTGCACTAAATAGAGAATTGGGTGCCATTTAGGATACAGACAGTTTACCTGCTGTTCAGACCAGGCCAGGGAGAGGTGGGGAAGCATGAACATAATTAAACACTGTGTCCTTCGCCCCTAACCTTGGCAGTCAGGGGCGAAGGACACTGTCTACCGGTGTTGTAGCTAGCTGCCTCCCACCTGTCTTTTTCGACTGGGATTTATCGGCGTTTGGCATCCAATGTTATGGTGCATTACTGCCACCTACTACCGTACTGGAGTCTCCCACCTGTGTACCGGAGTCCTAGCTGAAAAGTGTACCAATAGAAGTATAAAGATGCAGGAACGCCCTGAATTGCGGGCCACAGTCACACTTTTCTCGGTTTTGTTGCTTCTGTGAGATCTCATAAGTGTTTCTCAGAAAGCTACATTTTAACATGCTTATTAAAATCCATTTTGAATTCCCATGTTCCCCCATTCCATCAAGAATGGTCATGCTTGCAGCGTTTGTGTGGTGTTAATTCTTTAGCAGCTTGGTCCAAGTTAGTCCAACTGAGGCTTATTAAATGGGGTGAAATGTTCCAAGAGATGCAGAAAGAAATGTGATAAATTTAACATTGCAGCCATTATATACCTTATTTGCCTGTCTGCAAGGTTCTGAAAGTTCCAAACTAGTAAATAACCCAAGGCTTGTACCTTATCCCTTCCTCCCAGTCATACCTGCACCCAGAATTCCAAATAACATACACCCAAAGAGAGAATGTTTACTTTAAAGCCCCTGTGCATTTTTTAATGAAGGCTATTATGTCTAACAAATCAAATCATTTTCAAAATGTCAGTGTTATTTCCACCTCATAGTGTGGAAATACTATATAAAAGAATACATGAAAATCATGTTAACTGCACTGCCTCTTTAAAATATGAGTTTTTATTAGTGACACAGATTGACACTGTACCTCATGATTTCCACAGCACAAACATCTTGAATGAATGCTGATAAACTCAGTGGCCGGGTGCAGTCAGAGCAGAGCCACAGTGAATGTGTAGCTGTGTAGCCTATTTGATTTCCAGAAAGCTCAGGGCCACATTTCTCATGTGTGATGCCGGCAACTTCAGTGATCCGTGGAGTATTTGCAGTGATTGACCAGATGTTCGGACGTCAGAGGCAATGAATAACTAATGAGGCTGAGAATCGGATCTCTCTCGCCGTCAGTAAAAAGAAAATTAGTTTTTTTTTCTCCCCCTGCTAGATGATTATGCTTTTGATGTTCCTGTCTTGCTGAAATGTTAATAGCCTTCAACTCAGTTCAATGCTTTATTTCGGAGGAAAAGCAGTTTGATTTGTTTGGGAAGAGAACATTTAAATTGTGTTCTATACCATTATAGCTGCAGTAATAGCATACAGCGGGAACATAAAATGCTTCCGAAAGGACTTTTATTTAACGAGATATGTTAGGATAAGCATCAACAACCTGGCATTGTGTTCTGATAAGTAGGGTATGCTGCTGCGGAATAGGCCTAGTGGCTCGCTCTCCTCAGGGAATGGGTATTTGTTAGTTTATAATCTCAAGTCCTCGGGGTTGGGGGGAGAGGATTAAAAAAAAAAACTTTAGGGGCCTGAGAGAGAGACAGCATCTGAGAGTTGCTGCATCAGGATTTGAATGGAGGACATTGAAAGGAAAATACAAGGGGCAGTAAAGGAAGCAATGCAGGCAGGATTGGTCAAAAGTAGAGCACTACATAGGGGGATATGGTGCTGTTTGGAATATCTCTGCTGTACATACGTAGCTTGATCCCCTCAGTGGGTGTCACTGTTATGAATTTCTGTGTACGCCATTGTTGTAAAGTGATAATGCCATTCGAAAGGAGGTGACATGATTTGTCATCAATCTGTGCAGGTATGTGATCATCATTAAATCAAAATCACCATTAAATCAAAGTTTCATTCTAATGGTCGATCAATAGAATGCAAATGTTACTGGCAATGTCCATCCCTTATTAAACCAGGAAATATTAGTGAGATCTCTCCACATACACTCACTCACTTCTGAGTAGACAGAGAGAGAGGTCATAGAAGGAGAAATCCGAGCTATGAATCACACATGACCTTATGTCCAAGAGTTCAGTCACCCAGGCTAAATCTGAAGTTTTTGTCCCAAATGGCGCTCTATTTCCTTTATAGTGAACTACCTTTGACCTGGACCTATAGGCTTTGGTCATAGTGCACTGGTTAAAAGTGGTGCACTATATCAGGGACAGGGTGCCATTTGAGACGCAGTCCTAGCCTCTCTCTGCACACTGCCCAGCCAGGCCCCTATCTCTCTCTCTGATGGTTACCCAGCTCTCCTCTGCAGCAGGCCTGCTCTCTCTCTCTCTCGCTCCCTGGAGACCAGGGACAGGCCAAGTTAGAGGGACCAATTAAATGTCCATGCTTGACTTATTTATTTTCTGCCGAGATTACACTAGCCTTCACTTCAGCCTTGGCTGCGTCACAAATGGCACCCTATTCCCTATTTGGTGCACTACGTTTGACCTGAAACATCTGGGCCCTAGTCAAAAGTAGTCCACTATATAGGGAAAAGGCTGCCATCTGGGACACAGGCTTTCTCTCTCTGTGGTGCTGGCTCCCATGACTTTAATTTAGATGATACGTGTAAAATATTCTCCCTCAAATTGGCCCAGCCAAGCAGGTGTAATATGCTGACTTATTCTCCATATTCGGTACAACTGTTGAGAGGCTGTTTGAGATACAGGGGGCCATTTGGACATGATTTACCCTACTTGCCAGGAACCCCCCCCGATGACCAAAGCGTGGCTTCATTCAACAACAACAAAAAACTCTGGAGATTAAATGTCTTGTTTTCCCTGTGCCATCTCAATCTTTGATCCGAATATACTGGGTTATCTTGTTCAATGGTTCCCCCTTCCTCTGATTCAACATGGTTCCTGTCTCCTCTGCTTGCTGTGTGGTGTTTTAGAGTTAAACTTCTCCCTGGTGTCAAAATGCTTGCTCTAACCTCCTCTATTTTATGTAAATGTTTACAGTTTGTCAGTGGTAGCGTATTTATTTGACTAATGCACATATAACCACACAGCGTATTATCCTTACATTTGTCAACATTGTGTTAGAAACAGCCTCAAAAAAGGCTTTTGACTATCTAATGAATTCCTAGAAAGGCATTGTGGTTCTCTCCTCCTCCTAAGCCATTGAGGGGTTTAGGTGTTTGATAGAGCATAACAAAATTGTGAAACTATCTATGAATCCAAAGCTGTCGTTTGATGAAGATGTTACAGTGCATTTGAAAGCCTTGGGACAATTGGGACTAAAACACACAGCCTAAGCGTCTATCTTTCCCGCTCTCTATAATATGCTTTGATTATTTTTGCTTTATGCACATAATTAAACCTCCCCCCCCCCTTCTCTGATGGGGCCCAGGGCTGGCTCTAGCCTTTTTGGAGCCCTAAGCAAGATTTGGCTTGGGGGCCCCCCACCTTGTGGCATATCATTTTTGTGGCCCCCCTCTTGACGGTGGAGAGAAACATTTTGGTTTTAAAGTTCAATATTCTGTAATTCTACACATTTTGCCATGGGGTGGAGAGAATGTTCGACCACTTATGCCTGGAACCGACCCTGATGGGGCCTATCGCTCAAGGTATAACTGGTGTAGTACTTGTTTTCCTAATCCTTGCAAAATCCACACTTTAAATTCTGTTGTGATAGCGTTTTGGTATTGGCTTTTCCTTTTCAAACAGACGGACACCTCATCCTCTCAGGTGTGTTGGTGAGCTTTGACTAATGCAGATAATCCTTCTCGGATGGAGTATGAATCGAGAAACTGAACATTTAACCTGACTGGTGAGAAGGGAATAGAACAACAGTATTTACATAATTAACTTAATTAAGATGCAATGATGCTACCTGAGTGTCAGGAAATAGAACTATCTGTTTCTTCCTCATGCCGAAGTGGCCACATCTTCTTAAAACTGCTGAGCATCACTACAGTTGGAGTGAAAAAACACATTGGGAAAATTTGCTGTGGGACAGAAACAATAAAGGATGTCCAGGATGTCCATTCAGGAAAAAACATTAGATTATTCATTTGACATGATGTAGTTGGGTTTAGCATACACTTTTATGCTAAACCCACTTACCAGTAGGTCAACATAACATCCGCTTTACGCCAGCTGTTAATAAACACTACAGGGAGCCACTGTCACTACCAGCCACATGCATGTGTTGAGATTGCCTGGTGAAGCAGAAAGTCCCCGCAGAGAGGAGAAATCAGGTCTGTGTCTGACTTTGGAGGCTGAAGGAGGGAAATCAGTCTCATGGTCTCAGCGGTTATATAATGACCACTCCTCTTTTTTTCTGTCCTCTCTACTGTCTCTCTCTTTCTCTGTCCCTCTCCATCCCACTTTTTTCTGTCCTCTCTACTGTCTCTCTCTTTCTCTGTCCCTCTCCATCCCACTTTTTTTCTGTCCTCTCTACTGTCTCTCTCTTTCTCTGTCCCTCTCCATCCCACTTTTTTCTGTCCCTTCTGTTTCTGTCCATCTCTCTCTCTTAAACCTCTGCCAGCTGGATCCTTAGGGTCTCAGAGCCTGACTGTGCTGCTCTCAGTCATTTAGCTCTGTTTACCTGGTGGGAATGGCCTCTGGCTGTTGTAATGGTAATAGCCATGATGATGATGATGATGATAATAATAGCCTCAGTATTTGGAATCATAGCCGTGAGACCTCTAAGTGGTTACCTAATGTAACATGGTTCCTTTTAGCACCTCGTTTCACACCTGTGATAAAGTCAGATACGAACCGCGTCAAGTGAAAATTGAAATGACAGAATGACTCATTAAAAGTGAACTCCGTCAGAGAAAGAGGTGATACCCTCGCTACATAACTAATTGACCTGGGTTTAATACGGGGCGCTTAATAATGCAGTCCTTAACATGAATGCTATTCATTTTCGATTATATTATCATCTCCTCTTCAACTGCGAGGGGAAACAATTTAGAGAGAAGGAAATGTAATGAACTATAAAACAAACTGTGATGAACCAACAGCAGTATAACGATACACTGCCTCCCTCCTGACCTCCCTTGCTCAGTGAGTGAGCAGTACTCTGGGTGTGTCCCAACTGGCACCCTATTCCCTGGTCGAAAGTAGTGCACTATAAAGGATATAGGGTGCCATTTTTGTGACTCGACAAGAGAGTGACATTTTGGGAAGAAGGCACAGAGCTTTCTTCAGGCTGAGGTAATTATTTTGGGCCTCCATTGGTTTAATAGCTGTTACCATTTAGATGCCTTCTCCACCACAATGCAACATGCTGACTCTGCTGTTCTCAAGCCCATGTTATAGTCCCTGCCCTCCAACCCACTTGATCGTGAACTTTCAAAACATATGTGAAGTTTTGCATTTTTGAAGAGCCTACAGCTACAAAAAGATAGGATATAACAAGCAAATCTGACAGTAAAATACTGGGTATAGGTATAGTGGACTAGCAAGCAGATTGGAACACATTTGATTTCTCTACATTAGGTGGGAGGATATGACTTCTTTCTCCATCCAAGTGGGGTTGATTGCCTCTATGCTTTAGATGAGACATATCTTTCAAAAATGAAGTCTTGATCGCAGTGTTACATACCGTAGCAGTGTTAACACATTAGTTTTATGTTGCTGACAAACAGAAAATTGAAAAGGCATCTTTAAACAATTGACCTTGAAAAATACTGTCTCGTTCCCCATGGTCAAGAACCTTGCAGAGCCTTTCAATTTCAGTTGAGTTTCCGTGCACATAAGAGTTAAACAAATCAAGTCCCACTCCCTGCTCTCTATCTCTATGGCTATTTTTATCCATCCAACTGACAGATCAAGTGGCACTGATCATCACATCTGCTCATTAGAGGTGAGGGAGAGAGAGAGAGCGAAACTGGAAATCATGCATCAATGTGTCACCAGGTAGGATTGTCCAACAACCCCTGGGGAGACAGTGCTCCCACTACTAGGTTAAGTCCAAAGGCAATACCTGGGATCACTTTTAGACGATGTAGGCCTTGAGCAGGGGTTCCCAAACTTTTTTGACCCATGACCTCATTTTGATATCTGAAAATTCTCGCGACCCAACTAGTGCTGTGGCAGTCATTACATTTTGTCAGCCGGTGATTGTCATTCAAATAATTGCCGGTCTCACGGTAATTGACCATTAATTAACACATTTAGCATCTCAGGCTTCCACGCATATCCTACAAGCCTCTAATGTGGATCTTTGGAACATTTGACATTTTAGGCAATTTAATATAGCCTACAACATCACAATGCATCCATTATTTATTTTAGGCAGCATTATGATATGAACAAAATGTAGCATATTTAATAAGAACAGAATAGCATATTCTAAGTCGTCCTTATGTTAGTCCTTGATCTGGTTATGCCATGGGGCTGTGGGCTACACTAGTTTATTAATCAATGGCATTATTTTATAGTAAGAACAATACAATTGAACATAGCTGAATGAAATAGAAAGGATATTTTTCCACAAATGTTTTTCAAGGGAGTGTGCACATGTGGCTCTTCTGTGTTGAGTGGTTAACAAAGAAACAGGTCCTCACGCACCTACTCATTCCAGGGTTTTTGTTTATTTTTAGTATTTTCTACCTATCGAATCATGTAGTTACCAAAACATTTTATATTTGCGAATCTTCAATGTAGCCACCCTTTGCCTTGATGACAGCTTTCCACGCTCTTGGAATTCCCTCAACCAGCTTCATGAAGTAGTCACCTGGAATGCATTTCGATTTTCGGGTGTGCCTTGTCAAAAGTTCATTTGGAATTTCTTTCCTTCTTAATGCATTTGAGCCAATCATTTGTGTTGTGACAAGGTACTGTAGAGATGGTATACAGAAGATAGCCCTATTTGGTAAAAGACCAAGCCATAATATGGACAAGAACCACTCAAATAAGCAAATGGAAATGACATTCCATCAATATATTAAAACATGAAGATCAGTCAATGTGGATTTTTTTTAAAGTGTCTTTAAGTGCAGTCAAAAAAAGGATCATGTGCTCTGATGAAACTGGCTCTCACGAGGACCGCCACATAAAAGGAAGACCCACAGTTACCTCTGCTGTAGAGGATACATTCATTAGAGTTACCAGCCTCAGAAATCGGCAATTCATTTCTGGTTCCAACCTCCGTGTCTTTGTAAGACGCAGAGAAGGTGAATGGATGATCTCTTTATGTGTGGTTCCCATTGTGAAGCATGGAGGAGGAGGTGTGATTTTGTGGGGGTGCTTTGCTGGTGACACTGTCAGTGATTTATTTAGAATTCAAGGCACACTTAATCAGCATTCTGAAGCGATACACCATCCCATCTGATTTGTGCTTAGTGGGACTATTATTTGTTTTTCCACAGGATAATGACCCAAAACACACCTCCAGGCTGTGTAAGGGCTATATGGTAAGAGAGTAATGGATTGCCTCATCAGATGACCTGGTTTCCACAATTACCCGACCTCAACCCAATTTAGATGGTTTGGGATGAGTTGGACCAGTACTTTAAGACTGTTGGAAAAGCATTCCATGTGACTACCTCATGAAGCTGGTTGAGAGAATACAAAGCTGTCATCAAGGCAAAGGGTGGCTACTTTGAAGAATATAAAATATAACATATAATTTTTTATTTATTTTAATTTAATTAATTAAATTAATTTTAATTTTAATTTATTTTAATTGGTACTGTATGTGTGTAATTATTTTTTTGTTTAGGATGGCCCACAAAAAATGGCATCCATAGCCTGCACCCAATTAGGGAATGGAAGTTATGTGCAATTACTTTTTTAATATGCCAGGTAGGCTACACCACTTGTAAAGTGGATGAATGTGTTTAATAGAAGAATTTAGCAATAAATACTGTATAGCAGCAGGAGAAATCTGGGATCCACTTTAATATCTAGTGGCCAGTCAAAATGTTGCACTGCTAGCTGTTCAGAAATAAATTAAATCATTCAAAATAGCCTACTACACCATGAGAAGGCCAATAATTTAGACACAGAGGATCAATAGCTTCTTTAAAAAATTGCCAAGCTGTGGACTGTGTGTAGCCCAATAGCAAGGCTAAACACCATGCAGACAAAACTGTCATTTCGCAATATTTGAAATACAATTGCTGGAAAACACAGGTTCAAATGCAAAGGCTCCCGCTGAAAAGAGAAGACTCAAATCCGTATGCTGTAGGCTACCAAAGTATTGAATCAACTTCCAAATATTGTTTTACAAAGTAAAACAAGCGAGATAGGCGTTTGTCTCGAACACATTGCTGCGAGTGAGCTAGGCATCATTGGGTGAGTCAGTGAAACTGGAAAGCATTTTTAGGACTATAATTTCCTCCTCATATTGTAGCCTACAATATGTGAGTCTCCCCACATACCTAGGCCTAGGCTATTGATGGATTGAAGAAAAGGTCGTCTTTATTGATCTCCGTTTGTCTGTGTCAAAGTAGCCTGTCATTTCTATCATTTGTGCGGTGCCAGTCTCCAGTCATGTAAAATTAATTTTTAAAAGGACAAATTTGTCCCAACGTGTGCCACTTCTGTAAGTGCCTCAGCTCCACTTGCTCGATGCCACTATGCAAATGCTTAAGCTTTATTATAAAGGTGTTTTTTGTTCTTCTTATGCGTTTCGGAACCTCAGAGCTCCCAAGGTCATCCCCATCTCGACCTCCCTTTTTTCCGTCACCTCCCGATTTACAAATGAAGCACGGGTCTTTACATATACTAAATAATATGTGTGAAATGAGTTTTGATTTAGAATGGGCTGTTACCATGCACCTGTCGAAACCGGCAAGGGGAAAAAATGTCATCCGTATGCACTTGAATAGCAAATTGAGGAGGCTTTTCCCAACGGTTAATTTTCATGCCAGTCAGGTAGGCTACTCCGCTCGTAAAGCCAAGCAGTGTCTTTAATTTATGGAAAGTTGAGTAATAAATATAATAAGCCTAGCCAATACAAAGCTGGCGGGATCCTCGTTTTAAGAGATCTTCCTCTTTTTAAAACGTTGTTTTCTCATGCAATTGCGTAACAAAGACTATAGAAACGTTGCCCTGTCATTGATGCCATGCCACGTTGTAATTAGTTTGAAACTCGATCCTCCAGAAAGTTGAGAGCCACTCTTATGCAGTGATATATTTAAAATAAATCTGCGTTCTACAGGATTACCAACACAAACTGACCAGTTCAAATAGACAGAAGCCCTCAATATGCTAGACCAATCCAAACTCCTCTCTCGGCATGTCCAGCCTACTCATTATCTCAGCCAATCATGGCTAATGGGAAGGTTGCTTACTTTTTCTGTGGCTTAACCAACAAGGCTTGTAATTTTAACAATTTTATTCATATTTACAGATGGCATACAAGTTTGTTATTAAGGCACATGACAGTTCACATGTTCCAGAAGGCATTTCTGGCAAAAAAAAACACATAAAAAAGTGTATAAATTCAAATGGCTCTCCTGTGAAGTCGTGACTTGCGACATACGCCCAGATTCCTGAAACGGGTCACATATGTAGAACGTTTTTCTATTTACCCTGCATGTTTGCGTTCAGTTTGTTCAGTTTCCCAAATATGTCTGTTACTTAGGCAAGGACACACATTCTTTTCATTACACAGAAAGTCAACAGTGTATTTTACATACATTGCGAATGACAACAGTTCCTCTCTCAATTCGAAATATCTTTCCAACACTCCCCCCTCGATAACCAACAAGCCTTGGTGTGAAATATAAAATGTCCATGCTCTGATCCCATATCTCAAAATAGTTTTACCTGCTTCATATCTCAGAATTCTGCGTTCAGCTCTTTTGCCGCCAGTTGCTCTTGGTATGTATCCATTATAGCTCAGTGGGTGTATCATACAATGCGTCCATATGGCAGGGAGACGCATGCATAACTACACTGCAGAGGCCTGCCAGCCTTCCCATGATAGATAGATCCCCATCTGTGCAAAAGCTCACCATTCAATCCCATGGAATCAGTTTTTTGCCAATATAGCCACGCAGCACACTGAACATCCTCTAAGCCGTTTCCTGCCCGGGAATTGTGAGAAAGAACACTATGTCCTCGTGAATAGCATCCTCTGACATATAGCAAACAAAAGTCGATGAATGGGCATCTCGGCGCTCACAGCTAACGTCCATTTGGAGAGCATAAGGTGGGGAGTTTGAGTCGTTCAGTCAGTTTCCTCTTGATTGCTAGCTATAGCATCAATTCTTAGTTTCACACTGTCATCTGACAAAGGTGTTGATGTGAGTTTCTCTACCTATGCCTCCCCACACATTGTTCTCACCATATCAATTGCGGACGGTAATATCAAAGTCTGCAATAGTGTGCAGATTAATAGCGTAGCGGGCAAAGCCATTCACCGTGGGAATGATTCAAATTAATTTGAATTTTGAATCATTTTCATTTAGATTTTTAAGGTTAACTACATTACAATGATTTTGAGAGACAAAGACGATATTATAATGTTTTAGTTTTTTTCCCAGGATTTTGGAAATTCTCCTGCGACCCCATTTTCATATCAGGCGAACCCACTTGGGGTTGCGACCCTTAGTTTGGGAACAACTGGCCTAGAGCCAAACAACTTTCATAAACACTGTTTCCTGCATGACCAGATGTTTTAACGTATGCATATCTCAGTCTCTTAAGTGTATTTTTTAAACATCAAATACAGATTAGTATATCTACTCAGTAAAGGTTATATTGAAAGCCAATTGTTTTCCATTTTTGATGCCAACACAAGTTTTTGAGGTCTCCATTCACACACAAGAAGTTATGAGGATAATTTAGTAGCGAATGGCAGCCTGCAATACACTGGTCGCCCTTAAACAGTTACTCAATGAGAGGGGTCAGCACTGAGCGAGCCTGCAACGTCACTTTCACATCTTAACCGACGTAATTTGGCTTCAATGGTGTCACGTGATTGAGTCTTCACATAGGAATGAATGGTGTCACGTGATTGAGTCTTCACATAGGAATGAATGGTGTCACGTGATTGAGTCTTCACATAGGAATGAATGGTGTCACGTGATTGATGGCTTTGTCATTGATGCTTCATTTGTTGGACAGGACAAGAATAACACAGTTGCCTTGTAAACAAAATACCAAAAGCTTAGCCCTGGTCTCATGTTTTGTACAGTTGACAATATTCTCTTGGCCATTATAAAAAGCCATGGCTTGAAAAGTAAACTAATCGAACACTGAATTGAAGAAACAAGAGTCTTAGAAACACATTAGTTCACATCCGCCAGTCTTTGTGGTGCCTGATGGATGTACTGAAGTAAGTAAATCAACAGATGCAATATCAAAGTAATATCAAAGTCTGCAATATTGTGCAGATTAAAAGCCATGGCTTGAAAAGTAAAGCCATTCAACACTGAATGATTCAAACAAATTTGAATTTTGAATCATTTTGTGGTTTGATGGATTTTTGAAGGTTAACTACATTACACATATGTCCTAAAGAGTCACTCTATCAAAATGCTTGAGGTTACAATCAATCCTCTGACCCCCCCCCCCCCCCCCCCCCATCTGACACATGTATCCTATTTCCCTAGTGGGTACTTGGGGTCAATTCATCCTGGCTTCATCTCAAATGGCACCCTGTCCTCTATATACAATAGTACACAACTTTTGACCCAAGTGCTATGAACCCTGGTCAAAAGTAGTGCACTATAAAGGGAATCGGGTGCCATAGGGACACAGACTTCTGATAAAGCTTTACAAAGGACAGAGATATAAAAGGTCATCGTAGTCATACTAGGGGACTATCGTTAACAGTGATCTATTGTCCTAATATAATGGTGTGTAGGTTGGTGTTTAGTGCCACTGTGTGAAGCAAGCATATATACTATGGGACATTCGGGAGTGCCTTAGAGAGGTCCTAGTGCTGTTTAATGGCACAGGAGTCCATTGCATATTATCTGGAGAGTAGACAACTTGAACCTTGGGGTAAAGCACTCTAGAAGACTTGTTGGTTTGAAAAGAGGAACTTTATTTTCTAACAGTGGTGTGATGTGCTTATGGTGAATATCATTGTCACGACCCGTTTTTTTTTGTCACATGCACTACTACAGTGAGATGCCTTTCTTTCAAACTCTAATCCCAACAATGCGGTAATCCAATAACAATTTAATTCTAAAATAACATATGGTAGAACAAAAACACACAAGAAATCAAATAAGAAATATGAAGAACATGAAAGTAAGTAAGCATACTATATGCAGGGTCAGTCAGTTCTATGACTTTATTTACAATGTGCAGGGATACTGGGGTGATAGCTGTAGATATGTATAGGAGTAAGGTGACTAGGCATCAGGATATATGATAAACAGAGTAGCAGCAGCGTTTATGATGATTGTGTGTGAGTGTGTATGGAGTCGGTATAAATGTATGGCTATGTGTATGTGAGCAAATTATGAAGTGAGTGTTTGTGTGTGTGTGTTGGAGTGTTGGTGTGCCTGAGTGTGTAGGGCCCTGTGAGTGTGCATAGAGACGGTGCAAAAATAAGGGTCAACTCAAATAGTTCATGTAGCCATTTTGTTAGCTATTAGTTAGCTATTTAGCAGTCTTCTGGCTTGGGGAAAGCTGTTCAGGAACACTGGTACTGCTTGCTGTGCGGAAGTCTCTGGCTTAGGTGGCTGGAGTCTTTAACGATTTTCCGGACCTACCGTTCACACCGCCTGGTATAGAGGTCCTTGATGGTAAGGTGCTCAGCCCCAGTGATGTACTGGGCTGTCTGCTCCACCCACTGTAGCGCCATGCGATCGTGGGTGGTGCTATTGCCATACCAAGCAGTGATGCAGCCAGTCAAGATGCTCTCAATGGTACAGCTGAAGCACTTTTTGTGTATTTGAGGGCCCATGACAAACTTTTTCAACCTCGTTAATGGGATGAGGTTCTGTCATGCCTTCTTCACAACTGCTTGTGTGTGTGCACCATTTTGAGTCCTTTGATTTGGACACCGAGGAACTTCACTCTTGACCTGCTCCGCTGCAGCCCTGTTGATGTGGTTTGGGGCATGCTCCCCCCACCCTCAGCCCTTCCTGTAGTCCACGATCAGCTCTTTGGTCTTAATGGTGTGAAGGGAGAGGTTGTTGTCCCGGCACCACACTGCCAAGTCATTGACCACCTACCTCCCTGTAGGTCTTCTCATCGTCACCGGTAACCAGACCTGCCACCGTCATGTCGTCATTAAACTTGATTATGGTATTGGAATCGTTCATGGCCACGCAGTCATGGGTGAACAGAGTACAGGAGGTGTTTAAGCACACACCTGTGTGGGGCCCACGTGTTGATGGTCAGCGTGGCGACAGTGATGTTGCCTACCCTCACCACCTGGGGTCGGCCCGTCAGGAAGTCCAGGATCCAATTCGCAGAGGGAGGTGTTCAGTCGAGGGTGTCTGGAATGATTGAGTTGATGTGTGCCATAACCAGCCTCTCAAAGCACTTCATGAGTACAGATGTGAGTGCTACAGGGTGGTAGTCATTGTTGAAGCCTTAGAGTTCTTGGGAACAGAAATGATGGTGTTCATCTTAAGATGTGTGGGGATTACAGACGGGGACAAGGAAAGGTTGGAAATTACTGTGAATATGCCTGTCAGCTGTTTTGCGCATGCTCTGAGAATGAACCCGGGAATATCATCGGGCCATGCGGTCTTTTGGGTGTTGACCTGATTTAAAGACTTTTCCCTCCAGCTTTGCAGTGCAAGATCACCCAGTCCTCTGAGGTCAGTGGTGGCCCTCACACCCGGCACAATGCTGTTATTGTAGAGGCGTGTATAATATGCATTGAGTTCGTCTGGTAGAGAGGCATCGTTGGGCACATCACGACTGGGGTCTTCGTTTTGTAATCCGTAATGGACTGTATCCCCTGCCACTTGGTGGGCATTTGAGCCTGTGCAATAGGATTCCACCTTATTCCTATATTGTCCTTTTGCACTTTTGATGACTGCTGAGATCATAGCGGGACTTTTTGTACATGTTCTTGTCCTCAGCCGTAGCCTCAGGGTAGTCTGCGATAGCCCTGTATGTGGTTGCCCTGTCCTTTAGTTTAGTTAATCCCGCAGCTAACCTTTTACTATGGGGACAATGTCATCAATTGCATTTCCTAGTGAAGCCAGTGACTGAGGTGGTAAGCTCACCGACGTTATCGGCGCAGTCTCAAAACATATTTTCCGATCAGTGCTAGCAAAACAGTCCTGTAGCATAATCTTTGATTCTGGTGACCATTTCTCAATGGAGCAAGTCATGGGTACATCCTGTTTGAGCTTCTGCTTGTAAACAGGAAGCAGGAGTATGGAGTTGTCCGCCATTCAGCAAATGGATCATAAGGGCCTTGATTGCTTGCTATGTGGGTAGAATAACAGTGGTCTAGGACTTTATCTCCCCTTGTGGCGAAGGAGACGCGTTGATGTACATCGTCCTTCCACCATCACGTGTCTTAAAATCTATGTCAACCAGATAAGCAGCCTCCGGATGAAGGTTTTCCTGCCTGTTTATAGCCTTGTACAGTTCAGTAAGTGCCATTTTTCAGAAAAGCAGAGAATATTGCTGTTGGTAGCAAATCCGCAATCGAAGGTCATCCATCTATCTTATTAGTAGAATGAAGGGAAGAGTTTGCCAGGTTTCCCTTTGCCTTAGTCTCGCTAGGATCCCCCCTCTTTTGGCTCTGTTGTGCCGGCGTTTCCTTTTGGGTAATACAGTACGAAAATTGAGTCGGAATTACAGAAAGGGCAGATGAGTCAAAGTTGAAGCCAGAATTTAGGTAAGTAACTGCCGATCTGAATTTTACAAGTTCTTGTCGGTTGTAAGAAATGATAGCGGATACATTTTGTGCAAATAAAATACAAATAAAGACAAAATAACTAAATTGGGTCAGAGATTGTTAAACAGTGGCCCAATCCAGTAAAACGCCATCTTTCCTGTTGTTAGGCCCAAGGCGAAGCAGTTGGCAACTGCTTTTATAAAACCTCTTTTATAAAAATTATTTTTTTTAAATGTATGACCAGCATGTTTGGATAGCAACTTCAGAACCTCAGAGTTAACAACTGGCTTTTGCCTGGCCTAAATTGTCTGGTGAAAATGATTTTATAAAACCGCTTTCATGAAACGGTTGCCATCATAAAAAAAATTGAAGATTAACTTCATGTTGTCATTAAAAACATTATTTTAATGAGTGAATTGGTTTTATATTGTACTTCCACCAGACAATTTAGCCTAGGCAAAAAGCCAGTTGTTAACTCTGAGGTTCTGAAGTTGCTTTCCAAACATGCTGGTCATACATTTTTTTGGTATGTTTTTGGTACGTTTCGTTCAAATGTATTTTATTTATTATAAATTGCTATGCTAAAAAAATAATTCACATGTAGCCAGCTAGCTAGCAGAGGTTCAATGATGATGAGAGATGAGCACCAATAAATAAATGATTTTTTAAATAATTTAGAAATAGGCAACAAGAACCTCAGCAAATAAGGATTTGAAAAATCATGTATAAATAGGCAAAAAGCAGTTGATTGTCATGCCGATAACATAGTTATGGAGGATAGCTAGGCTAATGTTACTTCTCATTTGCTAGCTAGCCAACTAAAGGCAAGCTAACACACAATAACATAAAGCAGCTGAAATGACAGCGAACTGTGTATTTCCATTTGTTTTACCTTTGTTTCTATATTGCTATTGCTTTGAATATCTTCATTTTAAAGATCCTGATAATTATACGCCTGGCTCAGAGAAGGTGTAAGTCTCGTCACGTTCATATGCATGGCACAATGGAGATCACAAGAAATACTACAAGATGTTGCGCAGGCCAGGTAGAAACACGACAAGGCTTATTAACCCCCGCTGAACCAAATGCTAGCCAATAAGCACGGGGAAATAATGTCTAGACACTTTCTTTCTGGGAGAGATGAAATGTAAGAATGCCTGGCTTGGCTGCAAACCGTTTTATAATACCTTTTGAGATCAGTCAGTGCATATGATTATCAGAGAGAACAGCTTATTATCTGATACGAAAACACCATTGAACTCATTGATACAATCTGATGAATGCCTTGACACATCTGTGACCATTATTTTGCAAAAGCTTCACAAAATCAATAGTGTTTGCTCCGAAACACCTGAGGCGACGATACCCATGAATGCTTTATTTACCATTTTATGAATATCTGATACGAAAACACCACAGATGTTGACTAATGAACAACCTGCCCTGCTTGTGATACCAAACCAAGGGACCACTACAGCTACAGCACGTACCAGTACGATTGCGTCCCAAATGGCACCCTATTCTCTATATTGTGCAATACTTGATCCCATGCACTACCTAGGGGGTAGGGTGCCATTTTGGACAAAATACTATAATTACCTCAAATGTCACTCTTCTCAGTCCATCTGTCTCTAATTCATATTCCACCACGTCCTCCATTCACCTCATCAATAATAGGTAAGAGAGCTGAGCTAAGTGGAGGAGTTTGAAGAAGTGGATAGTCTCCCTGCACCCCTGTGAAGGCCCAGGGAGGCCTGGGTTGGGCATGGAGCACAGCGACCAGCCTGCTTAGTCTGTCCGTCTGTCCCAGCTAATGAGGCAGATGTCAGGTATGCCAAAGAAGACTCTCCTCAGAGCTACAGAGTGGATGAGGGGGAAAATGGGCCTGCCAATATAATTGGCACCTGATGTGTCAGACAACTTGGATGCGCTGGCTGACATTCATTACACTTAATAATGCACTCCTCCTGCTTCTCGCTCGCTCCCCCTCGCCCCGAATAACCAGCTGCCCGGTTGAAACCATAATGCCATTAGTCTTCAAAGGCGCTGTGTCAAGCCCTCCTTTTGACCGTGTCCTCTGTTCTGTAGTAGAGGGAAAACCTGCTCTCCCTGCAGTTATCTGTTCAGCAGTCAAGTCTAGCTGTCTGCGTCCTCGCCTCTCTGTCTGCCTGTCTCACTCCTCACTAGGGAGAGAGCGAGAGGTCCATTCCTCTGTTGAGGGATATTTTCTGAAGACATAAAGATGTCTTTCCCAGGGATATGGCTAACCTGCTGGAGCAACTGGGACATATTCCGAGGTGTCTTTTGATTCTCTTTACTCACTGCCACGTTGGCACCTCAGAACCACTCGTCTGTCTGAACACCCCAAGTCTCCATGTCCAGATGTTATCTGGGCTTCTGCTGCAAGTGAGGTGTGGCACCTGTCTCTGTTGCCAGTACAGTCCAACCTCAGCCCATCACACTGGTGTCCCTGACAGGATGCGAGGAGAATGCCAGCCCAGCGTGGGTACTGTACACTGCGTCCTGAGCTCCTTTCCTCTCCTTTGGCTGGCTCTGTCTGCCAGCCTGTCCTTTCCAATCAGGCTTGAGTTCACTTGTAATGCTGCGTGTGCAGGAAGCGTGTCTGGAGAGAGCAAAGCTCCTTCAGCTCAAGGATCAGAGGCCCACTCCTGTGAAAAGAGCGCTGCATCTCCTATTCTGTCTCTGCCATGTTTTCCTTGGTTTGGGGGTGGACTTGATAATTTTTTTATGCCCTGCCAATGTTTTCTACATTTTAGAAACTGTGTTTTCTGGCCTTAATATTGAGTTTCTTGCAATGTAGCCAATGTTGCTGTTTTTTTGTGATAGTTATCAACAAGTGCACCTTCTCTTAATGTTCCTGTTGGTAACATATATTCAGTTTTTGAAAAAAAGTACATACTGTATATTGTGTGTAACTTGTACATATAGTTATGAATCAGTGAACTCAGGACAGTACAAACATGTACATGTATTCATCAGAGGTCTGACACATTATATATTCATATGAGAGAAGTAAAGGCTTTGCGGATAATTTTCCATGCAACGTAGCAGTAACAGAGCAAGCGCTGACAGACAAAGGATGGATGTAATGTCATTCATGTAACATCAGCGATATGTGTTATCATGAATAACGAGGTTTGCTCTTTTTTAATGAATAGGAAGAAGCTCCTTTTCTCTGTAATAAATCTTTTGGGATCCTTAATGAATGTAAAAAATCTGTCAATGCTTGAGCCTATTGTTGAAGTCGGTAATTAAGTGTTTGTTTTTTTAGAATTGAACCTTAGTGTTTCTGTAAATACAATTTTTTTGTAACTGCTATCATGGATATCTATTTTGTTGTAAAGATACATTTTGAAATTAATAGCAAGGAAGGTTACTCTGCATTTCTCCATAAATTATTTTATTTGTACAATATTTCAAGCTAGTTTAGTTTAATCTGTCCTATTTTGTATTACAATTATTGCTGATGCACAGTATGTATGCATGTACAGTTGAAGTCGGATGTTTACATACACCTTACCAAATACATTTAAATAATAAATAATTTAAAAATTATTAGGTCAGTTAGGATCACCACTTTATTTTAAGAATGTGAAATGTCAGAATAATAGTAGAAGGAATTATCTATTTCAGGTTTTATTTATTTCATCACATTCCCAGTGGGTCAGAAGTTTACATACACTCAATTAGTATTTGGTAGCATTGCCTTTAAATTGTTTAACTTGGGTCAAACGTTTCGGGTAGCCTTCCACAAGCTTACCACAATAAGTTGGGGGGAATTTTGGCCCATTCCTCCTGACAACTGTAACTGAGTCAGGTTTGTTGGCCTCCTTGCTCGCACACACTTTTTCAGTTCTGCCCACAAATGTTCTATATGATTTGAGGTCAGGGCTTTGTGATGGCAATTCTACAATACCTTGACTTTGTTGTCCTTAAGCCATTTCGCCACAACTTTGTAAGTATGCTTGGAGTCATTGTCCATTTGGATGACCCATTTGCGACCAACCTATAACTTCCTGACTGATGTCTTGAGATGTTGCTTCAATATATCCACATCATTTTCTGTCCTCATGATGCCATCTATTTTGTGAAGTGCATCAGTCCCTCCTGCAGCAAAGCACCCCCGCAACATGATGCTGCCAACCCTGTGCTTCACTGTTGGAATGATGTTCTTCGGCTTGCAAGCCTCCCCCTTTTCCCTCCAAACATAACAATGGTCATTATGGCCAAACAGCTCTATTTTTGTTTCATCAGACGAGAGGATCAGAGGATTTCTCCAAAAGTACGATCTTTGTCCCCATGTGCAGTTGCAAACCGTAGTCTGGCTTGTTTATGGCAGTTTTGGAGCAGTGGCTTATTCCTTGCTGAGTGGTCTTTCAGGTTATGCCGATATAGGATTTGTTTTATAGTGGATATTGTTTCCTCAAGCATCAAAGTATGTTAATCTCTAGTAGACAGAACGCGTCTCCTTCCTGAGCGGTATGACGGCTGCGCGGTCCCATGGTGTTTATACTTGTGTACTTTTGTTTGTACAGATGAACGTGGTACCTTCAGGCGTTTGGAAATTGCTCTCAAGGTTAAACCAGACTTGTGGAGGTCTACAAATGTTTTCTCTGAGGACATGGCTGATTTCTTTTGATTTTCCCATGATTTCAAGCAAAGAGGCACTGAGTTTGAAGGTAGGCCTTGAAATACATCCACAGGTACACCTCTAATTGACTCAAATTGACATCATTTTCTGGATTTTTCCAAGCTGTTTAAAGGCACAGTCAACTTAGTGTATGTAAACTTCTGACTGAATTATAAGTGAAATAATCTGTCTAAACAATTGTTGGAAAAATGACTTGTCATGCACAAAGTAGATGTCCTAACCGATTTGCCAAACTATAGTTTGTTTACAAGAAATTTGTGGTTGAAAAACGAGTTTTAATGACTCCGACCTCAACTGTATGTATTCATTAGTGAGTACATAAGGGAGTACATGATAGTTTAATATTTAATTGCAATGGGGGTTTCATCACATGCAGGGAGAGAAGCAAATGCCTTTTTTGCTTCTAATATCAAGCTGCTGCACACAACGAAGGCAGTCAGCAGATTCACTCTCTGCTCTGCAAAGTGGAGCAGCAGAGCCAAAAGAGAGATGATAGCCAGAGATAATGGTGTGTTTTATTCATCTGACTGTGTGTAGCTTGATGCTGACCAGCATTAAATTATGTTTATGTTGATCTCATTGTGTTTGCAGTGAGATCTGTACACCTGTGAATGTGTAATTAATTCCACCGTTGACCTGACTGCCGAGAGACTCTGAGTTCTGACAGAGAGGAGAGAGAACAACAACCGCACCAGTTGTGACTCGATGGGTGGTGTGAAGTATGTCACCTTCTGTGGGTACCGTATGCCAAATTAGAAAGCTCTCAAGAAATTAGCAAAGCTTGTGATATTTTGCTATTGAAGATCAAAAAGCAGGCTTGTGTCAGTAAAACATTTGACTGGTTATATGATCCAAGGCGTTTGATGCTCGTTACTACGTCACAGTAGGGCTGTTTGTGCCTTAATTACTTTAATGTGCTTTATTCTGGAAATATGAATTAAACTATTAAAACCAAGGAGAAGAGCACTGAGCTATATTGGCACAGATATATAGGCAAAAAGACAGGATCCATCCTGGCTAGCCATGATTGGCTGCGATTATGTTGAGTTTGGACATGCCAAGAGATGAGTACTGATTGGTCTGTCATGTCACATGATTCAGTCTATAACAGAACGGGGGCTTCCCTGGTGGGTATATACAGTGGGGCAAAAAAATATTTAGTCAGCCACCAAATGTGCAAGTTCTCACACTTAAAAATATGAGAGAGGCCTGTAATTTTCATCATAGGTACACTTCAACTATGGCAGACAAAATGAGACAAAAAAATCCAGAAAATCACATTGTAGGATTTTTTTAATGAATTTATTTGCAAATTATGGTGGAAAATAAGTATTTGGTCAATAACAAAAGTTTTTCTCAATACTTTGTTATATACCCTTTGTTGGCAATGACAGAGGTCAAAAGTTTTCTGTAAGCCTTCACAAGGTTTTCACACACTGTTGCTGGTATTTTGGCCCATTCCTCCATGCAGATCTCCTCTAGAGCAGTGATGTTTTGGGGCTGTTGCTGGGCAACACGGACTTTCAACTCCCTCCAAAGATTTTCTATGGGGTTGAGATCTGGAGACTGGCTAGGCCCCTCCAGGACCTTGAAATTCTTCTTAAGAAGCCACTCTTTCGTTGCCCGGGCGGTGTGTTTGGGATCATTGTCATGCTGAAAGACCCAGCCACGTTTCATCTTCAATGCCCTTGCTGATGGAAGGAGGTTTTCACTCAAAATCTCACGATACATGGCCCCATTCATTCTTTCCTTTACACGGATCAGTCGTCCTGGTCCCTTTGCAGTAAAAAAGCCCCAAAGCATGATGTTTCCACCCCCATGCTTCACAGTAGGTATGGTGTTCTTTGGATGCAACTCAGCATTCTTTGTCCTCCAAACACGACGAGTTGAGTTTTAATAAAAAAGTTATATTTTGGTTTCATCTGACCATATGACATTCTCCCAATCTTCTTCTGGATCATCCAAACGCTCTCCAGCAAACTTCAGACGGGCCTGGACATGTACTGGCTTAAGCAGGGGGACACGTCTGGCACTGCAGGATTTGAGTCCCTGGTGGCGTAGTGTGTTGCTGATGGTAGGCTTTGTTACTTTGGTCCCAGCTCTCTGCAGGTCATTCACTAGGTCCCCCCGTGTGGTTCTAGGATTTTTGCTCACCGTTCTTGTGATCATTTTGAACCCACAAGGTGAGATCTTGCGTGGAGCCCCAGATCGAGGGAGATTATCAGTGGTCTTGAATGTCTTTCATTTCCTAAGAATTGCTCCCACAGTTGATTTCTTCAAACCAAGCTGCTTACCTATTGCAGATTCAGTCTTCCCAGCCTGGTGCAGGTCTTTGTTTCTGGTGTCCTCTTTGGTCCTCTTTGGTCTTGGCCATAGTGGAGTTTGGAGTGTGACTGTTTGAGGTTGTGGACAGGTGTCTTTTATACTGATAACAAGCTCAAACAGGTACCATTAATACAGGTAACGAGTGGAGGACAGAGGAGCCTCTTAAAGAAGAAGTTACAGGTCTGTGAGAGCCAGAAATCTTGTTTGTTTGTAGGTGACCAAAAACATATTTTCTACCATAATTTGCTAATAAATTCATAAAAAAATCCTACAATGTGATTTTCTGGATTTTTTTTCTCCCTAATTTTGTCTGTCATAGTTGAAGTGTACCTATGATGATAATTACAGGCCTCTCTCATCTTTATAAGTGGGGGAACTTGCACAATTGGTGGCTGACTAAATACTTTTTTGCCCCACTGTAGATACTGTTTTCTAGTTTTGGAAAGATAATACTGTGAAACTGCAAAAGTGTTGTTTCAGCTCTCAAAAACATTCCTGCCCTGAATTTAGCTAGTACTTTTCTCCTTTTCTCTATTAAGTGGGTTTACAAGTTTATGAACTTTCAAAGCAGCAAAACTCCGATGTTTCATAAAACTACCGTGCTGTCAAAAACATGATTTTCCTGTGTTTTATATCTATGATTTTCCTTAGATATTATTTTCCTGTGTTTTTATATGTATTTCCACAATGAGGTTGGAATAATACTGTGAAATTGTGAAAATAATTATAATGCCCTTTTAGTGTAAGAGCTATTTGAAAAGACCGCCTGAAATTTTAGCCTGTTTTGGTGGGATGAGGTTTTGGCCTGCCTGGTGACATCACCAGGTGGTAAATTAGTTCATAGAACATTAAGAAAGAGGGTTCCAAACCTCTTGGCCAATAACAGATAGTTTTCATTTTCCTCTCCCCACTCAGACAACTTCCAAACAGTCCTAGCAAAAGTATTGCTTGAGAAATTGCTCTATGCTAAGAAGCTATTTTTGTTTATTGTTGATGTTTTTTTATTGAAAACAATTACAGTTAGGTACTTCATTTGTACCCAGAAATGATTTGATAAAAACTGCTACGTTGGACATAAAATAAAATTAAAATAATAATAACCACAAAATGTGACTTAAGCTCATATAGAGAGAGCTGTGTTGTCTCTAAGTCTTTTCCTGTTGCATGGTCAAAGATAGGGCAGATAAGTGAGGCGGGTTTCGAAGCGGATAGTGGAGGGAGAAGATCAGACTGTCAGTCCCTCAGTGCACTTTTAACATATTTTTAATTTGGCAAATGAGCTTTGCTTTCTAATATAATATATTTCTAATTAGTAGCTACTTTTAACATGGGGCAGAGGCAGAAATTGGTAAGATACTTATTTCTATGTACTGGCATGCACTGTACAGTAGGCACTCTAGGGAGAACCTTGATATCCAATGTTCTGCCAGGTCTAGGAAGTGTAACAGCGTGGGGTTAAGGATACCTATGGCACAGCTGTACCTTAGTATACCTAGATGATAGTGTGGATGGAACACAGTATATGACAAGGTCAATATAATGTGGATGTGAACCGATATATCGTGTGTAAACCCCTTAACCTGACCTCTATACAATATATCCATGATCTGACAGACCAGCAGTTGATGTGGTCTTCTGGAGATGACACATACCTTAGTATCTGGCTGCTAGGAGGAGCTGTAGGTGGATGGGTTCATTGTAATGAATAGTATGGGATGGTATCAAACATGGAAACCACATTTGACTACATTCCATTATTCCATTCCAAAGTACTTGGTGTAAAGTACTTAAGTAAAAATGCTTTAAAGTACTACTTAAGGGTATCTGTACTTTACTTTACTATTTATATTTTTGACAACTTTTACTTTACTATATTCCTAAGGAAAATAATACCTGAAAGTACTCGTTACAAGTTTTATGATTAGCGCGACAGAAAATGGTCCAATTCACGCACTTATCAAGATAACATCCCAAGTCATCCTTACTGCCTCTGATCTGGCAAACTCACTAAACACACATGCTTCGTTTTGTAAATGATGTCTGAGTGTTGGAGTGTGCCCTTGGCCATCCGTAATATAGAAGAAAAAGACAATTGTGCCATCTGGTTTGCTTCATTTAAGGAATTTTAAATTATTCATACTTTTACTTTTGATTTTTAAGTATATTTGAGCAATTACATTTACTTATGATACTTAATTATATTTACAACCATATACTTTTACTTAAGTAGTATTTTACTGGGTGACTTTCACTTTTACTTGAGTCATCTTCTATTAAGGTATCTTTACTTTTTCTCAAGTATGACAGTTGGGTACTTTTTCCACCACTGCATTCCAACCATTACTATGAGCTTGTCCTTCTATAGCTCCTCCCACCAGGTTCCTCTGCTTAGTATACCTGTGACACATACCTTAGGATACCTATAAAATACATGAATGTGAATGTGAGTCTGAACCTGTTTCCACGATCTGCCATGCAGCAGTTGATGTGGTCTTGTGAAGATGTAAATGAGGCCTGTGTCTAACTGTACAGGAGGTGATGTTGAATGTTTCCACCACCATGTTAACCTTCAGGATGAGAAACCCTGTGGGCAGAGCTGTCTAGGCAGCAGACACATTATAACCCAGACTTTTAAAGCTCAGAATGTGGCCCAAATGGCATCCTATTCCCGATTATAGTGCACTACTTTTATGGGTTCTAGTCAAAAGTAGTGTACTATAAGGTGCGAAAGAAGTCACTAGAAGATGCAATTTAGGATGCAACCTTTTGTCTCTGAGAACATATCTGTCTGTCATGCTAGAGAAATCCCGTTCCTGCTTCGCATTATGTCAAGAACTACTTTAATAGGCAGTTTCAGTTCTCGGCCAATAACAGCTAGTTATTGGCCGGGAACGTCATAGCAACGCTGCCAGTTGTCGTGGCATGTAGTATTAAGCTGAACTGACATGAAGGTCAACAACTTCAGGCTCAATGATTCTAAAGTTCTACAGCGAAATAAAGCTCTATGTTCATATGAAGCGTACTGTATGAAAGACTCCCTACAAAGATGAAACCTTTTTGACAGTTGACATACAAAAAAAATGTAATTGAGAAACTTTAGAATTCATCCTTCAACCATGAGTTTAATGATGGCACTGGGTCGTTACATGACAAAAGTGAATTTAGCACCTTTTCTTTTTCAATCTTTTGATATTTGAATGATAAATATTGAATTTTAAAAGCCTGTTATATTAAATGAAGATTTTCTATATGATTAAATACTTGGGTGCTTTATTTCATGACATTAATAGTGTCATTACTGGGCTCCATCTTGTAATAAATGTAATTCATTTTAATGCCCTTTATGGAGTCTGTGAGCAAAATCTGCAAAAGATAGTTCTGACCTCTTCCCTCTATGCCCTCTGGAATCGCCCCCAGGAGAGCCACCAGGTGGTGTTGTGGTATTTCTACATGGTACACTTCATGTAAAGCTGTATAAACGTCATCCCAATACAGTTTCAACTTTGGACATGACCAGAATGTATGTGCATAGTTGCTCACTTGTTCCTCTAACAGCTACTACTACAACCATTTTGCCTGTTACATGTGGTGTTCTAAAGAATCTTGTAATCATGTTCCATTAAAATTTCCTCCAGGTGTTTGAACAGGTAACTAGGTAGGCCTCAGAGCAGATTTCATCCCATGTCTCTACTTGTATTTCCTGCTGCATTTCAGCTCCCCACTTCCTCTTTACATGGAGGGAGCAATTCGGTTCCATGGATAGCAGTGTCTAAGTACAAGATATTACCTTCCCGCGAGCGATGCTTATGTTTGTTAAGACAATTCCTAATATGTAGAAACCTAAAGAAGTCTGTTCTAGGGAGGTTGAACTCCTCTCTAATATTCTCACATGACTTCAAGGTGCCTCCCCTGAATAAGGGATAGCCAGTGCATTAGGAAAGTATTGAGACCCTTTTACTTTTTCCACATTTTGTTATGTTACAGGCTTATTCTAAAATGTATTAAATAAATGTTTTTCATCACTTTACAACCAATACCGCATAATGACAAAGTGAAAACAGGTTTGTAGATTTTATTTTATTTGTATATTTTTTAAAAAATCCCACAGTTTCTAGTGCAGCGACGCTTTGGCAGCGACGGATCTGCGGAGAAGAAGGGGAGAAACTCCCTAAGTACAGGTGTGCTAAGCTTGTAGTGTCATTCCCAAAAAGACTTGAGGCTGTAATCGCTGCCAAAAGTTTTGAGTAAAGGGTCTGAGTACTTAGGTAAATGATGTATTTCAGTTTTTTATTTTTAATACATTTGCTAAAATTTCTATGTTTTTGCTTTGTCATTTTGTGTAGATTGTATTTTCCCTTCATCAATTTAATCCATTTTAGAATATGGTTGTAATGTAACAAAATGTGAAAAAAGGGTCTGAATACTTTCCGAATGCACTGGCTATCCCTTATTCAGGGGAGGCACCTTGCACAGAGCCATGAGGAGAAACTGAAATGCTTTTTTGTCCATTTGTGTATTTCATTTTGTAGAGTTTTTCGATATAGCCTGGAATAAAATAAAAAGGGTGACTTATAGAAACCTAAAAATATTTCAGGCCCTATAGAGTGAATGGCAAGTGTGTGTGTGTGTATATATATAAATATATGTGTGTGTGTGTGTGTGTGTGTGTGTGTGTGTGTGTGTGTGTGTGTGTGTGTGTGTGTGTGTGTGTGTGTGTGTGTGTGTGTGTGTGTGTGTGTGTGTGTGTGTGTATATATGTGTGTGTGTGTGTGTGTGTGTGTGTGTGTGTGTGTGTGTGTGTATATATATATATGTGTATATATATATGTATATGTATGTGTATATATATAGATATATAGATAGATATAGATTGTGTGTATGCTTGTCTCACACTTGACTCTTCTCCTTATGCCAAGGTTCAAACGCCTTTCGTTTAATCTTTCTTTCTTTACCTGTATTTATTTGTATTATTTTTACTGCTCTGGGGTTATAGTTATTGCTTAGTTAACCATATTTACTATTATGTATTGATTTCTGTTTCACTCTTTATGCGTTGTCCACTGCACAGGACACTGGAATAATTATTACTGAATTATCACAGTGAATTATTGTTGGTTTTTGTATCAATTAACCCCATAAGGGATGTGTTGCCAACTGCAGATTTGACATAAAAATAAATGTCATTCATTCATTCATTCACGCAGTCCATTCATTAATTCTATAGTTCTTTACAGCCATATCCATAAAAGGCAAACTCAAAATCCCCTGTTGACATGCATGCACATTTCTCTATGCTTAGCCAGCATGTTTTCATACTGTCAATAACTCAAGACGTCATTGGTTTTAAATGCGCTGCCCAAAAGTAAAACCTTACATTTGGAATTGCCAAGCCTACCACTGATTTAGGAAGCTGTAATGTTTTATGTCTTACTCTCGGGCGTCTCCCTGTGGGGCAAAAAAGTATTTAGTCAGCCACCAATTGTGCATGTTCTCCCAATTAAAAAGAAGAGAGGGGCCTGTAATTTTCATCATAGGTACACAGTGGGAGAACTTGCACAATTGGTGGCTGACTAAATATTTTTTTGCCCCACTGTAAATCTGGAAGTCAGGCGGTCAAGCATATTGAATGTAGATTTGGAGATTTGTATAGGAAGTGTTTGAAACAGATACAACAATCTATTCGCAGGTCATTTTTATTGCAATGGATTATCTTATCATGGTTTCCCCCGTATAAACTCTAGTGATGGCGGAATAAAGATTCCTAGGCTACCCTGGGGCGGCAGGGTAGTCTAGTGGTTAGAGCGTTGGACTAGTAACCAGAAGGTTGCGAGTTCAAACCCCCGAGCTGACAAAGGTACAAATCTGTCGTTCTGCCCCTGAACAGGCAGTTAACCCACTGTTCCCAGGCCGTCATTGAAAATAAGAATTTGTTCTTAACTGACTTGCCTGGTTAAATAAAGGTAAAATAAAAAGTGCCCTCACTGGGCCACTTTGTATCTCAACCTGGGGTAGAATCATCCCACTTATGTCCATCACCTCAGTCTTATCCACATTAAATTTATAGCCTGAATAGAATCCAAATTGTGAGACACACTCCTTCACATCGGGTATTGATGAAAGCCATACATCGTCCGCATACAGTGACACTTTATGCTTTTTCCCCCCTATCACAATTCCTGTTATTGTCTTATCTTTAATCAGTTGTGGGCTAAGGGACTAAGGGCTCAATTCAAATTGGAAAAAAAGTGGCGAGAGTGAGAGCACCCTTGCCTGGAGCCGCACTATAGGGAGAAGGCTGCCGACGCGTGACCATTCACCCTTATCGACGCTCGTGGATTTTAAAGTATCCGAGTCCATTTTAAAAAGTTAGGCCAGAACCCAACGCGTTGCAGAGTTGCAAACTGGAATCCCCAGGACACGGGATCAAATGCTTTTCTGCATCTAAAGTTAAGATCATTGCCTCCCTTCCAGTTGCCCGCGAATGGGTTATGACATTGAGGAGCCTACGAATATTGTCACCTGAGTAGAGGCCTGGGATGAAGCCTGTGGTGCACGTGTATGATAGAGGCAATTCATTTATTCACCCATCTGGCTAGGATTGCTGTTAAAATGTTGAGGTTGAGAAGAGAAAAAGGCCTATGCGAACAACACTGGGTTGGGTCTTTACCCTCTTTGTAAATTACTGTAATGGTTGCATCCCTCCAGGAGGGGGCAAGATTCCCAGTCTCTAGGGAGTGGTGATATGTAGAAGAAGAGGAGATAGCACATCTTCAATATGATTCAGTGCTTTTGTTATTCTTAAGATTTGAAATGACCTCATCAATATCTTAATCTTCTATAGGTTCTGCTAGCTAATTCTTTAGCCAATGTTTCAGGTACAGTAGCTCTGTCATTCCCACCTTTTCCCAAAATTATTTAAATTCTTCCCTATCTGAGCAAGTACCTGAGATTCTATAGAGAACCTTATAATAGTCGGCAAGGTCTCAGATATCGGTTCTGGTTGAGTTAAGAAGTGATTTGGCATCTGTGACCTTATTTACTTAACTACAGTATGGTGCCTTCAGAAAGTATTCACACCCCTTGACTTTTTCCACATTTTATGTTGGACTGAATTTCAAATGAATTAAATTGACATTTTTTGTCATTGGCCTACACACAATACCCCATAATATCACAGTGGAATTGTGTTTTTAGACATTTTTACAAATGAATAAAAAATGAAAATCTGAAATGTTTTGCGTCAATAAGTATTCAACGCCTTTTTTATGGCAAGGCTAAATAAGTTCAGGAGTAAAAACAAGTCACATCATATGTTGTATGGAGTCGCACTCTGCCAACAAGGAACTTTACTGGAGTATATGCAAACTGGAAACCATACATCCTGAGGCTGCATTTATTGTAGCTGGGGATTTTAACAAAGCATATTTGAGAACAAGTCGACCAAAAATTCTTCCAGCATATTGATTGCACTATGCGCATGTGCAACACCCTCGACCACAGCTACTCTAACTTCTGCAATGCATAGAAAGCCCTCCCCCGCCCTCCCCTCGGCAAATCCGACCAAACAGGATGTTCCAGTGACGAGAACCATTCAACGCTGGTCCGACCAATAGAAAGCCATGATTCAAGATTGTTTTGATCACGCGGTCTGGAATATGTTCCGGTCAGCCTCAGAGAACAACATCGACCTATACGCTGACTCTGAGTGCGTTTATAAAGAATTGCATTGGAGATGTTGTACCCACTGTGACTATTAAAACCTACCCTAACCGAGAAACCGTGGATGGATGGTGGCATTCGCGCAAAACTGAAAGTACAATCCACCACATTCAACCATGGAAAGAGGTCTGAATATGACTGAATATGAACAGTGTAGCTATTCCCTCCGCAAAGTGAAATGCCAGTATAGGGACAAGGTGGAGTCGCAATTCAACGGCTCAGACACAAGACGTATGTGGCAGGGTGTACAGGAAATCAGACTACAAAAAGTAATCCTGCCACGTCACTGACACTGACATCACACTTCCACACAAACTAAACAACTTCTTTGTCTGTTTTGAGGATAGTACAGTGTAACACCGCTAACAAGGACTGCGCCCATGGCTGATATGAGTAAAACATTTAAACTTGTTAACCCTCGCAAGGTATATTCAATCGCTCCCTACTGGGAGATCAATTCACCTTTCAGCAGGAGTTTCTTACCAAGACGACAGTGAATGTTCGGGAGTGTCCGGGTTACAGTTATTATTTTTTGCAGTACAACAAAGCATATTGGAGTTCAAATTAAATAATGAATATGAGCTGAAATTACAGACTTGAATTTATTGATGATGTGACTGCTGACAAAAGCAGCAGGATGAATTCTGAAGTGTTTAGGGCTATATTATCTGCTCAGATTCAGCCAAATGTTTCAAAACTCTTTGGACAGCGCTTCACAGTGCAGATGGACATTGACTCGAAGCATACAGCAAAAGCAACCCAATACTTGTTAAAGGCAAAGAAGTGAAATGTTCTGTAATGGCAATCACATCACCTGACCAATTAATTGTGCATGCATTCTACTTGCTGAAGGAAAAACTGAAGGCAAAATGCCCCAAGAACAAGCAGAAACTGAAGACCGCTGCAGTAAAGGCCTGGCAGAGCATCACCAGGGATGAAACCCAGCATCTGGTGATGTCTATGGGTTCCAGACTTCAGGCAGTCATTGACTGCAAAATATTTGCAACCAACTATTAAAACTCACAATTTAATATATGATTATGTTAGTTTGTCCCATTTACTTTTGAGCCCCTATGTATAAAATGGTTGTTCATCTTACATGGTTCATACAATAATTTAGACAAAAGCCTAAAATTAAAGGTGAAAGTCGACACTTCAAGCATATCTTGATTGGTTCCTTTCAAATCCATTGTGGTGTTTGTGTACAGACCCAAAGTTATGCAAATTGTGGCACTGTCCACATACTTATGAACTTTACTGTATGCAATACTTCTGTATTTAATTTTCAATATATGTGCCAACATTTCTAAAACAGGTTTTTACTTTGGTATTGTGGGTTGATGGGTGAGGGAAAAAAATATTGAATCCACTTTGAATTCAGGCTGTAGCACAAAGAAATGTGAAATAATTCAAGGGGTATGAATACTTTCTGAAGGCTCTGTATATTAGCTGCTTGCTGCTTCCTTAGCTGGAATGCTAATAAGCGGCTTGTACTGCCATGTTCATAATGTCTCTCCTTGGCAATCCTTTATTGGCCCTTTATGTTTTCAGAGAGCAAGCTATCTAAAGCTCTGTGCATTTCCTTAAGGGATGTCATCAGAGCTGTGGATGGTTTCACTTTGTTCTGTTGTTTGAAATGGTTTCTTTTGCTTTCCAATTCAGTGTGCTTGGATTTGTTCCTGTTTTTTCCCCGCTTGCGAATGATACATATTGCGACCTCTTAGGAATGCTTTTGCACAGTCCCAAAGCGTAAGTAATGAAATCTCAGGGGTTAAGATCAAGATTAGGGTTGCACATTTTGGGAAATATTCAGTGGAGGAAACTTTCCATGAGAATTAACACGAATATATGAGAATTAATGGAAATATATGCATATTAATACCATTTAAATGCAGATGTTTTTTGCATTGGATATATTTACCTTAACATATGGAGACAGAAACATAAACCTTTTACCTTATCATACATAGACATAATTGCAAATGATTAAATCCTTGATTAAAACAATTGTGTTACAAATTTAATTTAAATTTCATTAGTAGACTCGTCACATGGGATGATTTCACTGAACAACAAAAGAAAGGGAATATTGAATGATCCCCAATGATCCATCGCATCACCCAAAAACGTTAGTCTAGAAACTAAAGCTTTGGTTGTCATCCTCTCAGGCTTCCATGTCTTCTCCCTGGACCTCCTCAGTGTACACCTCTTGAACATCAGACTTTGAGGCCTCATCTTCATTGTCAGTTTGCAACCTTGTTGAGGATGGCTCGTTGTCAGGCTCTAAAAGCCCAACAACGGGGTGTATGCTGGGCAAAAAAATATTCAGTAATCCAATACACATTTCCTGTGAGCATCAGAGGTGAACAAGTTGCATACACAGCTCGTGCAAGACATTTATCAGAATTTCTCTGACTAGGTTCCTCCATTGAGTCAAAACAAAATCTGATTCCGGGAGGACCATGAGCTGGTGAGGTGGTCTGATTCATAATTTTCACCTCAAATAGAAGTAGAGGGACTTTTGTCAGAGGTTGTCAGAGGTTGCTTGTTGTGAGCAGCGAGCGCTGAAGGAACTTTATGCACTTGGCCAGATGATTCTGCATCTTTGTTGCATTCTTCACATATGATTTGGCACATTATTTGCAAATGTACACAGCTTTTCCTTATATATTAGCTGCAGTGAAATGTCTCCACATATCAGATAGTGCCCGTGGCATTTTACTGTAAAGATTATCATTTTTTTTTCATTAAAAAAACAAATACAATTCCATGTACAGATACATAGTTAAGCGGTAAGATTAAACAACTCCTTTGTAAGATCAATGTTTTAAAATGATTCATGTATGGAAGCAGGTGAATTAACACTCCTCAGTTAGCAGGCTCAAGCAAGCTAAAACCCACATGGTAGCAAAAATGAACTACCAGAAATTGTTAACAAGTTAGAAATTATTTAAACACACTTTTTTGTAGGCTACTATTTACTAGTTAACAAAAAAATAATGTACAATGGCATGAAAAGTATGTTTACCCTTTGGAATTACCTGGATTTCTGCATAAATATATTATAAAATTGGATATGTTCTTCATCTTAGTCACAACAATAGACAAACATGGTGTGCTTAAAGTAATAACACACACATTATTGTATTTTTCTTGTCTATATTGAATACATAATTTTAAACATTCACAGTGTAGGTTGTAAAAAAGTATGTGAATCCCTAGGCTAATGACTTTTCCAACCGCTAATTGGAGTCAGGAGTCAGCTAACATGGAGTCCAATCAATGAGATGGAATTGGAGATGTTGGTTAGAGCTGCCCTGCCCTATAAAATCTCTGGAACATGCTAACATCTCTGTTGACGAGTCTACAATTTGTAAAACACTAAACAAGAATGGTGTTCTTTGGAGGACACCACGGAAGAAGCCACTGCTGTCCAAAAAAACATTGCTGCACGTCTGAAGTTTGCAAAAGAGCACCTGGATGTTCCACAGCGCTTCTGGCAAAATATTCTGTGGACAGATTAAACTACAGTTGAGTTATTTGGAAATAACACACAACACTATGTGTGGAGAAAAAAAAGCATAGCACACCAACATCAAAACCTCATCCCAACTGTAAAGTATAGTGGAGGGAACCTCATGGTTTGGGGCTGCTTTGCTGCCTCAGGGCCTGGAGAGCTTTATATCATCACTGGACAAATTCATTCCCAAGTTTTTCAAGACATTTTGCAGGATGTAAGGCAATCTGTCCGCCAATTGAAGCTCAACGGAAGTTTGGTGACACAAAAGGACAACGGCCCAAAACACAGAAGTAAATCAACAACAGAATGGCTTCAACGGAAGAAAATACGCCTTCTGGAGTGGCCCAGTCAGATTCCTGACCTCAACCCGATTTTAAAATGCTGTGGCATGACCTCAAGAACAGTTCACACCAGAAATCCTAATATTGCTGAACTGAAACAGTTTTGTAAAGATGAATGGTCCAAAATTCCTCCTGACAGTTGTGCAGGTCTGATCCACAGAAACATTTGGTTGAGTGTATTGCTGCCAAAGGAGGGTCATCCAGTTATTAAATCCAAGGATTCACATACTGTTTCCACCCTACACTGTGAATGTTTACACAGTGTGTTCAATGAAGACATGAAAACACATAATTGTGTGTGTGTTATTAGTTTAAGCAGACAGTGTTTGTCTATTGTTGTGACCTAGATGACGATCAGATGTCTTTTTATGACCAATTTATGCAGAAATCCAGGTAATTCCAAAGGGTTCGCACACTTTTTCTTGCCACTGTATGTCATGTAAAATATATTCAACCCCCCCCCCCACCCACCCACCCACCCCCCCCACCACAGTATTGTAACCAAAACTTAACAGATAGCATGTAGTACTTGGCTCAGACAGTGTAGTAGTGTGGGCTCAATAGCGTCTCATTAGTGTGCAAGATCCTGAGAATCAGCTGTGAGATGATGGAAGAATGCACTGTGCATGTAGAGGGTTGCAATTTCATTCAATTGGGGATAGTTTAACCAAAAATGCCATAAGACCTAGAATTGCCTGATGTGTATCTCACAAAAAAAGGTTCATTTTTATACGCTAACTTTAACTTCCCTTGGAAAGTTTCTGACCCTTTTTGCAACACTAATCAAGATACAACTGCAGCCCTTTTCTAACAAAGGCCACACATTTAGAGTCATTCATTAAGGAGGGACACGTTTAGTCTCCATCTTTGTGAGACATATTTTTGTCCTAAATCCCACGTTGCTATTAATGGTGAATGGTCCGACCAACGTTATTGGAAGTATCTCACAATCCATTATCCTATTGGCTTTAGACTGAGTGGTAAAGACATTATCAATGCGGGAACAGGATAAGTGGTGGTTTGAGCCTCTCTCACTTGGATAAAGGTATCTCCATACATCAACCAATCCCACTTCTAGACAGTGGCTGGTCAATGACTTGCACATCCTAGAGGATTGAGTTGATGGTACAGGTGATCTATCTACAGTCTGAGACATAATTAAAGTCTCCCCCATTAGGAGTAAGCCAGAGCCTTTCTCCAAGATGAGGTTTAAAATCTTTTTGACGAACCTCGGATCATCCTCATTGGGGAGTGTACACATTGTGCTGGGAAAAAAAAAACTCAGAAGGCAGTCCAATCTCAATATACAAAAGCTTTATTTGAACATGCATGGGAAGACCAATTCGACTCGCTTTTTTGTTCTTACAGACATTTTATACGGACCGAGTATGGGGGGGGGGGGGGGGGTTTCAAATGCCCGGTACTTCTGCTTATCACCACAGATAGTAGGCCAGAGAAAGACAGAGAAAATCATACCAAGGACATTACCACTCCCCCACACATCCTGGGATAACAGGAACCTTGAAAGATTGTTTTACAGACAGTAAGAACAGGGCAGTTTAGAAACAGTTATAGAACAGACTGGTTATATTGAATATCAGGGAACAGAGCAATCTTACAGACAAGATGAGGAACAGGATGACCTGTTTCTTCTTTAGGTAATATAAGATAAAAAAAAATAAAAAAATCAAATTTCCTCTTCCACGACATTTAGCAATGATAGATCCACCCCATCTATAGTTCCATTTACTAATATGAACCTACCCTATGTATCCCAAGGAGCTGGCAGTGTAATTGACTGACCTGTGCACTAGAGTTGCCCCCCCTTTCCTTCCTGATATATGAGATGAATACAATATTTTATTAGCCCATGTTCTATTCAGTTGCTCATGTTCATTACCCGACAAGTGCATTTCCTGCAGAAATGCAATCTTACATCCAAATTGTTTCAACTGATAGAGTACTTTATTTTTCTCATTCGGGTTATGAATGCCTTTCAAGTTACTGTATAGCTTATTACCTTAAAAACCTCTTAAGGATCGGACCCTTTTTTTCCATTTTCGCCTAAAATGATACAGCCAAATCTAACTGACTGTAGCTCAGGACCTGAAGCAAGGATATGCATATTCTTGATACCATTTGAAAGGAAACACTTTGATGTTTGTGTAAATATGAAATTAATGTAGGAGAATAAAACACATTAGATCTGGTTTAAAAAAACATGCTTTTTCTTTTTTGTTTTTTTGTTCCATCATCTTTGAAATGCAAGAGAAAAGCCTACATTAACATAGGTGTAATTTTGATTTTGTCCACAAATGGCAGCAGTGTGTGTGCAAAGTTTCAGACTGATCCAGTGAAGAATTACCTCACTACACAACATTTTGCATCAAGTCTGCCAGGAGTTTGCCCAAATGTGCCGAATTGGTCAATTTATACATTTTCAAGTACGTAACTATAGAGAACATACAAAAATGCTATAGTAATAAAAAATACAAGTTTACACACTCCCAGGAATGTCATACATGATGGATCATTAGCTTCCATACAGAAAATACACATCTAGCGGGGTGGAAGTGGAGCCAGGGACAGCAGTGGAGTCAAACTGTAGAACCCAATTCCTACATTGGAATATAATTATTTTTATTTTTTTTCAAACAAAACTACTCCACATTTTATCTCTGGGACCCCCAGGATGACAAATCAGAACAAGATTACTGAATGTAAGTACATTATTTACCTTCACACCCAATATCATGGTATCTTTTTCTGTAATAGCTACTGTAAATTGGACACTGTAGTTAACTTAAATTCGTGTTACAGTAATTTTTCTGCCCATATAAGACATGTCTATGTCCCGGGAAGTTGGCTGTTGTATACAATGTTTTATAGTCACATTATCACATATTAAGTAACAACCGTCCCGGTTTAGGGACACCAATCCTGCAGAGGTTTTAAGTGGCCCCAGAATGTTCTATAAGCAGATGTGATGACATTTGAAACTATCCAGTAGGACAGAATAAAAAAACTAAAACAAAGCAGAAATAAAAGGAAATGTGTACCGGGAAGGGTGGAGTAAAACCGTACCAAGATATTTACCTTGGTTATTGAGAGAATAATAACAAAAAAGCCCACAGGATGGGCATAGGACAACATTCCTCGTAGCTGTGTGACCTGTCACAGGAAAGTCTATTGAACGATGAGACCTGATGCAGTAACACAAACAAATGTATGTAATTGTAAAGGATTTTCAGAGCTGTACCTGTTGGTGCTCGGACCTTAACTGTATGGTGTAAACACAGCTGTGCGAACTCTCTTACTACTCTCCTGACTGTAGGCTTTCACGTTGGGTTGCAAAACAGCTATCCCCACCCATCCCAACAGTCAATCCACTCTGTCTCCCACAGATTTGGCCGAGTGAAAACTAGCCACATTTGAGCTATTGTAGCTAGCCAGCTATACATTCAGTAGTAAAAGCATTGTTTCCAGCCACTCATAAAATATGTTTACCTGATATGAACAACTAAAGTTGCATTCTTTGTTCACTTTATGAAACATCTTTAATTGTGTGGCTTGTTAGCCACTCACAGTTAATAATAGCTAGCTAATGTTGTCAAATCTCAATGAATTTGCCTAACATCTCAGCTAAGAATAACAGTCATTAGCCTAGCATAGCTATCTACATTCAGTTTGTCACCGGTGCATTCAAGCTAGTTCCCATTCTTGAGCAGTCCTTCCATATCCCAGACAACTTTCCGGTTAAGCTAGGAGCCGAGCCGCAGCTTCGGTTTCTCCCACCTGCTGTCTGCCATCTGATGCGGTGGAGCGTTTTTTCCAGACGTTCGTCCTTGGATAGGGTCGCTTCGATGCCCAGTATCTGTAGCCCATCTGCCGCCTCCCATGCTAAGTTGAAGGTCTTGGTCCCTTCCTGCAGGTGGCCTTTCAGCAGCGCTGGGTATGGGGTTTGGAATCGGATGTTCTTTTCCCGTAGCTGTCTGCTTACTGTCGTCGTCTCCTTTGCAGCGCTGGTGAGTAGTCGTGGTAATCCTCTTTCCTTTGTACTTCAAGTTCTTCACACTCGAGGCTTTCGTGAGTACATGTTGTTGTGTCTGAAAGCTGCGGAATTTCATCATGAATGATCGTGGGGGCGCATTGACTTCGGTCGGTTTTTGTTGCAGTGAGCGGTGCACTCGTTCAAGTTTCAGAGAGAAGTTCGGTAGTAGTTTCAGTAATTCTCTGAGGAAGTTTTCAAACCACTGGACAGTGTCCCCAATCTTATAATTTTCTGCGACCCATAGAGTCTCAAGTTGCTCCTCGATCTGTCTGACCCTCTGTAGCAGGTATGAGAGGAGACGGTCAGTGCTAACACACCCATCCTCCACTGTCATAAATACTATTCTCCACCTCAGTCACCCTTTCACAGAGTCCCTTAATAGATTGTTCCAGCATGACAATGGAGCTCTTCATCTTACTCAGGCTTTCATTCATCTCCTGTCGGTATTTTCTGAGTTCAGTAACAATTGTGCCCACTTTGGTTGCCTGTGATTCCTGTGGGCTAGCATCGCCATCGTCGGGCTCATGTCGTTTTAGTTTTCCCTTCGGTCCTAACGTGTTTCTTCCATGCCTGCTCAAACTGAATCCATTTCAGATGTTTAACACAAACGTGGTGCCAAAACAATGGATGGAGGTAGAACAAAAATATAAATGCAACATGTAAAGTGTTGGTCCCATGTTTCATGAGCTGAAATTCATGAGCGGAAAGTATTCGGACCCCTTGAATTTTTCCACATTTTGTTACGTTACAGCCTTATCCTCATCAATCAACACAAAACACCAAAATAACAAAGCAATTTATTTTGTGTGCAAATGTATTAAAAATAAAAAACAGACCTTATTTACATTAGTATTCAGACTATTTGCTATGAGATTCAAAATTTAACTCTGGTGCGTTCTGTTTCCATTGACCATGTTTCTACGACTTGAATGGAGTCCACATGTTGTAAATTAAATTGATTTGACATGATTTGGAGAGGCACACACTGTCCCACAGTTGACAGTGCACGTCAGAGCAAAAACTAAGCCATGGGGTCGAAGGAGTTGTCCTTAGAGAGCCGAGACAAGATTGTGTCGAGGCACAGATCTGGGAAAGGGTGCAAAACAAATGCTGCAGTGTTGAAGGTCCCCAAGAACAATAGCTTCGAAGACTCTTCCTAGAGCTGGTCGCCCGACCAAACTGAGCTATCGAGGGAGAAGGGACGTGGTCAGGGAAGTGACCAAGAACCCGATGGTCACTCTGACAGCTCCAGCTTCAGTAAAGGCACATGACAGCCCGCTTGGAGTTTGCCAAAATTCACTTAAAGGACTCTGACCATGAGAAACAAGATTGTCTGGTCTGATGAAGCCAAGATTGAACTCTTTGGCCAGAATGCCAAGCATCATGTCCTGAGGAAACCTGGCCACTATCCCTACAGTGAAGCATGGTGGTCGCAGCATCATACTGTGGGAATGTTTTTCAGCGGCAGGCACTTGGAGATTAGTCAGGATCGAGGGAGCCCACAGCCAAGATAATGCAGGAGTGACTTCGGGACAAGTCTCTGAATGTCCATGAGTGGCCCAGCCAGAGCCCGGACTTGAACCCGATCAAACATCTCTGATGAGACGAATGGGAGAAACTCCCCAAATACAGGTGTGCCAAGCATGTAGTGTCATACCCAAGAAGACTCGGGGCTGTAATCGCTGCCAAAGGTGCTTCAACAAAGTACTGAGTAAAGGGTCTGAATACTTATGTAAATGTGATATTTCATTTTTTTTAAATAATTGTTTTAATGAATACTTTCTGAACACACAGTAGCTATATTTCATTGCATTTTTTTTCAGTTTCGCTTACAGTAGCTAGCAAATGCAGCTAGCTAGTTTAGCCTACTCAAACACCCGGCTCAAACAGAGCTATGTTATGTTAGTTATGCTAGTTGGCTATGGCTTACCAACACTAGAACTCTTCCAAGTGAAGGTAAGCCTTTGGTTTTATTCATTTCTTTGCCACCAGTGCCCGCCCGTGTAACTGCTAAACTACTTGATGACTGTAAACTGTACTGCATGATTGTAGTGGGTTTACTGACATGTGTCAGGACTATATCTTGTGGAATGAGGAAATAGTATGAATAAATGATTCCAAATAATGTTTTTAATGAAAATATGTCAATCATTATTTGAATATGTTGGTAACCCGTTGTATAAAAGTGATAATGCCCTTGAAGCCGGTGTTTGGAGGATATATTGGGATGGTTTGCCGGCTCTCAACAACACCTGTGCCAATATATCCTCCAAACACTGGCTACTCTGGCATTATCACTTAAATAGAAATAAGACCATGCTCATTTTAAAAAATTGTCCTCCCTCATCTTAAATGCCAATGACCGCCACTGCTGTTAGTAAGCATTTCTCCTTTGCCAAGATAATCCAACCTCCTGACAGATGTGGCATATCAGGAAGCTGATTAAACAGCATGACCATTACACAGGTGCACCTTGTGCTGGGGACAATTAAAGGCCACTCTAAAATATGCAGTTTTGTCACACAACGCAATGCCACAGATGTCTCAAGGTTTGAGGGAGTGTGTAATTGGCATGCTGACAGCTGGAATGTCCACCAGAGTTGTTGCCAGATAGTTGAATGTTGATTTGTCTCCCATAAGTTTTTGAGAATTTGTCAGTATGTCCAACCGGCCTTACAACCATAGACCATGTTTAACCATGCCAGCCCAGGACCTCCACATCCGGCTTCTTAACCTATGGGATGGTCTGAGACCAGCCACCCAGACAGCTGATGAAACTGTAGGTTTGCACCACCAAAGAATTTATTCTCAAACTGTCTCAGGGAAGTTAATCTGCATGCTCATTGTCCTCATCTGACTGCAGTTTGGCTTCGTAACTGACTTCAGTGGGCAAATGCTCACTTTCTATGTGCCACTGGCACACTGGAGAAGTGTGCTCTACACGGATTAATCCCTGTTTCAATTCTACCGGGTAGATGGCATGGCGTGGGTGAGCGGTTTGCTGATATCAATGTTATGGACAGAGTGCCCCATGGTGTCGTAGGGGTTATGGTATGTAAGCTACGGACCACGGACACAAATCTATTTTAACGATGGTCATTTGAATGCACAGAGATACCGTGACGAGATCCTGAGCCCATTGCCGTTCCAATAATTTGCCGCCATCACCTCACGTTTTAGCATGATCATGCACGGCCCCATGTCTCAAGGATCTGTACACAATTCCTGGAAGCTGAACATGTCCCAGTTCTTCCATGGCCTGCATACTCACCAGACATGTCACCCATTGATCGTGTTTGGGATTCTCTGGATCGACGTGTACGACAGTGTGTTCCAGTTCCCGCCAATATCCAGCAACTTCGCAGCCTGATCGACTTTTCTGATCCACGCTTCTACTATTTTTTTAAAGGTATCTCTGACCAACAGATGCATATCTGTATTCCCAGTCATGTGAAATCCATAGATTAGGGCCTAATTCATTTCTTTCAATTGACTGATTTCCTTAAATGAACTGTAATCGATGAAATTGTTCCACGTTACGTTTATCTTTTTGTTCAGTGTAGTTTAGGGTGGACAGGGCTGTGCCTAGCAAGCAACCATTAGGTGGATGATGTCATCCGAAGCTCCAAACTATTCATAAACAAATATTGACGAATAGACAAATCATAGTTTAAAAGCAGGTGAGCTGGGTCTACACTTTTAGGCCCTTATCTGGGGTTTTGTGGTGGAAAATGAGCGGGTCGAGCATAACACATCAACCCTGGTACCCATAGACAAACAGGCTATAAGTATTTGGGGATTTATGGCTGATTTAAGATGAAATTGTCAACCCTGTTACGGTCAACCCTTTTACTTTATTTGGCACTTACTATAGTATTTTATATTTTAATTTTTTTGACATGGGAAAATCCGCTTACATTTTGGGGGGAATCGTGCTCTTTATGACAGAATGTTTAAATTAGGTTAAATAAAAAACATTTAAATTTCACAACACAAAAGGTACTCATTTGGTAGAACGACGCCACTACAATTGCTCTTACTGTCGACTTTCGATTTCATTAATTTTGATGATGCAGGTATAGATTGATGTAATGTCAACTATATCATATGCTGTGTGCTCTTGACTAGAAACTGTCAGTTGTAAATCACAAGATTGCATGCAGACTTTTTACCTCCTTTTGTATTACACCTGCTGTGCAAATATGTACTGTAGTTAATAACCACATCTGCTCATTCTCAAATCAGCTTTGCTTGGCATACTTCATCTAACAATACACAATCAACAATCAAGTCTGCCAAGACTGCCCCAGTCGTAGTCACTGCCTCGCATAATAATGACCACATTCATCTGCACATGTTTTTGCATTCTTCACAACAGCATGCAGTGGCGGCTGGTTACGGATAAGGCCACATAGATCATAAGGGAACATGGCTGCTCATAGTAATCTAGTCTGTGTCCTAAATGGCTGCCTATTCCCTTCATCGTACACAACTACCCTATGTGCCCTTTTCAAAAGTAGTGCACTACAGAGGAAATAGGTTGCCATTTGGGACTGAGCCATAGTGTTAAAAATTTGTTTGTATTCCCAACCGTTGCCTCACTCCTTACCTGACTTCCCGCTCTACCATAATGTCTGTGCCGACTGCTGACTCCACACATCCCTGCTGCTGCAAGCAGAGACATCAACACAATGTGAAGAGATCAGGGGGATCTCGCTGTGAAAACGGACCCCTCTGTGCTCACACTTCCTTCTTTTCCTTCTCAGTCTCTCTCTCTCTGCAAGTGTTAGTAGGGAGACTGCCTTGAAAGAGCACACATCACAATCTGGCTGTAGGGAGGTTCAGGGGTGAGCTACTCACACTTGTCTAGGCTTGTGTCCCCAATGGCACCTTATTTTCTACATAATACACTACTTGGGCCAAGATTAGTGCACTTTAAAGGGAATATGGTGACATTTAGGAAGACAACTATTTTAGGTTGGGCTGGCTGGGCAAGTAGAGGAAGGAGAGAGAGACCTGGCAAGGTCAGACGAATGAGCACACACACACACAGACACACACACACACACACACACTCCATCCAGGCTTAATTAGCATTAATCACTTATCCTCTTGTAAATGCTGCCAGCTGCCAATTATCAATGATTATGCCCTGTTAGCTTCAGGGAAGGTGACAGGGTTCAAGGCTAGCTGTACACCATAATATTCACTCAACAGTATTCACTGGTAAAAAATAAAATATGCTTGGTAATGGCTTTGAAAATAAAGCCTCCTACCCAAGACTTATGCTAATGGCCTTTTTGAATAATCAACCATTACCTGTGATAAGATACAATTATCAGGTTGGAATAATCTGATACTGCAGTCAGGTCAAGAACCTGGCGAGGACAATGATCATGCAGATGAGCTTCCCTGAGACGATTTCTGACAGTTTGTGCAGAAATGATTTGGTTGTGAGGGGGAAAAAATGGTTTACATCAGCCAGGTATATTTGCTATTTGTGATCCAAGAAATGAATCACAGCACTGTTTATACAATTTGCTCTTACTCCATTTAACCTTCATTTATTGTCAGGTATACAGTACTGGGGGTGTCTGCTATTGGCATCCAAGTGGTTTCGATCCCTACTGTTCCTATTTGCACTAATAGAACACCCCAGCTATTAGATGATTAGAAAATTCCCCCCTAAGTCCTATAGTAATAATAGCTAAATCATTAGTAATAGCTTCTAAATCTTTTGCTTATATATATCTTAACTGCGGGCTAAGGGGTCATGCTTTCTCTCTGGTTAAGAAGGCAGTGACGGATGAGAAAGAGCACCATACCCCAGAGGGGATTACGGGGGGATTCTGCAATTGATTTCTCGCACCATCCTGTCTGTAATGTCACTCATTCTCGTCCTTTTAGAGTTGTAATTAAATCCCTGACTCGAGTTCTGTTCTCTTTTCTGATTTGAAGTTGGAATCAATGGGAAAGTGTCCAAAGATTGGAGCTGTTCAGTAAATCATTTCCAACAATGCTTCCAGCCCTGTGCCTCTGAGGATCGGAGGGAATCCTCTTCCTCTAGCTCTGTACTCTACACGCTGCTGCTGTTGGTGGTGGGGTGTCAGAAGAGATATTATCTCTCCAATTGTTAGCTAGCTAGCTGCCATCCTCTTCCCTGCTCTTTTTGCTCACTACCCTTAGTCCTGCAATGTTGCAAGATCTCCCATGGGCCATTTCCATTTCCCCCAATTTATGTAGTGCTGTTGTTTAGTAGTATATTAAAACTACTCTAGAATGCATGCAATTTGATACTGTATGCATTCCGTTGATATCTGATATGCAGTGGCATTCTAATGTCCAAGCCCCCTTGAGTTTGATGCATAATTGTGGATGTCAAAGTGGATGTTTATGTTTAATGGTTTGACCTTGTATAATGTATTATATGGATAGGTCTGCCATGTACAGTATAGTTTATAGTCGTTTCCCCTCATTAGGTTTAGCCTCGGTTACGTATTGTGTTGTTGCGTGAAACAACGTGGGAGCTTCAGCTCAGACTTCACCCTCAATCTTTCTCTCTCCAGACTGAAGTCATCCATCAGAAATGATCACCTCCTGTTTGGTGATAGGTCAAGTGAAATATTAACAAGGATACGTCCAATACACCCTATCAATTACAGAATGCTATATTAATAAATCAATGTGATGGATCTGACAGCTGAAAGACAAATCCTTCATTACAGTGCATTGGCATTTCACATATTGAGTTTATATGTTGGAGACTGTATATTGGCATATCAGAGACCGTATATTGGAGTTTATTGTGGGATTGTTTTAGCTATAGTTCAGTCGCCAGTGTTTCATGCATAGGCCTATTAATCCAGACCATTTGCTTTGGTTTTTGTTAAAATGCCTGATTAAACATGCAGGAGATCATACACAGATTGAGTGGAATATAAAGCAACAACTGCCATGTTACAGTTTGCTTTAGTAAACCTTCTGGAATGTATTGTAGACTGTCACTCAAACCTTATAACACATTTTCAAATGAATCAGCTGTTGTTGAGAAGAGTTGGTTGCAATGACTGTTATACATTTCAGGGCTATGATCAGATGAGACTAAGCCGTCTTTGGTTTGTAAATGCCCAGTCATTTGAACACATTGAGGCTGGCTTTAGTAGTCTATTGGCGTAATCTATTGGTGTGGTATTAAATAAGATTGATCAGAGTTCTTCTCTGTTTGACAGCTAAAATGAGGTAGAAATTGAGCCGTGTCATGCATTCAGGGTTTGTAATTAAAACAATTAAATAAAACATGTTTTGTCACATTCTGGTCCTTTAATTTAAATGTGCCTGGGAAAGAGTTATGGTAATGTCTTTGCCATTGTGGATATAAAAAAGCCACCAGATAAGACACCACTGGTCACTGACTTTATAATCACATTAGGAACGCCGAGACACGTGAGGGAATCACGTCAGGAACAATGACGATGACCATAGTCATATTTTTTTGCCAGTCATTGTTATGTAAATGTGTGGCTTCAAATACCATTGTTTGCGCTCTGTCCCAAATGACATTCTATTTCATATATAGTGCACTACTTTTGATCAGAGTTCTATGGTGCCTGGTCGAAAGTAGTGCACTAAATAAGGAATAACTTGCCATTTAGAACGCAAACCAAATCTTACTTTTCACATCTAGAGAGAAATCGAGTGCTTGGGATTATAAAGTTCTATCTGAATTTTAGTCAAAATTGAATTATTGACAGCCTTGTTCTGTTCAGTGTTCCGTATAGTACTCTATATACCCTAATTCATGTTAAGTTCGAATGAATACAAGATTTAAAAAATCACTGGCACCATTCAAACCAATGAGGGTTCAGAACTTTAAAGCCAATTATCTCAGTAATCTTTTTGCAGATAGAACCTTAGAACCAAGCTCTCGAAATCATGACTCCAAAGACAAACATAAAACATTAAAATAATGGTAATACTGTAGTACTATACGACTCATATTGCTCATCTGTATAACACTTGTTCCTGTCCTCAATATAAAGACTTGAGTGCATTTTTAGATTTAAGGACCTTGTGATATGCTACATTTTTTTTAAGCTGGATCAATTCAGCAACAAGACAATCCATACTGTTGAAAGATTTTCTTTCTTTCCTCTGAAAATTCATCAGAACTTTCAACAACAAAATCTATTTAGTTGGTGAATGTCTAATAAGGCCTGATTGATTCAGCAGTATTGTGAGGATTAGGAGTGACGACACCTCATGTTTATAACATGAGACTGAAAATGTAACCGGTTAGCAAGGAGCAAGGCTTTAATTAAATTAACTTTCAGTGGGATTCTGAGGTTTTCTTTCTCCTCCATTTCCCACCCCTTGGCTTTTGACAGTCAATTTTGCAATGTTGCCTCAACTTCTCTGAAAAATATGTCGCAGTTAACCAGAAATGTAGCATTTCACTCAGTTTTCATCTGCTATGTTTCATGAATAAACATTAGATGATTAAATTCTCAAGTATATGCTAAACTAATCATGGAAGTTATTAATGCATGCAAGGTGAAATTGTCTTTATCCTGCACCTCTTTCTCCTCACAAAGTTGTCAGTATCAAGCTTGCATGCCAAAATTCATTTACAGGTGTCAGTGAATAATGACATTTGACAGTGGCAAAGCTGTAAAGGGCAGTTGGTCAAAAAATAAATAAATATGTTTCATCAATATTATTCAGAAACAATGATTATTGTGTAAAAATTGACTACAAAGTGTAAATAGCATTATTTTGGTCAGTCTTCAAAAACTGAGATTTGCAAGTTTTATGGAAGCAAGTTAGGTTCCTGGATCCATTGTACAGTTGAGGGTTGGGTTGGGATTTCGATCATGCCCGCTAATACGGGATGGTGACACAGAGAAACAGCTGCACTGATTGCACTCTATCAAATCATACGGCAGAACCTGCAGACTGTGAGACAGACCTGCCCGCATTGTGCAGCGCCTCGGACTTGTTTACATAAGACAACACATCGCCAATGTTAAATTGAAGGAACACTTGGCCCCTAAGCCCTTTATCGAGTGGCCACTTTCTGATGTCTTTGATACTGTAGTGATCACTCGAGTCTGCCAATGAGAATTGAGACGATGCGCACTTACATCCCAACTGCCACTTGTTGATATTTTATTTTATTAGGCTCTATTTTAATCCTCATTTGGACTAATCTTTGAACACTCAGTGTATATACAAAAGTAAATAAGAAAAAACTAAACTATAATAATGATAACTACTCTGACAGTTTGAAAAGAGAGATTGGTTCAGTCATCTACCATGGTCATGTTTTTATATTTTGTTTTATTTAACCTTTTATCTAAGTAGGCAAGTCAGTTAAGAACAAATTCTCATTTACAATGACAGTCAACCCCAGCCAAACCCTAACCCAGACGACGCTGGGCCAATTGTGCGCCGCCCTACGGGACTCCCAATCACGGCCGGTTGTGATGCAGCCTGGAATGGAACCATGGTCTTTAGTGACGCCTCTAGCACTGAGATGCAGTGCCTTAGACCGTTGCACCACTCGGGAGCAAAGGAACTGTACAACAACACAATCTTAAGTGGTCTTAAAGTATTGCTCGACGGTACTGTATTTATTGAAAGATTTCTGATTTGCTCAAACTCTACATTTTTTTGTATTGATCTGAATCAAACATGTGTTTGGGCCATTTCTCTTCTCTGCCAGGGTAAGATATAGTGTACAAAACAGGTAAGACTGAGTGTACAAAACATTAGGAACACCTGCTCTTTCCATGACATAGACTGACCAGGTGAAATCTATGATCCCTTATTCATGTTACCTTGTGACCACTACAGCTAACAATTGTCGCAATGTCTCTTATTTTCGCACTCTATGCCATAGAAGAGACAGCAGTGTTGTATTTCAGTTAAAATGGTCTTATCCAGTAAACACCTAACTGAACTTAAGGAAGGGTGTTGTCCCCCTTCTTTTTTTAGGGAACCCTTTTTGAAGATGAAACCAAGAACACTACCACTATAAGATGAAACCCTGAAACCAAGAACACTACCACTATAGTACACTACCGGTCACCGGTCTACCGGAACTCCTACTCATTCCAGGGGTTTTATTTATTTATACTATTTCCTACATTGTAGAATAATAGCGAAGACATCACAACTATGAAATACACATATGGAATCATGTAGCAACCAAAAAAAGTGTTAAAATATATTTGAGATTCTTCAAATAGCCACCCATTGCCTTGATGACATCTTTGCACATTTGGCATTCTCTCAACCAGCTTCACGAGGTAGTAACCTGGAATGCATCTCAATTAACAGCTGTTAATTTATGGAATTTCTTTCCTTCTTAATGTGTTTGAGCCAATCAGTTGTGATGTGACAAGGTAAGGGGGGTATACAGAAGATAGCCCTATTTGGTAAAGACCAAGTCCATATTATGGCAAGAACAGCTCAAATAAGCAAAGCAAAACGACACTCCATCATTACTTTAAGACATGGTCAGTCAATCTGGAAAATGTCAAGAACTTTTCAAGTTTCTTCCAAGTGCAGTCACAAAAACCATCAAGCGCTATGATGAAAATGGCTCTCATGAGGACCGCCACAGGAAAGGAAGACCCAGAGTTACCTCTGTGGCAGAGGATAAGTTCATTAGAGTTACCAGCCTCAGAAATTGCAGCCCAAATAAATGCTTCACAGAGTTCAAGTAACAGACACATCTCAACATCAGCTGTTCATAAGAGTGTGTGAATCAGGCCGTCATGGTCAAATTAGTGGGACTACCATTTATTTTTCAACAAGACAATGACCCAAAACACACCTCCAGGCTGTGTAAGGGATATTTGACCATGAAGGAGAGTGATGGAGTGCTGCATCAGATGACCTGGCCTCCACAATCCCCCGACCTCAACCAAATTGAGATGGTTAGGGATGAGGCGGACCGCAGGGTGAAGGAAAACAGCCAAAAACTGGTCAGCATATGTGGGAACTCCTTCAAGACTGTTGGAAAAGCATTCCAGCTGAAGCTGGTTGAGAGAATACCAAGAGTGTGCAAAGCTGTCATCAAGGCAAAGGGTGACTATTTGAAGAATCTCAAATGTAAAATGTACTTTAATTGGTTTAACACTTTCTTGGTTGCTACATGTTATTTCATAGTTTTTAGTCCTTCACTATTATTCTACAATGTAGAAAATAGTAAAAATAAAGAAAAATTAGTAGGTGTTTAAAACTTTTGACCGGTAGTGTAGACGTTTACCAGTCTCCTTAGCAGACTCACCAAGCTAAAAGGAACATTCTACCCTACTTCCAGAGGGATTCTGGCACAGCTCATTTGATTGAACTGTTGATGCAGCCCTCTCTCTTTCTGTGAGGACTTGAGAGGTGAAAATGATTGGGGGCTAACTAAGTATGGGTGGGTTATGAAGGCTTTAGACACGGATCACTTTAAGTGACAAGAATTAGGTGGCTCAACTGCAGACAGGCCTCTGGTGGAAGCATTTCTATTTTATATTTTCTACCAGGATGTTTGCACAGAGGTAGTGTCAATAATTGACAGTCTGTCTCAGTCAATCAGCGTACACGAGCACTCACAGCCTCTGGACTCAACAGCACCTCCGTAACTAACTGGGCTCTCCAGATCTATGGTTAAAATTACATTGAGCCAATCTCTCACAGAGCAGGTTAATTAATGGGTTGGTTGAGTGTGGACACATCCGCCATGTAATTGCTTTTCATAGAGGGGAAATGGAGCTACGCTACTTTTTATAGCTGTTACTCACATTTTTTTTTACTGGTTACTGTCCATCTAAAATGCTTTTCAAAGTCTTATCATGACCATGCATTTTATGTCAATCGTTAGGTTCTACAGTAAAGCTTGTGTCTGAAAATACTAACATCATTTAATTTACAGAAGAGTTACTGCGTTAATCAGTTAGGCGACAAAACTCTAGATGTCCTTTACTCCACACACAGAAACGCATACAAGACCCTCTCTTTGGTAAATTAGAGCATAACTGTAGTTTACCGGGTATATTTATGTTTAACAATAGATGGCAGTATTGACTCAAGACAGGGGTTTACTTTCCGCTAGCCGTAGCCGTTTCTATCTCTGCCTATATAACCGTGATTTGAGAAAGCTTCAGGTAGCTTATGCCAGGTGCATTAGAGAATGTCATTCTAAGTTACAATTAAATACTAAACCGTACTTACGTTTCATGAGTCAATCTAAGGAGCCTCTAAGGATAACGACAGTAACTCTATCCTCCTGCTTCCTACTTAGAATTCAAACCTCAAACAGGAAGTACTAGTGACACGCTCAATGCAGAAGGGGTCCGATGAAGTGGATGCTAAGCTACTGGACTGTTTCGCACAGACTGGAATGTGTTCCGGGGGTTCATCCAAAAATGTTGAGGAGTTTACCACATCAGTCACCAACTTTAACACTTGAATCGCTGAAGCGGTCATTTTGACTGGCTTGACAATGGCGCTAGAAGGAATAGTGGTTGTTTTACGGGCTCCTGACCAACTGTGCTATTTTATTTATTTTTTACTCTGATCTTAACTTTTTTTCGTACATAATATTTCTGGACATCAGAACAGCGATCACTAACCTCAATTTGGATAAAGACTTATTGAAAAGACATTGATTATCCCAGACTGGGCCCAAATCCCCAGACGGGATAGACAATAGAGGCCGGCGTGATGGATAACTGACGAGACTATGTCAGAGATTGGGATAAATCGCCTCTACCCTCCGTTCTATTGACGATTGTGCAATCACTGGATAATAAACTGGATGAGCTCCGTTCGAGACTATCCTATTAACCTGATCTGAAAAACTGTAATATCGTATGGTTCTCAGAGTCGTGGCTGAACAAGGACATTGGTAAATATAAATCTAGCAGTTTTTTGATATACATTGGTAGAACAGAACCTATGTAATAATTATGTTAATTGACTACAGCTTAGTATTTATTAACATGGAGGGGGGCCCTCGTGTGTGTGTGTGTGTGTGTGTGTGTGCTTAGTCCCCTCCTGTACTCCCTGTTCACCAACGACTGCGTGGCTGCGCATGACTCCAACACAATCATCAACTTTGCTGACGAAATGATGGTGGTAGGACTGAGCACAACCCAATCCACATCGATGGGACTGTAGTGGACAGGGTCGAGAGCGTCAAGTTCCTCAGTGTCCACATCACTAACGAATGAACATTGTCCACACTGTTGTGGAGAGGGCACGACAGCGCCTCTTACCCCTTAGGACACTGAAAAGATATTGGCATGGGCCTTCAGATCCTCAAATGTTCTACAGCTGCACTATTGAGAGCATCTTGACCGGCTGCATCACAGCTTGGTATGGCAACTGCAAGGCACCCAACCGCAAGGTGCTGCAGAGGCTGGTGAAGAAGGCCCAAAAAATTGTCTGTCTCCAGCCACCCAAGCAATAGACTGTTCTCTCTGCTCCCACACTGCAATCGGTACCATTGGACCAAGTCTGGAACCAACAGGACCATGAACAGCTTCTACCCCAAGCCACAAGGCTGCTTAACAAGACTGCTAAATAGCTAATCAAATGGCTACCCGGACTACCTGCATTGACCCTTTTTTTAAACAAACTATCTTGCACTGACTATGCATACACACTGAACTCTACCCACACAGTCACACACACACTGACAGACCTACACACACACACACACATTACATACACCCATACAGACATAACAAGCATTTCACTACACTCGCATTAACGTCTGCTAACCATATGTATGTGACAAACCAAATTTGATTTGATGTGCACACTGACAACTCACACTTTCACACTCACTTTCACCACATACGCTACTGCAGTTCAGTTTATTATCTACCCTGTTGCCTAGTGACTTTCCCCTACCTAAAGCGCATGTACATAGCTACCTCAATTACCTCGTACCTCTGCACATCGACTCGGTACTGGTATTCCCTGTATAGAGCCATGTTATTTTTACTCTTTATGATAATTCACTGTGTATTTATTCATCGTGTCACTATCTATTTTTTATTTATTTAACTCTCCGTTGTTGGAAAAGGACCCGTAAGGAAGCATTTCAATGTTAGTGTATACCTGTTGTTTATGAAGCATGTGTTTTTTGCCAACTTATTTTAGTATTCCTATATGAACAGAGTATTTTTCTCTGCTCATATAGGAATAGCAAAAGCCTCGTTCACTAATTTGTCTTATTATTATTTTTGATTTTGATTTATCCGGCGTTGCAGCACCCTCAGCACCCCTACTTCCCACCGCTAGGGTTGCACCCGAGCAGGAGAACTCCAGTGGAGACACCAGTTCTTTGAAGCAGTGGATCTGGTGCAATCAGAAGTGGAGAGAAGATTTGACGAGGAAGGGCTAGGGATATCAGCAGGAGAGAACCATCATTGACCCAGAAAAAGGAAGCACAACTCAACTGGATGCACAGACCTTTGACTCCCTTCACCTCCCCGCTAGCGTTCTCGTCGTGCCTGGACGTTCGAGCTCGGTCCGACCCAAGCCCAGTGAGCCGATGCCCAGGCCCAGTCCGACATCACAGAAAGGAAATGAACCCGGGGAAAAAGCCTTATTTCTGGAAAACATTGACGTAAAGTGGTGGCAACGGAGTGAGGAGATGAGGAAACAGCCACTGGGCCTAGAAATGAAAGAACAAAGGTACCCTTGAATAATTAAATCATAAATAAATAACTAGCTTTGTTTGATTTGGAAAACATTTGGATCCGTTATGGGTCTGCTTTCGATAGTTTAAAAGGTCCAGCAAAGGCACATTAGGAGGGCAGTCATGGGGTGTATTTTGTTAGGATGTATTGACGTTAACAAATTCCATTGGAATATGAGCTTCTCCTGATTCTGAGATGCACTGCCTGTCGTGGTCTTGTGGATCATCATTCTCCCGAGAGTACGCCAGCCTATTCATATCGAAATTTGAAACATTTCAATCATCAGAAAATATGTGTGTTCTCATGGCCACACATTCCTCTGGCCGAGCCATTAATGGAATCCTGGCGTCACTAATGTCTGCAGCTGCTGCAGCTGAGAGCAAGCCATAGTAGGTGAAAAGGGGCACAGACACAGCACAGCAAGCCCGAAACCCACACAACCTGACTCAATTCACAGAATTTGAGCTGGCCCGGTTTGTGCTGGAAATGAGAACTATAGCTTGCAATAGTCTCCCACTTATATTTTCTATTGGTTTACATTTAAAAGGGACGTAAGGAACATGGTACTCTCTCGCCCTCGGCTCGCAGGCCTGCTCCGGCCCATGTCAAACACGTAGGCTTAATAGCCCACTAGTAAGCAATACAGGGCGCTGCCCTGCCAGTGAGTGCCTTTCTCCGCAGTGGCTCGCATAGCTGTCCATGGTCCCGAAACCATTTTTTTTGTGCTCTATTTTTTAGGCACAATCTTGTGTTTACTAATTTAGTTACCCCTCTCGTGTTCTCTCTCACTATCGCTCTCATACAGGAACCTGTTGTAATTACGCAGTACAAAGAAATGTGCACGCTGTTCACAACTGCCTTTTTTGCAGAAAGCCATGAGCTGGGCTGCACTGATACTGTTACCGAGTCTTGTGCTTAGGCTAGGCTACTCATCACATTAGGAATAGCATTTTAATATTAGTCTGCATAGATGCATGCAATGCTTTATGATATAGGATAATTCTGGTGGTCTGCCCAGGGGTGTTAGTGAGCATGCTTGTGCCTCTGTTGCTTCTCTTTACTCCCTAGAGTTTAAGTGGGGGTTTTAGAGAACAGAACAGTCAAGAGTGTAGACACCTTCGTCAGCACAAGTCCTCTCTTCTTAACTCAGCTCAGCCACACTCCTCTCCGCTCCTCTCCTCTCCTTCAACAGCCTTGTGGTTGGATTAGCCTGACACCTTAGACTGACACTCGCGGCTTTCAAATGAAGAGGATTCCTGCTGAAATCCAAGAGAGGGTGCTCACCATGTAAAGCTTACACTCACACAGCCTAACAGTATTCTTCCTCGCCGTCTACCTAGCTCAACCCCTGTAAAAAATCTATGAGAAAGTCCCCGGTGATCTTCAGCATGTGACAATAAAAGTGTATGGTTTAAAGGACTTTGGGTCCAGAGGAAGCTGTGAAATAGTAATGTGTAACTGAGTGAGGAAGGGAGGCAACCAGGAGAGTGGTAGAGGAGTGGAGTGCTCTGGTGTCTGGATAAACAGGTAGCCTACTTCTGCTGCTGTCCAGTTCCTTTCATTGCTGGGAGGCTTATTGCTGGAAGGAGAGACACAAACTGTCAAACATATCAGGGGTATGAGAGAGGCAGCAGTCCTAGTATGATTCCTTTTTCTTTTTACAGCATTTGGCTGTTCAGTAGATTACCTATCTTGGCATGCAGGTTGACATTTATTGTCACAAGTCTTGTTCTGGAGGCAAAACTGAGCGATTTCCCCCCTTAGGCCGGCTGCAATGTCAAAATTGTATTGTAAAAATGTGCTTTTTGGTCATAATTTAAGTATGGGGTTAGGCATTAGGGTTAGCGGTGTAGTTTGGGTTAGGTTAAAGATCTGATTCTATGGCTTTGTGCTAGTGACCACTGCAGAGCTACCTCCCGAACAAGATTCATGGGGGAAAATGCGAACCTCCTTTTGGCATATCCTCGTCCTGAGTCATCACACTACAAGCTCAGTCCTCCGCACTCCGCAGCGTTCCAAAAACAAAGTGAACAGAACTGACTGAAGCCGACATGCATGTATATCTCAGAGACATAGTTGATTTAAATATTCATGCTAAACAAGGTCCCCTGGCTCATTGGCATTGTTTCCCTTGTCCCCGATCACAGCATCAGTGCCACGGCGACAACGCAAACGTCCCTACATACAGATAACCACCGTGGCATTTACCTGCACTGCCTGCCTTCACATCCATCCAGCATCCAGGCAGGCAGGCTGCTCTCTGCTCAGTCAGGGGGGAAAGCATCAGCCTGTTGCCCGCCCTCCACCCAGTGACTGGCGGCAGATAGGAGGAAAGCGAGGAGCATTTTAAGAGGCAGTGTAAAAATGTGCAGACGTAATGAGGAAATAAGTGACTTATTGGCGGCCCACTCATTGCCTTCATTAAGCCTCGTACTGTATTTACGAACATCTATCATGAGGTGGGAGAGAGACGAGCAGGCAGCCTAGAGTGAGACTAGGGGTGTTTTATGGAGCGTGCATTGTCACCGTGTTCCAATTATCTGTTACCTTTGACCACGTTAAGTGTGTAGGCATTAAGAAGAGGACCGGGTTCATAATTAGCAGTTTGCAGTGGAAAATGGATGTGTACTCTCAGCCAAATCAAAGCATCTATTGGGGGTCACCTGGCCTTTTTCTTAGCCGTCAACGCTTCCTGTTGAATTAGCCCATTAGCCCAGATGAAGGACACTCACCATTTTCTGTCCTTCATCTGGTCTAATGGGCTAATTATACAGTATGTAACGCCCTGGCGATAAAGTGTATGCATGGAGCAGTCATTTCCTATTGAGAGTAGGACAAGCACAGACATCAGTAACATGGAAATGAACAATCTGTCAGGAATCAATTTGACAAAGGATGTGTCAGCGTTGGCCCCCACTGCCTGACAGGTTTGGGAGGAATTCATTTATTCTACAGGTTGTATCCCCCTTTCCCTTCCAATCTACCTCCTGTAGCAGAAATAACATCATTGGTTCTTCTTCTCCTTGTGAAACAATGTCCAACTTGTCACTTAATGATCTGGGAAAGATTACAGGGATTCAGAAAGTATTCTCACCCCTTGACTTGTTCTACATTTAGTTGTGTTACAGCCTCAATTTAAAATGGATCGAATTGAGATTTTATTGTCACTGGCTTAAGTAAATGACACCACGCTGCTTGCTTAGCAAGCACCACTTCCTCCCGATTTGGCCCATGCCTTGCTAGCACACGTGACCACCCTCCTGAAGTGTCTTACCAGTCGGAGCCATGCAGAAAGCTAGCTATTCGCTGGCGCAAGTACGGACAGTTCAGGCTGAGGATCCCCATGTGTTACACCTATACACAATACCCCATAATTTGAAAGTGGAATAATGTTTTGGGGATTTTTTACACATTAATTCAAAATGAAAAGCTGTATTGTCTTGAGTCAATAAGTATTGTTTATGGCAAGTGTAAATAAGGAGTAAACCTTTGCGGAACAAGTCACATAATCAGTTGCATGGAGTCACTCTGTGTGCAATAATAGTGTTTAACATGATTTCTGAAAGACTACCTCGTCTCTGCACCCCACACATACAATTTTAAACACAGATTCAACCACAATCACCAGCATTTTCAAATGCTTCACAAAGAAGGGCACCTATTGGTAGCTGAAAAAAACTAATCAGACAGAATATCCTTTTTGAGCATGGTGAAGTTATTAATTACGCTTTGGATGGTGTACTGTATCAATAAATCAGATCACTAAAAAGATACAGTCGTCCATCCTAACTCAGCTGCTGGAGAGGAAGGAAAGTTTAATGGCTCTGATAGGAGAAAACTAAGGATGGATCAAGAACATTGTAGTTAGTCTACAATACTAACTTAATTGACAGAGTGATAATATTCCAAAACATGCATCTTATTTGCGACAAGACACTAAAGTATTACTACAAAAAATGTGGCAAAACAACTAACTTGTCCCAAATACAAAGTGTTATCTATGGGGCCAATCCAATACAACACAGTACTTACTGAGTACCACTCTGAATATATGTTCAAGCATAGTGGTGGCTGCATCATGTTATGGGTATGCTTGTAATCGATAAGGACTGAATAGTTATTCTGGATAAAAAATATCTAATTGAGCTAAGCACAGGCAAAATCCCAGAGGAAAACCTGGTTCAGGATGCTTTCCAACAGACACTGGGAAATGAATATACCTTTCAGCAGGAAAATAACCAAAAACACAAGGCAAATCTTAACTGGATTTTCTTACCAAGAAGACAGTGAATGTTCCTGAATGGCCGAGTTACAGTTTTGACTTAATGTCATTGAAGCTGGTGTTTAAGTCAAGATTCACCACTATTATTTATTTGACCTTTTATTTAACTAGGCAAGTCAGTTAAGAACAAATTATTTTCAACGACGGCCTTGGAACAGTGGGTTAACTGCCTTGTTCAGGGGCAAAACAACAGATTTTTACCTTGTCAGCTCAGGGATTCGATCTTGCAACCTTTTGGTTACAAGTCCAACACTCTGACCACTAGGCTACCTGGGTTACCAACATATTCAAATAATGATTGACATTTTAATTAAAAACCTTATTTTGATGAATGTATTCATACTATTTCATCCTTACACGAGATATAGTCCCAACACAGATTGGTTGCTACGCAAGCCAGCTGGTTGTTAGTTCTATCGGTTCGGTTGCCAGAGACACAACCCGGTCGTTAATTATTTTTGTTATGTAGCTATGGACGTGACCCAGTCGTTCATTCTAAGTGTTCCAAGTGTGCAATATCGCCTTTCATACATAGAAAATGTGCTCTCTCGTCAGGACAATGTTGTTCAGAGGAGTTAGCCAACCACACAGCCTATGCAATCACTTCAAACTGAAGCTGGAAAGACTGCAAACAATCTGCATTTTGTTTTGTTGGAACGGATTTCCATTGACATTTCTTTTCCCCCCACTTTTTTGTTGTTTTACTGGGGCGTATATCAGCCATAATAGTGCAGGTCGATTGTAGATTCCATCTATGTAATTGTCTGCGTCATTTCCAATCACCCACATGTTTAACTGTTGCCTTATTTACTCTTACTGGAATTCATTCATCTCTTTGTCAGAACAGCAACTTACAAATATGGATTTTCCACTTCATAAAAAAGCAGTTGGTGCTCAAGGCCCTTCTGGCTACAGACAATAACTATAGAATTGGCTTGGCAAACTGTGTGCGTCAAATCGTAAGAATGTTGGGTAAGAAGACATAACACAATTCTATCTTCAAAAGTCCAGGGTCATTTCTGAAAGTTTCAATCCCTAGAAGACCTTGTGTACTGAGTCCTGTACTCAGATGTTTTGATGTGTTTACACTATATTACACACTACGTCCTACAGTATGTGTGCATTCATTCATGTATCTATTAGACACAACAACATTCATGGGAGGTGGTGGTGGAAAGTGGGGCCGGACGATTCGATTTCAGTGGACAGAATTGGATTTGATGGAGGGGCATAATAGCTTTCATGGGCTTTTACAGCTCTGAATAGCTTAGCTGTATCGTCCTTGATGGGATTGAGGGATGAGCCCAGCGATTCTGGGATGAAGCCCAGCGATGGCATCCTGTTCCTCCTTATTGTTCTGGGCCCAGGAGTGATGTAGAGGGCTCTCCCTGAACTGGATGCTTCATATGAAGAGTCCAGGACTGCATCCAAAATGACACCCTATTTCCTTTCTAGCCCATAGGTCTCTGGTCAAAAGTCGTGCACTATAAAGGGAATACAGTAGGGTGCCATTTGGGATTCATCCCAGCTCTTATCTTGAACTATAATCCCATCTCGTATTGTTGAGCCTGTTTGTTAGATCAATGTTTCCTCTCTCTCTGTTAAATTGATGAGGTAATCTAACGCACAATGGCAAGCAAACCTGTTTCAGCTGCTTGCCAAACTGACTTGAAAGAATAACCTGGTATGAATTGTGTGCTCACGTAGGGACATATTGGGCATCTGCACAAAGAAATTGTGTGCACAAAGAGGAGGGCTTGCGGTAGAGATAAGATGCATTCGGGCTCAACGGTCACAGTGCTGGTAATCAGTCCTCGCCCAATGCCTTCGTTTGGTGGTCTATTCTGATTTCATTCATCCACCAATTACCCTGAAGAGACTGATTTCGACTAATGTGGAAGAGAATTGCTTGAATTGTTCTCCATGTATTCTTCTTTATTGTTCCTGACTATGTTTACGTATGATGAATGAGAAATGTGAACATTGTCTGTGGGGAAATTACAGATTTTCAATATGGACATGGGCAGAGTAGTGAATCCAAAGTATGTGAAAGGTGCCTCAGAATGAGAAAGGTCTGTTTTTAGTATAGACCAGTGACACCTCTTTGGGACTAATTATTTTCCAGGCATATCATTTTCATTCTATGGCACGTCTTAGTAGAGGAGTTAAAATGACTTAATTTTAGTTAAAAATGTTAGTTAAAGCTACACTGCATAGCTATGTGTGTACAGGTGCTTTTTTTTCTAGATTTGAAAACAATTTCCCAGAATCTCATAGTGTCACGCCCTGGTCGAAATATTTTTTGTTTATCTTCATGTATTGGGTCAGGCCAGGGTGTGGCATGGGGTTTTTGTATTGTGGTGCGTTTTGTCTTGGGGTTTTGGTGTTGGTATTGGGATTGTAGCTTAGTGGGGTATCTAGCAAAGTCTATGGCTGTCTGGAGTGGTTCTCAATCAGAGGCAGGTGTTTATCGTTGTCTCTGATTGGGAACCATATTTAGGCAGCCATATTCTTTGAGTTTGTGGTGGGTGATTGTCCTTTGTGTCTTTGTTCCTGTCGCTGTGTTAGTTGACAAGTATAGGCTGTTTCGGTTTTCGTTACGTTTATTGTTTTGTAGTGTTTGTGTTATTTCGTGTTTATGTTTGTTTGATTAAACATGGATCGCAATCTACACGCTGCGTTTTGGTCCGACTCCCCTTCACCACACCTAGAAAACCGTTACACATAGATGACTCTCTCATAGATGATGTAGTACAGTGGTCGTCAATCTTTTCTGAGTCGAGATCACTTTGAGTCTAAATGCCAACCGATATCTACATCTCAGATTTTTTTTTTAACATGACTTAAAAAATGTACGCCTATGCAACGTTATCCTATTAAAACTGTACTGTAGCAATGAAGTTTGTGCAGTAAGCTATAGGCCAAATAAATGATCACTGCATATTGGCTTTGCTTGAACTGCCCTGGCAATGCATGGTTGTTCTTTTCAGACCAACATTTTCTATCTAGGCTACATGATCACATCGGTAATAGATCAGTTGTTGTATTGCTTGTGACGCACATCTGAGTGGCCATACATTTTTAAATAATTAGGTATTTTTGTATTTTACTGGGCTGATGGTGCATGCATCTGATGGTCAATCTCAGCAGAGGGAGAGAGCAGCAGACTGTGGGTCCCCCTCTCAACGTCCCTCCCCTCTCCCTTTCCTGCGCTCACACTGACCAAAAAGGTACATTGTCTTCCAACTGATGTAGAAACTCGAGTCGCGCCGCATTATTTTTGTCTCATGCACAAATTAATGTTGTTACTCCAATGACCAAAGGAAGTGAAATGTTCCTCGACATAAAAAAACAAGCTACTAATAATAACGCATAGCTATTGATACACTTCCTACTCATTCATTGCCGCTGCGGTGGTAGTTGAAGTAGGGAGAATGCACATTTTATAGCTTATATAAGTGTTGAATAAAAAGTGTTGACAGTGCTGAGTATTTTTTTTACATGAACTCTCTCATAAAAACAACAGCTCTTTGCTGTATTTGTTGAATATCTAGTCATGGTTTTAAAAGTTTAGAAATCTCACAGTATCAACTTTGCTGTAGCTTTCTTTTACACCTACAGACATGGTAATCTGAACCATCTGATTGGTCAGTAGTAGGTCTATAGTACACTTGATTTGCTCTCTGGGCCTTAAATGGTTCAAAATGGGAACACTTTGCCTTCCCGGCGTGCAGGGCACCTACCGCCAACAGCGGGAGACAAATAAAAAAAGTAGGAACGCAAAGTTTTATTATTGGGTTTTTACGAGAAATGTTTGGTGACAGATTATGAATGCCTTGGAGTTCGGCCAGTTGGTGACCACTGACCTGGGTAAATCAGGTACATCAGCATCCGCTCTGAGGCTGGTGGAGATTCGGGACTGAAAGTGGATGCGATAGATCAGCTATGGAACAGCTATGGAAACAGTTAAAAAAAATAAGATTCATCATTTACATTTTGAAATGTCTTGAGAACAGGTGAAAACGTGATACACTGGGTAGAATTATCTTTTTTTATTTCTTTTTATGTTGGAGACATGCAATAACATTATAGCTATAGTGTCTCTTAAAATATTAGATCACACTCTGACGTTAGCTATCAAGCTAACTTGGTCAATTTGATAGCTATCAAAACAATGCATTTTGACTCTCATATAGCTCTGCATTTACAGAACATAACTTTGGCTTTAGCATGCATCGGTAATCCTTTGTTCTTCTGAAAATACTACTGTACTGGGTATTGCCCAACATTCTCGAGAACTATGGTAGTCCTTAGCTCGCTATCTATCTACTTGCAAGCTAATAAACTAGTTTTTTTTCTCAAATAGTAATTTCTGATAATGACAAGTGGCGGTAAATGTTTATCAAACCAAAGGAAATTGGTATTAATATGATGTAGCCTAATCATAGACAACACATTCAATCATGACCACTTCCTAACAGTGTTGTTCGTGTGTTTTGTCTGAAGGATTCCAGCTTTGAAGAGTCTAGCTAGAGGAGGGGGCACAGGCAAGGCTTCAGAAAGAATTGCAGAGGAAGACCTTGAGGGCTGCTAAGATGACTGCACAGACTGCTAAATTCTTCAATCTAGACTCCTGCACTTTACAACACACGTCTGCTGCCATTTCACCACTGCACTATTCTATTTTTTTATTACCAAGTCTGTTTACATAAGTTTTACACTTTCCAAGACTACACTGTACTTTATTCTTCAGATGCCATCTACTAGGCATCTATTGGCATATGCAACTACTTTGTCAGTTGTTTTCTTAGTGATTTTTTTCATGGTTAGGGTGATATCAGTTCAGTACATTCTCCTAATTGTTTCCTCACACTGTGCTTTTGTTATTGAAGTTACAGCTACTACCTTGTATTCTTGCTTATCTCCCTAATACACTTTTATTTGACCTGATCTGTCTGATCGTACCGACTTGTTTTTTTTTTACAGTATCTACAACAGGGTAGTCCTTCCACCTTCCTGCATACCTACCCTCTTGTAGGAAACATTCAGGATCGTAGATATCCAGGAAGAAAGTACAGTTTTGTAAATTAATCTAAAACAATTTCAAAAGTACAACAATGATGCTGAAATGCTAGATAAAGAATGCACAATTATTATTTTTTTTGGCACACAAACTACCCTTATTTTTATATGATTTATAAGTTTGGTTGTAAGTCCCTCTCTTTCAACATTTCACAGTACTCTGTAGGTTTATACAATTCTAGAGAGCCACCAAATCTGACAACAATAGGGATAGCTCAGGTCATTCCCCTCTCAAAGGTTTGCTAACCGCATCCTCTGTCGCGTGGAAACGTGTCCTCAAAGTTGGAGCAGCTCAGCCGTTGTTGGTGGCACTTCAGGGAGACTTCTTATGCAGACTTCTTAATATATAGCTGAAAGACAGAATACTCATAAAATATTATTGTCTATTGAATTTTAGTATTAGTGCAGAACTGAAGCATTGACATCTGTTGAAAATAATAACAGGACATTCTTTTCATTTGACATATACAAATCTTTTTCACAACGTATTTTTTTATTTTTTTTATTTTACCTTTATTTAACCAGGCAAGTCAGTTAAGAACATATTCTTATTTTCAATGACGGCCTGGGAACAGTGGGTTAACTGCCTGTTCAGGGGCAGAACGACAGATTTGTACCTTGTCAGCTCGGGGGTTTGAACTCGCAACCTTCCGGTTACTACTCCAACGCTCTAACCACTAGGCTACGCTGCCGACTAACACTTAGAGTGGCTTGCGAAAGTATTCACCCCCATGGCATTTTTCCTATTTTGTTGCTTTACAACCTGTAATTAAAATAGATGTTGGGGGGATTTGTATCATTTCATTTACACACCATGCCTACCACTTTGAAGATGCAGAATATTTTTTGTGAAACAAGACAACATACAAAAAACTGAACTTGAGCATGCATAACTGTCCATCCCCCCAAAGTCAATACTTTGTTGAGCCACCTTTCGCAGCAATTACAGCTGCAAGTCTCTTAGGGTATGTCTCTATAAGCTTGGCACATATAATTGCCAAGCCCATTCTTCAAAGCAAAACTGATCCAGCTCCTTCAAGTTGGATGGATTCCGCTGGTGTACAGCAATCTTTAAGTCATACCACAGATTCTCAATTGGATTGAGGTCAGGGCTTTGACTAGGCCATTCCAATACATTTAAATGTTCCCCTTCCCCTTAAAACACTCAAGTGTTGCTTTAACAGTATGCTTAGGATCATTGTCCTGCTGGAAGGTGAACCTCCATCCCAGTCTCAAATCTCTGGAAGAATGAAACAGGTTTCCCTCAAGAATTTACCTGTATTTAGTGCATTCATCAATCATTCGGTTCTGACCAGTTTCTCAGCCCCTGCCGTTGGAAAAACATCCCCACAGCATGATGGTGGCAGCATCATGGGATGGTACCAGAGTACCTTCTTCCATATGTTTGGGGAGTCTCCCACATGCCTTTTGGTGAACACCAAACGTGTTTGCTTATTGTTTTCTTTTAGCAATGGTTTTTTTCTGGCTACTCTTCCATAAAGCCCAGCTCTGTGGAGTGTACGGCTTAAAGTGGTCCTATGGACAGATACTCCAATCTCCACTGTGGAACTTTGCAGCTCCTTCAGGGTTATCTTTTGTGTCTTTTCTGCCTCTGATTAATGCCCTCCTTGTCTGGCCTGTGTGTTTTGGTGGGCGGCCCTCTCTTGGCAGGTTTGTTGTGGTGCCATATTCTTTTCATTTTTCAATAATGGATTTAATGGTGCTCATAGGGATGTTAAAAGTTTCTGATATTTTTTTTTATAACCCAACCGTTATCTGTTCTTCTCCACAACTTTGTCCCTGACCTGTTTGGAGAGCTTGCCGCTTTCTTAGTGGTGTTGCAGATCTTATTTAGGGGCTTCGTAGCAAAGGGGATGAATACATATGCACACACCACTTTTCTGTTTTTTATTTTTTGAATTTTTTGAACTAAATGTTTTTCATCTCACTTCACCAATTTGGACTATTTTGTGTATCTCCATTACATGAAATCCAAATCCATTTAAACTACATTTAAATAGGAAAAACCCCAAGGGGATGAATGCTTTTGCTAGGCACTGTAGATCTTGTTGCCCTCCGCATTCTCAAAGTAACAAGTTCAAACAGGTGCCATAAATACAAGTAACAAGTGGAGGACAGAGGGGCCTCTTAAAGAAGAAGTTACAGGTCTGTGAGAGCCAGAAATCTGGCTTGTTTGTACATGACCAAATACTTATTTTCCACCATCATTTGCAAATAAATTCATAAAAAATCCTACAATGTGATTATCTGGATTTTTTTTCTAATTTTATCTGTCATAGTTGAAGTGTACCTATGATGAAAATTACAGGTCTCTCTCATCTTTTTAAGTGGGAGAACTTGCACAATTGGTGGCGGACTAAATACTTTTTTGCCCCACTGTATGCCTATTATTGGAAGATGTACACTTTATTAATAGATCAATTCTTGGGAAGTATTCTGCTCCAATACTTGACAATGGTGGGGTTGGAAACACACAACGCTTGGTAGGTATTGATATTGATTGATCCCTTTCATAACTGAAATAGAAGCAATATTTTTATTCATATATATTTTCTAACTAGAGCTTTTTTGCCATAACTGCTATTCCGTGCCAGTACAGTAGTGTGAAGAGAAGTAAAGTTCACTAGCTAACTATTCAGACCACAGAGATAAGAAATATAACAAATTAATACATATAGTCATAGTTTATTAAAAGTAAATAGCAAAGCAACATTTTATACAAATTTAAATAAACCAATGACGCAGTCTCTAGCTAGCTAGCTGCTAACATGGCTTGAAAACAAGTAATCAATAGTAGCTATAGCACTTTTTTAATTTGGAAAAAAATGTATTTAAGCTTTATCTGGCAAGTCAGTTAAGAACATATTCTTATTTACATTGATGGCCTACCCCAGTCAAACCCTAACCCGGACGACGCTCGGCCAATTGTGTGCTTCCCCATGGGACTCCCAATCACAGCGGGTTGTGATACAGCCTGGGATCAAACCAGGGTCTGTAGTGACACCTCTAGCTCTGAGATGCAGTGCCTTAGACCATTTCGCCACTCAGGAGCCCACTTGCATACATATTTACAACTAAATAGCAAACGCAACATATTACTTTATATCTAGAAATATTTATTAGCTGGCTAGCTTTGTCTTTTCAGCAGAACAGTCTCTTGGTTGGTTTTCAATCCCTTAGCTAGTTTTGTTAAATGTGAAGACTGTATATTATCAAATCAATTCTCTATGTGTAATTTAATTACGTGATTAAACAAATCATGTAACTTTAATTAACTAAGAAGTTGGGGCACCACAGGAAAATGTTTAACGAGTCTTTATTTCCCGAGTTAATTCATTAATTTCCTGAATTCCTATATTTTCATATCTTATGAAAACAGTAGCTCATTAAGGAATTTTACCTCATCAGTCTCATTACTGAAGGTTGCAAACCCTTGGGTATCTGCATGAACCATAGCATAGAATCATGAATTAGCAATATACAAATTGTCTTAATTTTTTATTTACGATGTAACCTGATCCTTCAGATCGTCACAGGAGAGTCATGAGTTTGTGAGCACAAATCCGAGGTTCACTCTCATCTTGACCCGGGCTCTATTGTTCTCCCTTTTAAGTTTCTTTGGGTTATATGGAGGAGATGCTGGGACATGTTGTTTGCTCCCCGCATCTGCCATATCTCTTCGCTAGCGAAGTGTGGATATGCATCCCATTTTTCTTCCGTTTCTGGGAGATTCTAAATGGAATAATACTCTCGTCCTTTCCTCTCATTTCCTTCTCAAAACCCATTGGTGGGTTTTGCCTTTCTCATCCTTTTGCCTTTCTCATCCTTTTGCCTTTCTCATCCTTTTGCCTTTCTCATCCTTTTGGCTTTCTCATCCTTTTGGCTTTCTCATCCTTTTGGCTTTCTCATCCTTTTGCCTTTCTCATCCTTTTGCCTTTCTCATCCTTTTGGCTTTCTCATCCCTTTGGCTTTCTCATCCTTTTGCCTTTCTCATCCTTTTGCCTTTCTCATCCTTTTGCCTTTCTCATCCTTTTGCCTTTCTCATCCTTTTGCCTTTCTCATCCTTTTGCCTTTCTCATCCTTTTGGCTTTCTCAGCCTTTTTGCCTTTCTCAGCCTTTTGCCTTTCTCATCCAATGGGTCTGGACGAGGAGAGATGATGCTAGTAGTATGCAATTGAGATCTTCTCAGTCTGACCCAATGAGCTTGTGGCGGAAACTTGCCATTCATTGTGCACAGTACTAAATCTGTCAGGAAAATCCAAACCAACAGCCAAATCAAATACAGGGGTTTTCAGGTAGGCTGCAGGCACTAAATTGTTACTGTTGAATCACATTGAATGACAACTAGCAACTTACAGCTTTTGGACATAGAAAAAGTTACATAATGCAGCTTTAAAATCTTCATAACATATCTATCAGTGCTTTTTCCTGGGTTTTGTTTTGAATGTCAGTCATTGTCACCCAGAAGAACACTGCTTTGTATTTCTCTTTAGGAATTTAGGCTGGGTATCTGCTGTATCTGTAAAGCACTCTGTGACAACTGCTGTGCTGATGTAAAAAGGACTTTATAAAATACATGTAATTGATTGATTGAATTAACTAGTCTCTCTCTTTGCAGGAGCCACAGGTGACATCCTGCCAGACTCCCTACCATCAGTCCCAGGTACCCTGCCTCACTTCCTCAAGGAACCAGAAGATTCCTACATAATCAAAAGCAACCCAATCAAGCTGCTGTGTCGGGCTGTGCCTGCCTTGCAGATCTTCTTCAAGTGCAATGGAGAATGGGTGCACCAGAATGAACATGTGTCCCGGGAGCACATGGATCAGAACACTGGTAAGAAGCCATAGAGATCCTATAATCCAAGGGTATTCAAATCCTACAGCGGATGTTTGGAGTTGTGTAGAATGGCGCCGGAGGGGATGGCTGACATTTTACATGATCCTAACCAACTGTGCTATTTTGTTAGTTTTTTTTGCATTGTTTGTAACTTATTTTTTTACTTATTTTGTACATAATGTTGCTGTTACCATCTCTTATGGACATCAGAACAGCGATTGCTCAACTCGAACTGGAAGAATATTTTTTCTTAAATGAGTCTGACAGAAGTCATGGATTGTCCAGCCTTTTGTCCACTAATCTCCACGGATGGTTGTCGGCATGGTTGGTATACTCTGCAAAAACACATTCACGTTTTAGTACACAATTATTATGATTTTTTTATTTAAACTTTATTTAATGATCAATTTTATCAAATGGTATGCCTACACGTTGATAGGCTATATACATTTGTTTTAAGAAAATGCACTGAAACCGAAATACCATTTTGTTTTGGTGATCCTCTCAGCTCCGGCTAATTTTCAAGACCTCAAATGGCTACGGTGGAACCCTGGAACAGGTAGCACCGTAGAAAGAAGCTGGCTTGATGAAAATTATGTCCATTTCATCTGTTCTCTTTGGTCGCAATGTCTTTTTTTTTTTTTTAGATAAGCATCTCGTTTTTGAATGGTAACTGTGTTAACGGTGGAGTTTGGGGCGGTGTGAGGAGTACTGGAAAGATGTGACTTTCAGCTTACAATAGGCCATAAGCATACAGCAGATTGTCGATTGTCCTCACTTTGATTATGCTGTAACAACATCTTGTAGCACCATGATCAGGATCTCTATTAATTTAAGTGAGCAGAATAGGGCTTTCAGGAATAACATAAAATATAGTACAGTTTTTATTATCAATCAGTATATTTGAGTTTAACCACAATATTTGTTTGTATTATTTGTTCTGTCTTTTCTGGTGGATTAAACTGAAATTACAACCAAATATCTTTGGCTTGTTTAAAAAAATAAGGATATTTTGGAGACGATTTTGTTTTCAAATAACCTAAAGTGAATGAAAAAAAGACCATTCTTGAGCATGGGGAGAGACATTGTTACTAATTTGTAAATAAAGCCAGTTTGTTATTCAGAATGATTTATTTCTGTTTTTAGAGGGAGAGAAACCAAAAGCCTACCGTCACCTCATAGGTCTCTTGGTAGTGGCCGGTACAGGTATTGAACCAGCATCCATAGCAACTCAATTTGCACTGCGATGCAGTGTTTTAGACCACTGTGCCACTCGGTCACTGTACAACGTGACCGGTCGAGAGTCGGCTACAGTACTACAGTAAGAGCAAAATAATCCTAACATTTCCACACCCTAATTGTAGTCTCTAGAAGTTTCTCTTAGAATAAAAACCTTAGTGTAACAACAGTTTTAGTAGGTAATACTGTCGAGTTGTAACAAAAAAAATACTATTTTTCCGGGTGCGGGCAGCGGGCAGGACAGAGGAATAGCAATTATTACACCATTGTTCTAAATTGAATCACTTTCTTCATCCTCATCATTCAGTTCATTGAAATTCAATTTTGAAGTCGTGCACAATTATCAGTTTCTATTTGGTTTACGTCGCCCTTTCATTGTCAGTTAGAGACGCAGTAGCACCTTGGACACAAAAGCATAATCAGTGCTCTAACTCCCCTTTGCGCTGGTCTGGCACATTGAAGTAGTGATGCAGGGTACCGTACTAAACCACAAATTACCTGTAAGTTCCGCAGCATAATCGCAAAATGTTTAGTTAAGCAACCACTGTACAAATGGAAACCCAGCTGTGAGTTGCCCTGTGACGTGAGTCTACCAAATGAGCTAAATGCCTTTAATGCTTGCTTCGAGGCAAGCAACACTGAAGCATGCATGAGAGCACCAGCTGTTCTGGACGACTGTGTGATAACGCTCTCAGTAGCCGATGTGAGCAAGACCTTTAAACAGGTTAACATTCACAAAGCCGCGGAGCCAAACGTATTACCAGGATGTGTACTCAAAGCATGCACGGATCAACTGGCAAGTGTCTTCACTGACATTTTCAACCTCTCCCTGACCGAGTCTGTAATACCTACATGTTTCAAGCAGACCGCCAGAGTCCCTGTGCCCAAGGATGCGAAGGTAACCTGCCTAAATGATTACCGCCCCGTAGCACTCATGTCGGTAGTCATAAAGTGCTTTTAAATGCTGGTCATAGCTCACATCAACAGCATCCTCCCGGATACACTAGACCCACTCCAATTCTCATACCGCTCCAACAGATCCACAGATGACACAATCTCAATCGCACTCCACATTGTCCTTTCCCACCTGGACAAAAGGAACACCTATGTGAGAATGCTGTTCATTGACTACAGCTCAGCGTTCAACACCATAGTGCCCACAAACCTCATCACTAAGCTAAGGACCCTATGACTAAACACCTCCCTCTGCAACTGGATCCTGGATCAACGGACCACCCCCAGGTGGTAAGGGTAGTTAACAACACGTCTGTAACGCTGATCCTCAACCCTGGGGCCCCTCAGAGGTGTGTGCTCAGTCCCCTCCTGTACTCCCTGTTCACCCACGACTGCGTGGCCAAACACGACTCCAACACCATCATTAAGATTGCTGAGGACACGGTGGTGGTAGGCCTGATCACTGACAACGACGAGACAGCCTATAGGGAGGAGGTCAGAGATCTGGCAGTGTGGTTCCAGGACAACCACCTCTCCATCACTGTGAGCAAGACATAGGAGCTGATCATGGACTACAGGAAAAGGAGGGCCGAACAGGCCCCCATTAATATCGACCGGAGCTGTAGTGGAGCGGGTCGAGAGTTTCAAGTTCCTTGGTGTCCTCATCACCAACGAACTATCATGCATGGTCTAAACACACCAAGACAGTCGTAAAGAGGACCCGACAACACTTTTTCCCACTCAGGAGACTGAAATGATTTGGCATGGGTCCCCAGGTCCTCAAAAGGTTCTACAGCTGAACCATCGAGAGCATCCTGACAGGTTACATCACCGCCTGGTATGGTAACTGCTCGGCATCTGACCATAAGGTACAACAGAGGGTAGTGTGTACGACCCAGTACATCACTGGGGCCAATCTTCCTGCCACATCCAGGTCCTATATACTAGGCGGTGTCAGAGGAAAGCCCCAAAAATTGCTAAGGACTCGTCACCCAAGTTATAAACTGTTTCCTCTACTGTTTTCTCCGCCCAGCAAGCGGTACCAGAGTGCCAAGTCTAGGACCAAAAGGCTCCTTTACAGCTTCTGCCCCCAAGCCATAAAACTGCTGAACAATTGACCAAATGGCCACCGGATTATTTACATTGACACCCCATTTGTTTTTTACACTGCTGCAACTCACTGTTTATTATCTATGCATAGTCACTTTACTTACATGTACAAATTACCTCGACTAATCTGAACCCCTGCACATTGACTCGGTACCGGTAACCCCTGTATATTGCCTCGTTATTGTTATTTTGTTACGTTTTATAATTTTTTACTTTAGTTTATTTGGTAAATATTTGATTAACTCTTTCTTGAACTGCTCTGCTCTTGTAAGTAAGCATTTCATGGTAAGGTCTACACATGTTGTATTCTGCGCATGTGACAAATAAAGTTTGATTTGATTTGGAGTTCTGCTGGTTTTCTGTTCTACCTGATAGTTACAGTGCCTTGCGAAAGTATTCGGCCCCCTTGAACTTTGCGACCTTTTGCCACATTTCAGGCTTCAAACATAAAAATATAAAACTATTTTTTTGTGAAGAATCAACAACAAGTGGGACACAATCATGAAGTGGAACGACATTTATTGGATATTTCAAACTTTTTTAACAAATCAAAAACTGAAAAATTGGGCGTGCAAAATTATTCAGCCCCCTTAAGTTAATACTTTGTAGGGCCACCTTTTGCTGCGATTACAGCTGTAAGTCGCTTGGGGTATGTCTCTATCAGTTTTGCACATCGAGAGACTGAAAATTTTCCCCATTCCTCCTTGCAAAACAGCTCGAGCTCAGTGAGGTTGGATGGAGAGCATTTGTGAATAGCAGTTTTCAGTTCTTTCCACAGATTCTCGATTGGATTCAGGTCTGGACTTTGACTTGGCCATTCTAACACCTGAATATGTTTATTTTTGAACCATTCCATTGTAGATTTTGCTTTATGTTTTGGATCATTGTCTTGTTGGAAGACAAATCTCCGTCCCAGTCTCAGGTCTAAAGCAGACTCCATCAGGTTTTCTTCCAGAATGGTCCTGTATTTGGCTCCATCCATCTTCCCATCAATTTTAACCATCTTCCCTGTCCCTGCTGAAGAAAAGCAGGTCCAAACCATGATGCTGCCACCACCATGTTTGACAGTGTGGATGGTGTGTTCAGAGTGTAGAGCTGTGTTGCTTTTACGCCAAACATAACGTTTTGCATTGTTGCCAAAAAGTTCAATTTTGGTTTCATCTGACCAGAGCACCTGTCTCCCAGGTGGCTTGTGGCAAACTTTAAATGACACTTTTTATGGATATCTTTAAGAAATGGCTTTCTTCTTGCCACTCTTCCATAAAGGCCAGATTTGTGCAATATACGACTGATTGTTGTCCTATGGACAGAGTGTCCCACCTCAGCTGTAGATCTCTGCAGTTCATCCAGAGTGATCATTGGCCTCTTGGCTGCATCTCTGATCAGTCTTCTCCTTGTATGAGCTGAAAGTTTACATTTACATTTACATTTAAGTCATTTAGCAGACGCTCTTATCCAGAGCGACTTACAAATTGGTGCATTCACCTTATGACATCCAGTGGAACAACCACTTTACAATAGTGCATCTAAATATTTTAAGGGGGGTGAGAAGGATTACTTTATCCTATCCTAGGTATTCCTTAAAGAGGTGGGGTTTCAGGTGTCTCCGGAAGGTGGTGATTGACTCCGCTGTCCTGGCGTCGTGAGGGAGTTTGTTCCACCATTGGGGAGCCAGAGCAGCGAACAGTTTTGACTGAGCTGAGCGGGAACTGTACTTCCTCAGTGGTAGGGAGGCGAGCAGGCCAGAGGTGGATGAACGCAGTGCCCTTATTTGGGTGTAGGGCCTGATCAGAGCCTGGAGGTACTGAGGTGCCGTTCCCCTCACAGCTCCGTAGGCAAGCACCATGGTCTTGTAGCGGATGCGAGCTTCAACTGGAAGCCAGTGGAGAGAGCGGAGGAGCGGGGTGACGTGAGAGAACTTGGGAAGGTTGAACACTAGACGGGCTGCGGCGTTCTGGATGAGTTGTAGGGGTTTAATGGCACAGGCAGGGAGCCCAGCCAACAGCGAGTTGCAGTAATCCAGACGGGAGATGACAAGTGCCTGGATTAGGACCTGCGCCGCTTCCTGTGTGAGGCAGGGTCGTACTCTGCGGATGTTGTAGAGCATGAACCTACAGGAACGGGCCACCGCCTTGATGTTAGTTGAGAACGACAGTTTGTTGTCCAGGATCACGCCAAGGTTCTTAGCACTCTGGGAGGAGGACACAATGGAGTTGTGTAGTAGAGGGACGGCCAGGTCTTGGTAGATTTGCAGTGGTCTGTTACTCCTTCCATTTCAATATTATCGCGTGCACAGTGCTCCTTGGGATGTTTAAAGCTTGGGAAATCTTTTTGTATCCAAATCCGGCTTTAAACTTCTTCACAACAGTATCTCGGACCTGCCTGGTGTGTTCCTTGTTCTTCATGATGCTCTCTGCACTTTTAACAGACCTCAGAGACTATCACAGTGCAGGTGCATTTATACGGAGACTTGATTACACACAGGTGGGTTGTATTTATCATCATTAGTCATTTAGGTCAACATTGGATCATTCAGAGATCCTCACTGAACTTCTGGAGAGAGTTTGCTGCACTGAAAGTAAAGGGGCTGAATAATTTTGCACGCCCAATTTTTCTGTTTTTGATTTGTTAAAAAAGTTAGAAATATCCAATAAATGTCGTTCCACTTCATGATTGTGTCCCACTTGTTGTTGATTCTTCACAAAAAAAATACAGTTTTATATCTTTGTTTAAAGCCTGAAATGTGGCAAAAGGTCGCAAAGTTCAAGGGGGCCGAATACTTTCGCAAGGCACTGTAATTGCACCCACCTGGTGTCCGAGGTCTAAATCAGTCCCTGATTAGAGATCATCCTATATTCTATAATTCTATGTTGTATTTGATTCTGTTTTAAGAAGCATGATTTATATCGCCTTGTCTAGCTACTAGGTAGTGAGATGACATATGGATTCCATGTGTGGAATCATGGGCCTGCATATTTATTGTGGGAAAATTCCGTAATGACATTTTGATTATGATCATCTAAGACTTGATGCAGTACATCGGATGAAAGGGGGATATCTAGTCAATTGTACAACTGAGTGCCTTCAACTGAAAGGTGTCTTCAGCATTTAACCCAGCCTCTCTGAATCAGAGAGGTGCGGGGGCCTGCCTTGATCAACATCCAAGTCTTCGGGCACACGGGTAAAAGTGGTTTAACTGCCTTGCTCAAGAGGCAGAAAGAAAGAGTTTTACCTTGTCAGCTCGGGGATTCAATCCAGCAACCTTTCAGTTACTGGCTCAACGCTCTAACCACTAGGCTACCTGCCGCACATGTACATTACGTATTGTTACAACAGATGCTTTTCAGTCTATAGGCACTTGTCAGTGTTCTTTTTGATGTTTCCAAAGTTAGGCGACAAGTAGGCTTACAGAAATCACACATTAAGAACCTTTGTTGACTACATATTCTATCCAGCACCCTAAACAAACAAAGAAAAACACTAACTTTCCCTCATAAATGTCAACAGGTTATTTTTAAAGTTGTGTTAAAGTTATCATGCAGAGTTTTAAGGAGATTGTTGGTCCATACTTGCGAAGATAGGAAAAAGTTTAATGCACATCAGCCAATTAAAATTGTCGACTTAGTTGCACGTGATAAAACAAGACATGATCTCTTTCCAGGACAGTCTCAGACAAACAAGCATTTTTGCGTTTTTACTACCCGCTATTCAAAGTGCTCTGAAAAATTAAGAGAATCTTTCACAAACACTGACTCATTCTAAGATCCGATGACAGTATTGTTAATGTGTTTTTGGATCCTCCCCTGGTCGTATTCTCGCGGGGCAGAAATCAATTTATACACTCTGAAATTCTATCCTAAAATACCCCTGCACAACATCTATTTGCGCCTCTACCGGATGGAAACTACAAGTGTAATTGGCTGCGCTCAATGCAATGGCACTTACAAATGTAGATCCTTCAAACAAGGAAACATCCCAATCAAAGGTGTTATCACTTGCTCCACTAAAGCAGTTATTTATCTTATAACTTGTCCTTGTGGTAAAAACATGATGTGGGTAAAACGAAACGCGAATTAAAAGTATGAATCTCGGAGGATTGTGGTAACATTACGTGCAAAAACTCGGTGTACCTAGTTGCAGGCCACTTTTTGGAATGCAGCCACTCGATTTTGTCCCTACATTATATCGGAATTGAACACGTCACCCTCCCTAGGAGAGGAGGTGACCTCGACAATTTATTGTTAAAAACGAGAGGCTGCTTGGATCTTTAATTTAAAAACTCTTGCTCCCTTCAGTCTCAACGTAGACTTTGATCTGAAGCCATTCTTGTGATTTTGCTATTCAATGAAAATGTTCGTAGGCTTATGTAGCCATATTGTATCTTTGATCTTATACTATCCATTTGTTTGAGTGTGCAAAGCTGTCATCAAGGCAAAGGGTGGATATTTGAAGAATCTCAAATGTAACATATTTGGATGATTTTAACACTTTTTTGGTTACTACATGATTCCATGTGTTATTTCATAGTTTGGATGTTTTCAATGTTGTTCTACAATGTAGAAAATAGTTTTAAAAAATAAAGAAAACCCTTGAATGAGTAGGTGTTTTAAAACTTTTGACCGGTAGTGTACTTGTACAACGTTTCATATGCATTATTATAATCTCATTTTAAAATACCGGTATTGTAAGTGTAGGCCTATGTCTATGCTATATGTGTAAGGGATAATCAACAAGGGGCTAAATGTGGCAGGTTATCTAATGGGAACAACTAACGTAGCTTTTGGTCACGTGCAACTATGTCAACGATTGTAATTGGCTGATGCATATTTTGAGATGGAGAAAAAGTTTCAATTTGAACTTTTTCTAATGTTGGCAAGTATGGACCCCATATGTTCAGTCCAATTAAGACCCATCAGGCTGGTGTCAGAGAGAGAGACGTGCACAACAGACTAGCGCTGTGCCCCAAATGGCACCCTATGCTCTACTTTTGACCAGAGCCTATAGTGCACTATGCAGGGAATAGGGCACCATTTGGGATGTATCCTAGAGCAGGTTGTGTTGATTAGAGGCTTACACTTCTGTTTCCTGAAGGGATTTCCGGGAAAACAAAGCTGATGTGACACCTCGTCTGGAATGTGTTCTGATTAGTGGCTTTTCAATAGGAATCGTCGTCTTTCTGGTATTCATGAAGGTCCCTTTGCAGTAAAGCCTGTTTAATTACTTCTGGAAGTTCATATTTGTGTGATTGCTGTGCTGTGAAATTGTTGTGGGACTGATAATGGGGGAAATGAAAGTCAGAACTTGTACCATTTCCACTCTGTGTGATTCAGTCAGAGCATGGGAAAAGTATGAGGGAATAGTTCACTCTTTTTGGTTTTATGCTAAATCCACTGCTTAGCAAGAGGCCAGCTAGTTAATTGATATGAAAGATGAGAATGGGGCGTTATCTAGCAATAACAAAAAGTAAAGTGCCTGTTCTTCTCCTTCAACATGTTGACACAGTGGGCTGAACATACTGGGATGTTTTAGGTGGTAGGAGGACTGTGGGCAAAAATATGTTGTTGCTAAATACTGAATTATTGGCAAATTCCATCAATTCTTTAGAAAATGGAAAGCATGAGCTCCAACCCAAGCACTGTATTTGAATAATGTTATGCTATTTACCAAAATGTAGCAAATTGCACTGACTAAGCATGACAATTGCACTGGATTGGGAGGAAAGGGGTTGTTGTAATACTAGATTAGGCTACCTGTAGACATGTGTGCATATAGGGTCTGATAACATATTGACCAATCAGTGTCTGTTCAATTCTCTACAATAAAGCAACTAGCAGTACTATAATGGCTCCTATTGCTTATTTCATAAGCTTATGAACTTGATATTATCCTTTTTTATTTCATAGAGCCATGGTGGTGATTTCCTACTGTAAAGGGAGTATATGGTCTCTGTAAATCCAGAGTAGATCAGGTCTGATGTACTGTAGGACATGAAAGCTGTTTTGTATTCATTAACTCTGTTCATACTTGTTCAGCTCATCTGCATTCTCAAGTGAATAACTGTCTACTCGTTGGGCTCCCTCCAGACGGCGCCACCGCCTCCCCACATGGTACTTAACCTAACACATTATCTTCGCTCGCTACGCAATTTCACAGATTTTGATTCAAGCACTCCCAGTATTTGAACATTTTCTCTGCCTTTAAGCTATATTCCAGAGAACAATTATTACTTTTTCTTAATCTTCTGCACTTCACCGCATGCGATGTTGCCTAGGCTGTGAAACCAATGGTTTCTGTATCAAAAGGAGACCAGGTGGATTTGCAATTAAAAGAGCCTGGCTGAGATTGTCCTCTTCTCACCTCTTCTCACACCTGGCCAACTGGATAGCCAACTAGCTTTATCACCATTAAAATCATAACCACCAGTGAAAACAACATGCTCAGCGGTGCTTTGTCCTGCACCAGGTAATGGACAGACAAATTGTGTAGTGTTGGATTAGGCCAAGATAATCAGAGCAGAAGATGTATGAAGAATTGGATGTTATTGATTAGTAAATGGACCCTCAATGCCACCAGGAGGCCCGTGATTATAACGTCTCTTATTTACCAACCAGGCTGACGAATCACAGCCACAGATAAGCAGTGCTCCAGTGCCCTTGATTTAGCCAGACTGAGGCACAGGGAGGAGAGCTAGGAAGAGAGAAGAGGAGAGCTATGAGGTGAGGAGAGCAGGGACTGACTGTTGGCTGGCTGAAGTCAGCCAGCAAGGTGAAGTAATAAGTTGAGAATGTACTGTCACGAAGTGCTGCTCATGGAACGTTTCCTTTCAATTAACCTTCCTACCTTAAAGGAAAATGGACTTCTGTCCCAATTTGTCTATGTTTAAATGTCAATAAATGTCTATTTGAATATCGCTGTGGCAAATGAATCCAGACAGCCACCTACACCTCTGTCCAGGTATTTCCCTAAGCAGAGAGAATTAATTTCAGACCCCATGGAGTGCAGTGTGATGACTAGAGATGACTACAGACAGCTGTGCTGAGGCCTCTGGGACGAGGCGGGTCTCGTCTACCTGTCAGTAATAGATTTTTTATAGGGTCAGCATGCCTATACATAATTGAACAGCGAAGGATTACTGGGGAAATCAATGTCACAGTGGCCTCCGGTTGAAACCGACGGCTGCAAGCGATGACGTGTGGTTAGGTTTAAAATAATTGAATTGACAAGCTCTGTTCATACACTATTTATACAAAAGTATGTGGACACCCCTTCAAATTAGTTGATTCGGCTGTTTCAGCCACACCCGTTACTGACAGGTGTATATAATCTCAAATTTATGCTCTGCTAGAGCTTCCCCGGTCATCTGTAAGTGCTATTATTGTGAAGTGGAAACGTCTAGGGGCAACAACGGCTCAGCCGCGAAGTGGTAGCCCACACAAGCTCACAGAACGCGACCGCTGACGTGCGTAGCACGTACAAATGATCTTTCCTAGTTTCAACACTCACAACAGAGTTCCAAAATGCCTGTGGAAGCAACGTCAGCACAAGAACGATTCATCGGGAGCTTCATGGAATGGGTTTCCATGGTCAAGCAGCCACACACAAGCCTAAGATCACCATGCGCAATGCCAAATGTCGGCTGGAGTGGTATAAAACTTGCCGTGGTATAATCAGCGTCGGCTGGAGTGTTATGAAACTCGAGTGGTATAAAAAACGCGTTCTCTGGAGTGATGAATCACGCTTCACCATCTGGCAGTCCGATAGACGAATCTGGGTTTGATGGATGCCAGGAGAATGCTAGCTGCCCGAATGCTTAGAGGCAACTGTTAAGTTTGTTGGAGGAGGAATAATGGTCTGCAACTGTTTTTCATGGTTCGGGCTAGGCCCCTTATTTCCAGCGAGGGTAAATCTTAACGCTATAGCATACAATGACATTCTAGACGAGTCTGTGCTTCCAACTTTTTGGCAACAGTTCAGGGAAGGACCTTTCCTGTATTAGCATGACAATGCCCCCGTGCACACAGAAATAATTTGTTGAGATCGGTGTGGAAGAACTTGACTGACCTGCACAGAGCCCTGACCTCAACCCCATCGAACACCTTTCTGGGTCTTTTATTTCAGCTCATGAAACATGGGAACAAACTTTACATTGTGTTTATATTTTTGTTTAAGTTTTCAATAAATTAGCAAAACTGTCTAAATATTATTGTGTGTCGATGGGTGAGAAAAATGAATACATTTAATGCATTTTGAATTTAGGCTGTAACACAACAAAATATGGAATAAGTAAATGAATTCTTTCTGAAGGCACTGTATGTGAGAGGGAATCATAATACGTTTGTTCCGAGAGAAGTATTTATGATGTTATGGATGGACTGCTCCGTTGATGCTGTTAAAGGCCTAGTGCAGTCAAAAACTATTTGCCAAGAGTGTGCAAAGCTGTCATCATGACAAATATAAAACATATTTTGATTTGTTTAACACATTTTTTGGTTACTACATGATTCCATATGTGTTATTTCATAGTTTTGATGTCTTCACTATTATTCTACAATGTTAGAAAATAGTAAAATAAAGAAAAACTCTATATAGCACTTTTGACTGGTGCTATATATTTCCCCCTGAGGTTGGAATAATACTGTGAAATTGTGATGAAAATGCCCTTTTAGTGCAAGAGCTATAATTTCTGCCTGTTTTGGTGGAATGGACTTTTGGCCTGCCTGGTGACTAGGCAGTACATTGGTTAATAGACCAATAAGAAAGAGATTGCCAAACCTCTCTTCCAGTAATAGCTAGTTTTCTGTTTTCCCTTTCCCACTCAGACCCCTCGCAGACATTACTAGCTAAATTCTTGCTTGATAAATTGCTCTTCGCTAAGAAGCTATTTTTGTTTATTTTTGACCATTTTAATTGAAAACAATCACAGCTAGGGTGCTTAATTGTTACGCATAAATGATTTTGATATTGAGATAAAAATGGCTGGATTGGTCCTTTTAAGATCCATTCTTCCTACCGTCTTTTATGTGTTTTTAATTAAGCTAGTTAAAATCTCCTTTATCAGGGGTAAATAGTCAATGTGCCTAAGGAATCACACACCATTGGGGCCCCATATAGACCCATATATTCCGTAAGGACTCAATGCCCTTGGATTAAAGAAAAGTCACCTACCTTTCTTGTTGAGTCTGTGCATAGTGAATGTTATTGTTGGCGGGCAGTGAGCAGACAAAGCCGCTTGCTCTCTCTCACATAGATTGAAGGCACATGGAGAGTGGCAGGTCCAGACAAGCTTGGACACTATGGGGGAGAAGAGGCCTGAGAATAGTAGATGAATAACCTTGATGGTTACAAAGACACACACACACCTGCACGCTTCCCTGACCATGTCTTCTTTCCCTGTCCTCCTTCACTTCCCTTCATGGATCTTACTGAGACAACTGGGTTTGTGTAGGCCAGTTGTTCTCCAACGTTGACCCGCCATTGCAGCCATAAACATTTCCAAACGAAAGATGCATAAATACACTGTGTTTTTATATTTTGAGCTAAAAGTTATTCATGTCAGCAGCCAATATCAACTAGGGATATCTTGTCACCTTTTCTGGAGTCCAAAGCAAGATCATATGGCCAACCTGTTTGTAGCGGCGGTTGCAGGGTTGGATGGAAAGCATGGCCTGCCTGTAGCTGTGATCGGTCCAGAGGGGTTCTGATCTATGAAGTAGCAGGGTGTGGTGTATACAGCGGAGGAGTCAGCTTTTAAGTTGCAAAAATATATAACATTTTTCACAGCATGGCGTTTATCCTGTTCAATAAAGGGAAAATGAAACCTAATTCATTAACTCAAGTCTTTCGTCAAACCCTAAATCAAATCATCTCTGTCGTGGCTAGGCTTGGCTTTAGCTTTCGGCTATGGGAATCAACACACGCACGTTCTTTGTCTTTTGGTCCGTTCTTTGTCTTTGACTTTCATGTCATCTGCTTTCCTTTTCTTGTTTTTTTGTTCTATAGTTTTCATTGTGTCTTTGTTCTATAGTCTCCTAGGTTATTTGTTCTTTGTTCTATAGTTCTCGTTGTTTCTTTGTTCTATAGTTCTCCTTGTTTCTTGGTTCTATAGTTCTCCATATTTCTTTGTTATTTAGTTCTCCTTGTTTCTTAGTTATTTAGTTCTCCTTGTTTCTTTGTTATTTAGTTCTCCTTATTTCTTTGTTATTTAGTTCTCCTTATTTCTTTGTTATTTAGTTCTCCTTGTTTCTTTGTTATTTAGTTCTCCTTATTTCTTTGTTATTTAGTTCTCCTTGTTTCTTTGTTCTACAGTTCTCCTTGTTTCTTTGTTATTTAGTTCTCCTTGTTTATTTGTTCTATAGTTCTCGTTGTTTCTTTGTTCTATAGTTCTCCTTGTTTCTTTGTTATTTAGGTCTCCTTGTTTCTTGGTTCTATAGATCTCCTTATTTCTTTGTTATTTAGTTCTCCTTATTTCTTTGTTATTTAGTTCTCCTTGTTTCTTGGTTCTATGGTTCTCCTTATTTCTTTGTTATTTAGTTCTCCTTGTTTCTTGGTTCTATGGTTCTCCTTATTTCTTTGTTATTTTGTTCTCCTTGTTTCTTTGTTATTTAGTTCTCCTTGTTTCTTTGTTCTATAGTTCTCCTTATTTCTTTGTTATTTAGTTCTCCTTGTTTCTTTGTTATTTAGTTCTCCTTGTTTCTTTGTTATTCAGTTCTCCTTATTTGTTATTTAGTTCTCCTTGTTTCTTTGTTATTCAGTTCTCCTTGTTTGTTATTTAATTCTCATTGTTTCTTGGTTCTATAGTCTCCTAGGTTATTTGTTATTGGTTCTATAGTTCTCCTTGTTTCTTGGTTCTATAGTTCTCCTTGTTTCTTTGTTATTTAGTTCTCCTTGTTTCTTTGTTATTTAGTTCTCCTTGTTTCTTTATTTAGTTCTCCTTGTTTCTTTGTTATTTAGTTCTCCTTGTTTCTTTGTTATTCAGTTCTCCTTGTTTGTTATTTAGTTCTCCTTGTTTCTTGGTTCTATAGTTTCCTAGGTTATTTGTTATTGGTTCTATAGTTCTCCTTGTTTCTTTGTTATTTAGTTCTCCTTGTTTCTTTGTTATTTAGTTCTCCTTGTTTCTTTGTTATTCAGTTCTCCTTATTTGTTATTTAGTTCTCCTTGTTTCTTTGTTATTTAGTTCTCCTTGTTTCTTTGTTATTCAGTTCTCCTTGTTTCTTTGTTATTCAGTTCTCCTTGTTTCTTTGTTATTTAGTTCTCCTTGTTTCTTTGTTATTTAGTTCTCCTTGTTTCTTTGTTATTCAGTTCTCCTTATTTGTTATTTAGTTCTCCTTGTTTCTTGGTTCTATAGTCTCCTAGGTTATTTGTTCTTGGTTCTATAGTTCTCCTTGTTTCTTTATTCTATAATTTTCCTTGTTTCTTTGTTCTATAATTTTCCTTGTTTCTTTGTTATTTTGTTCTCCTTGTTTCTTTGTTATTTAGTTCTCCTTATTTCTTTGTTATTTAGTTCTCCTTGGTTATTTGTTCTATAGTTCTTATTTCTTGGTTCTATAGTTCTCATTGTTTCTTTGTTATTTAGTTCTCCTTGTTTCTTTGTTCTATAGTTCTCCTTGTTTCTTGGTTCTATAGTTCTCATTGTTTCTTTGTTATTTAGTTCTCCTTGTTTCTTTGTTATTCAGTTCTCCTTGTTTCTTTGTTATTTAGTTCTCCTTGTTTCTTTATTTAGTTCTCCTTGTTTCTTTGTTATTCAGTTCTCCTTATTTGTTATTTAGTTCTCCTTGTTACTTTGTTATTCAGTTCTCCTTGTTTGTTATTTAGTTCTCCTTGTTTCTTGGTTCTATAGTCTCCTAGGTTATTTGTTATTGGTTCTATAGTTCTCCTTGTTTCTTGGTTCTATAGTTCTCCTTGTTTTTTTGTTATTTAGTTCTCCTTGTTTCTTTGTTCCATAGTTCTCCTTATTTCTTTGTTATTTAGTTCTCCTTGTTTCTTTGTTATTTAGTTCTCATTGTTTCTTTGTTATTTAGTTCTCCTTATTTGTTATTTAGTTCTCCTTGTTTCTTGGTTCTATAGTCTCCTAGGTTATTTGTTCTTGGTTCTATAGTTCTCCTTGTTTCATTGTTCTATAATTCTCCTTGTTTCTTTGTTATTTAGTTCTCCTTATTTCTTTGTTATTTAGTTCTCCTTGTTTATTTGTTCTATAGTTCTTCTTATTTCTTGGTTCTATAGTTCTCATTGTTTCTTTGTTATTTAGTTCTCCTTGTTTCTTTGTTCTATAGTTCTCCTTTGTTTCTTTGTTATTTAGTTCTCCTTGTTTCTTTGTTATTTAGTTCTCCTTGTTTCTTTTTTATTTAGTTCTCCTTGTTTCTTTGTTATTTAGTTCTCCTTGTTTCTTTGTTCTATAGTTCTCCTTGTTTCTTTGTTATTTAGTTCTCCTTGTTTCTTTGTTATTTAGTTCTCCTTATTTCTTTGTTATTTTGTTCTCCTTGTTTCTTTGTTATTTAGTTCTCCTTGTTTCTTTGTTCTATAGTTCTCCTTATTTCTTTGTTATTTAGTTCTCCTTGTTTCTTTGTTATTTAGTTCTCCTTGTTTCTTTGTTATTCAGTTCTCCTTATTTGTTATTTAGTTCTCCTTGTTTCTTTGTTATTCAGTTCTCCTTGTTTGTTATTTAATTCTCATTGTTTCTTGGTTCTATAGTCTCCTAGGTTATTTGTTATTGGTTCTATAGTTCTCCTTGTTTCTTGGTTCTATAGTTCTCCTTGTTTCTTTGTTATTTAGTTCTCCTTGTTTCTTTGTTATTTAGTTCTCCTTGTTTCTTTATTTAGTTCTCCTTGTTTCTTTGTTATTTAGTTCTCCTTGTTTCTTTGTTATTCAGTTCTCCTTGTTTGTTATTTAGTTCTCCTTGTTTCTTGGTTCTATAGTTTCCTAGGTTATTTGTTATTGTTCTATAGTTCTCCTTGTTTCTTTGTTATTTAGTTCTCCTTGTTTCTTTGTTATTTAGTTCTCCTTGTTTCTTTGTTATTCAGTTCTCCTTATTTGTTATTTAGTTCTCCTTGTTTCTTTGTTATTTAGTTCTCCTTGTTTCTTTGTTATTCAGTTCTCCTTGTTTCTTTGTTATTCAGTTCTCCTTGTTTCTTTGTTATTTAGTTCTCCTTGTTTCTTTGTTATTTAGTTCTCCTTGTTTCTTTGTTATTCAGTTCTCCTTATTTGTTATTTAGTTCTCCTTGTTTCTTGGTTCTATAGTCTCCTAGGTTATTTGTTCTTGGTTCTATAGTTCTCCTTGTTTCTTTATTCTATAATTTTCCTTGTTTCTTTGTTCTATAATTTTCCTTGTTTCTTTGTTATTTTGTTCTCCTTGTTTCTTTGTTATTTAGTTCTCCTTATTTCTTTGTTATTTAGTTCTCCTTGGTTATTTGTTCTATAGTTCTTATTTCTTGGTTCTATAGTTCTCATTGTTTCTTTGTTATTTAGTTCTCCTTGTTTCTTTGTTCTATAGTTCTCCTTGTTTCTTGGTTCTATAGTTCTCATTGTTTCTTTGTTATTTAGTTCTCCTTGTTTCTTTGTTATTCAGTTCTCCTTGTTTCTTTGTTATTTAGTTCTCCTTGTTTCTTTATTTAGTTCTCCTTGTTTCTTTGTTATTCAGTTCTCCTTATTTGTTATTTAGTTCTCCTTGTTACTTTGTTATTCAGTTCTCCTTGTTTGTTATTTAGTTCTCCTTGTTTCTTGGTTCTATAGTCTCCTAGGTTATTTGTTATTGGTTCTATAGTTCTCCTTGTTTCTTGGTTCTATAGTTCTCCTTGTTTTTTTGTTATTTAGTTCTCCTTGTTTCTTTGTTCCATAGTTCTCCTTATTTCTTTGTTATTTAGTTCTCCTTGTTTCTTTGTTATTTAGTTCTCATTGTTTCTTTGTTATTTAGTTCTCCTTATTTGTTATTTAGTTCTCCTTGTTTCTTGGTTCTATAGTCTCCTAGGTTATTTGTTCTTGGTTCTATAGTTCTCCTTGTTTCATTGTTCTATAATTCTCCTTGTTTCTTTGTTATTTAGTTCTCCTTATTTCTTTGTTATTTAGTTCTCCTTGTTTATTTGTTCTATAGTTCTTCTTATTTCTTGGTTCTATAGTTCTCATTGTTTCTTTGTTATTTAGTTCTCCTTGTTTCTTTGTTCTATAGTTCTCCTTTGTTTCTTTGTTATTTAGTTCTCCTTGTTTCTTTGTTATTTAGTTCTCCTTGTTTCTTTTTTATTTAGTTCTCCTTGTTTCTTTGTTATTTAGTTCTCCTTGTTTCTTTGTTCTATAGTTCTCCTTGTTTCTTTGTTATTTAGTTCTCCTTGTTTCTTTGTTATTTAGTTCTCCTTATTTCTTTGTTATTTAGTTCTCCTTGTTTCTTGGTTCTATAGTTCTCCTTGTTTCTTTGTTATTTAGTTCTCCATATTTCTTTGTTATTTAGTTCTCCTTGTTTCTTTGTTCTATAGTTCTCCTTGTTTCTTTGTTCTATAGTTCTCCTTGTTTCTTGGTTCTATAGTGGTCATTGTTTCTTGGTTCTATAGTGCTCATTGTTTCTTGGTTCTATAGTGTTCCTTATTTTTTGGTTCTATAGTGCTCATTGTTTTTTGGTTCTATAGTGCTCCTTGTTTCTTTGTTCTATAGTTATCATTGTTTCTTGGTTCTATAGTGCTCCTTGTTTCTTGGTTCTACAGTGCTCCTTGTTTCTTGGTTCTATAGTTCTTCCCTTTTCTTGGTTCTATAGTTCTCCTAGTTTCTTGGTTCTATAGTTCTCCTTGTTTATTTGTCCGTGCGTTCCTCTCCTGCTTATCCATTGTTCTGTTTTTCCCCTTAATTGCTCCCATTTCTTCACCTGCGCCGGTAATAAGAGGTGTGCTCAGCATAGCCGCGGAAAGTAGGGGTGCTAAAGGTTCTGCAGCACCCTCTGATAAATCATTTAAAAAAAATTGTAATCCCATAAATGTTGTGATCTGGGCCTTTATTACTGCTGTGTGAGTGGACCAAAATAGTTGTCAGCAGTGCAGGTAGCAAAAATTCCCTCAGATCTTTTTGGTTTTAAAGCACAGACTTTGGAGACAATACAATAGGCCTATGTTGGTAACCAGATTGAATAGGCAAAGGTATAAATATAAAATACAAATAGTAGGTCTATATGTAGCCTATTAAAATATGCGTTTATCTCATTCGTTGTTTGGGCTAAATTATAGGTGGGCTATGTACAGGTGCAGTAATCTGTGAGCTGCTCTGACAGTTGGTGCTTAAAGCTAGTGAGGGAGATAAGTGTTTCCAGTTTCAGAGATTTTTGTAGTTCGTTCCAGTCATTGGCAGCAGAGAACTGGAAGGAGAGGCGGCCAAAGAAAGAATTGGTTTTGGGGGTGACTAGAGAGATATACCTGCTGGAGCGTGTGCTACAGGTGGGAGATGCTATGGTGACCAGCGAGCTGAGATAAGGGGGGACTTTACCTAGCAGGGTCTTGTAGATGACATGGAGCCAGTGGGTTTGGCGACGAGTATGAAGCGAGGGCCAGCCACCGAGAGCGTACAGGTCGCAATTGTGGGTAGTATATGGGGCCTTGGTGACAAAACGGATTGCACTGGGATAGACTGCATCCAATTTGTTGAGTAGGGTATTGGAGGCGATTTTGTAAATGACATCGCCAAATATGGGTCTGGAAGGAGAGTTTACAGTCTAACCAGACACCTAAGTATTTGTAGTTGTCCACGTATTCTAAGTCAGAGCCGTCCAGAGTAGTGATGTTGGACAGGCGGGTAGGTGCAGGTAGCGATCGGTTGAAGAGCATGCATTTAGTTTTACTTGTATTTAAGAGCAATTGGAGGCCACGGAAGGAGAGTTGTATGGCATTGAAGCTTGCCTGGAGGGTTGTTAACACAGTGTCCAAAGAAGGGCCAGAAGTATACAGAATGGTGTCGTCTGCGTAGAGGTGGATCAGAGACTCACCAGCAGCAAGAGCGACCTCATTGATGTATACAGAGAAGAGAGTCGGTCCAAGAATTGAACCCTGTGGCACCCCCATAGAGACTGCCAGAGGTCCGGACAGCAGACCCTCCGATTTGACACACTGAACTCTATCAGAGAAGTAGTTGGTGAACCAGGCGAGGCAATCATTTGAGAAACCAAGGCTGTCGAGTCTGCCGATGAGGATGTGGTGATTGACAGAGTTGAAAGCCTTTGCCAGATCAATGAATACGGCTGCACAGTAATGTTTCTTATCGATGGCGGTTAAGATATCGTTTAGGACCTTGAGCGTGGCTGAGGTGCACCCATGACCAGCTCTGAAACCAGATTGCATAGCAGAGAAGGTATGGTGAGATTCGAAATGGTCGGTAATCTGTTTGTTGACTTGGCTTTTGAAGACCTTAGAAAGGCATGGTAGGATAGATATAGGTCTGTAGCAGTTTGGGTCAAGAGTGTCCCTCCCTTTGAAGAGGGGGATGACCGCAGCTGCTTTCCAATCTGATCCTATCAGATCAGTGAAAGAATGTAAATGAGGGCAGATGGAAGGGAGCATATTCCTGGAATGAGACCTAGGAGATATGAGTCCAGGACAGAGGAACACCATTAACATGTAACCTACAAACAGGCAGAAAACAGTAAATAGGCAGCAAACAGACCACAAACAGGCTGTAATCCTGCTGCAAAGAAGCAACAAACAGGAAGCAAACAGACAGCATACAGGCTGAAAACAGGCAGTGACACTACTTCCCCTCAGCAGTGACCTCAGTCTCACCTCACGCTCAACTCTCCTATATCATGAGTGTTGGATTGCTTTTACCATTATGTAATGGGCACTAAAGCGAGGATTGATGTTATCTTTGCCCCAGGATTCCTGTGTGACACTGTTAATGGTGTTGTTAACTGAATGTGCCCAGACAATACAATACACCTCACACACATACCGTACCCTATACAGAATAGGCTCCTTAGGGGTGATATAACTTTATTCCATGCCAGACAGGACTGGGTGTATTGAGGCCTGTGTTCTATTTGTACAATATATCCCTTTTGTTGGGTAGGTACTGAAACCATCACAATTCCTTCGAGTGCACCTAGAGGTCTGTCATGGGCTCAGATGGCTAAGTCCACCTGAGATCTGTCTGTGCCGGACACTTTCTTGACATGTTCAAATAGTGGACTCAGTCTTTCTCCTCAAATGTTCTCAGGGTGCATTTAATGGGCAGTTGGAGCACAACTAGGGTTTTGCATTGAGGTTTTGTTGCCACTAAAAAGGTAGCTTGCAACAGGGTATTGGCAGAACAATTGCTGCAATGCAACAAGGCGCTGTGGCTTTTTCTAGCAATAGTTTGTTACGAAAACCTGTACTGTGATTTTTGTTTTGTGCCCACAACTGTACTGAACATGGGCTTGCCTATACATTAAGGCGTTGTATACACACGTCAATTCATTCTATTGTTTACATTTCAGAACCTAGTCAATAATCATGTACTTTAGGTTCAACCCAGGACATCCTTGAGCAAACACGGCTTTCCAGCAAACAAAACAAACATAGCAGTGAAGTCACGAATTCTGAAGAATAATAAAACCCCTTTTCCATCGCCCACTGAAAACAGTATGACATCGCTTCCCTTACCTAGCCACAGATGGAGATGAAACTCAACTTGAAAACTTCTGTCCCAATATTTCCTGTACGAGTGGTTGCATTTGCAATTAGGTAAACTCTTTCCCCCACAACTATTGCCGCATAATGCCCTTTTGGCTCACTTGCTAATTATCTCTGCTTATAATGCCATGGATCCAAACAAGCTATTAATGGTCTGTGTTTCTTTTGTCAGACTTTTGATTTCATTTTAGCAAGCTTTACATTGGATATGATTTTGTTGTTAAGAGGTAAAGAGGAGAGTTGGCTCTGTCAGTGTTGTTGGCCTCTAATTCCAGAGTTAAACAGTGGGCATTGGGCCTAATGGATGTGGCAGGCAATAGCCTTATCTGGATAGAGCAGCCTATCTCTGCAGTGAGGAATAAAAATGGTGCATTATAAAATATCATGTCCCCAAATGCAGGAAATTATCATTTTTTTCTAGCAAGCTTAAAGCTTGAATCGTGTGTGTGTGTGTGTGTGTGTGTGTGTGCACATGCGTGCAAGCTCGTGTCTATGTGAGTGGTTAGAGTGTGTGTAGGTGGGAAGAGGTTGTCTGATTTCGTAATAGATTTTCTGTATTAAAGCATTAAGTGCCCTGTCATTGTTTTAGATAGGCCTATTTTTAAACCATGCTTGCCTTGTGTGAACATTCTTTCTTTCTACCCAAAGGTTGTGCTAATGTGCTAATGCTGTTTCTCTCCTCGACTGAGAGGTTACATTCTCAATTGTGCTCAAAGTGTTTACATTTAGCATGGCTGCCTTGGTAGACTGGGATACACACGTGCGCACCCACACATACAACCTCAACTGCAACAAGTTAAGAACTCCTTAATGGTTAGACATTGTTGATAGTTTAAATTATTGCGGTAAGATCGGGTCAAATACATCACCCTGCTTCTCATTTATCTGTGGTTAAAACGTCTCGATTTCTACACACGTTTTATATGCCGAACCCTCCAGTGCCTCCCCTGTGAATAACTTTAGCAGGAAGCAGAAACACGGGTGTTGCCAGAGGCCAGTCATGGTTCTCTTAGAGGGTTGGATGATGTGTTAAGAGGGAATGAGGAGGCTTGGTGGAGACAGCAACATGCACACTGTGCAGGTGGAACAGCAATGGCAAGAGCACTCCATGGGGACCTTCTGACTTTGTAATACCAACGTACTTACAGTGGACTCTGGAAGTGAAGTGTAGCTCCATGAAATGGCTCAGTGAAAAGGCTTATATTGCAACCCATTATAAGGAATAGGGTGCCATTTGGGATTTAGCCTTATTTGATAATCCCTAGCAGGAAGATGTAGCATCCGCTGGTTGGTTAATAGATCAAAAGCGGGATCCAGGCTCTTCTTATGCTCTCCCTCCTGTCCAACTCACAGCAAAAGCTGAGCCATGGCAAGACAACAGAGCAAATCCATAGGAAGAACAGATTAGCCATGCTTTGTCCCCTCCAACTATGCTCCCACCACCCTAACCTCCATTCCTATTTCATGTTTTCGGCCAATAGCCATGGCTTAAGTCATTATTTTTATAATTCTGCCCTTTGGATCGCTTTGTCACTTGTAAAACCACTTACACCCAACTTTTCTTTGTTAAAAAAAAATGTAAGAAATCGAGGGTTTAGTTTAATATGTCCTGTCAACGGTGCTCTGCCTGTAAACAAAAGGGGTGGCATGACAAAGTGCCAAAGCTCGGGTCTGTCTCTCAGGCACACCACCTGTCGTGGACGGTTAGTCCTCAAGGAAATGTGCCTCTCCGATGCTAGAGATATCGGGACCTGCTAACTCTCATTAGCATATTACTCAGTGATGTTTGTTTTTTTAGGGGGGGGGGGGCTTCTGTGACATCATTAGTAATGACCTTCTCTGCTATCTCTTCACCCCATGCTCTGTCAATTGCCATATCTTTGCAAGGGAGTTATGAATTATGTTTGTGTCTCACTACACATTGTGACTGGTGCTGGCTGGCTGTAGTAGTGATTGGAGAACTTTCAAAGAATCTACTTGTCCCTTAAGGATATAATCATGTCTACAGAGATGTCTGTTAATAAAAAAACATTTCCCATCAGAATTTGAATTTGTTTGGACGATAGCAGTGGGCCGAGTTTCAACAACATTTGTGCTGTAAAATCAATTTGGGAGACTAAAGGGATATACTATACGCAGTCTTCGCAAACTGAGCCGACGGAGATCCGTTTGCGTCGCTCCGTCTACTTAGTTCTACGTACATTTGTGCGTTTTTAATATTTTTAAACGTGACGCAAACAGACCTCCATCGGCTCCATTTGCGTAGACTGTGTAGAGCCCTTAACAGGTGACTGAGGTTGTTTGTTAGCATCATTGATACACTACTCTTCAGGGCCATAATGTAGACCGTATTCATAATTGTGGCGATGAATGTGTATCTTGAGTACTTCTCTCGATCACCCCTCAAGCAACAGCATTATCTGGACGGAATCCAGATATTAAAACGGAATTCGACAATATAAAGAAATGTATTGAAATTAGTAGCAATCAACTAAATGTATTGAACTTATTAGATGTTTATTTTATTTGCCCAAGATGATGATAAGACATGAACAAAATGCATAAGTGATTGTATATTCCTTTGAGGCAACGGCACAGGACAAACAGATTTCCCGCATGGAATGGCCTTCATTTCTCAGAACTAGAATAGACTGATGAGTTTCAGAAGAAAGTCCTTTGTTTCTGGCCATTTTGAGCCTGTAATTGAACCCACAAATGCTGATACTCCAGATACTCAACTAGTCTAAAGAAGGCCAGTTTTATTGCAGTTTTATTGCTTCTTTAATCAGACAACCGTTTTCATCTATGCTAACATAATTGCAAAAGGGTTTTCTGATGATCAATTAGGTTTAATTATTATGTGATTAAACTGATCATGTAAACATTAGTTAACTAGGAAGTTGGGGCATCACGGAAAATGTTGAGATTACACAGTTATAATTTTCCGAATATAACTCTTCAGATATTTTAATGTCTAATCAATTGGTCTTCTATTAATGAATTATTACCTCATCAGTTCTCATTACTGAACATTGCAAACCCTTGAATATCTGCACAGACCTTAGTTTCCATAATGAATCAGCAATATACAAATTGGCAAAATGATTTATTTACTAACTAACTAATCACAGAAATACATACAAAACAAACAGTAGATATTGGTTACTAACAATGATCGAAAAACCCCTAGTGGGGTATGCCGATAAGATGGCTTGGTAGACAAAAGAAAGGGGTGGGGACTGAGAAAGAGCGGGAAAGACTAAATGGATTCACTACACACAGTCGATAATTATATTCATTGATATGCTAATCGTTTGCACATGAACGTCCACTCACTCAATAATTGGAATGTATATATTTACGACCCATGTCGTTGTTGTCTTCTCTGTTGGAATCCTCAATCATCCTGTAGAGTTCATCAGACTCTCTGGTTAACTTTCCCAGAAGTCACAATGTATTTTGTGGTTGTAGGTGGTTAGAATGGTTACTTCAGAGTACCATTAAAAAATGTTCTCATAAAATAGATGCTTCAGCAGTTGTCGGTATTCTCGTTCTAGACTTATGTAATTTCTAGCTGCAGACTAGTAATTATACGTCAAAGATGTGCTCTTATTCTGTAGTGATCTATAGTCTCAGAGTTTAACCATTTCCAGCTGTGTAGCCAAAACTACAGCTGTATTATCTCCGTAGCCTATAGAATTGTAGCCAATCCAACTTGGGGACTCCGTCCCGGCGTTCCCTGACTTTAATGTATATTTCGTAGGAAGTGGGTTTTATCCTCTGTTGAAGAAGGGGCCATTCTATGACGCCTAATGTGATGTCTTGGCTCATGGGGGTATGGCCACTGACTAGTTAATCTTTATAGGAAATCCGTACTCTCATTTGGAAGGTTAACATTACATGACATGATTCATGTTTAATCACATATGTTTTGCAATGAATATATGTAAACCCGACAGCTGGGAAATGTACACTTTAAGAGATACAGTTGTGTGTTTCCTGTGCTTCATGAGATCACCAAATGAAACACACCTGTCATGACTGCCTCTTCAGTGTCCACGGACCATTCCCACATTCTCAAAAGTAGAAATATTGTTTAGTTCTCCCATTTTGGGAATTACGAGTTTTGAACTAAGATAAGCACTTTGTTCTGGTAGACTCTTTCCCTCAATACTGCATGGCAGATTCAAATCTGAAACCTGTAATAACAAAACAGAGAAAGCAGAATTCTAAATAAATAAATAAATAAATAAAGCAAAAATAAAACCGGTTCTATAGGGCCCTTATTAATCCATCCATTTATATATTTTTTATTTTATTTATTTAACCTTTATATAACTAGGCCTGTCAGTTAAGAACAAATTCTTATTTACAATGACGGTCTACCAAAAGGCAAAAGGCCTCCTGTGGGGACGGGGGCTAGGATTAACAATTAAAAATAAAATAAAAATATAGGACAAAGCACACATCACGACGAGACACCACAACCCTACATAAAGAGAGATCTAAGACAACAGCACAGCACGGTAGCAACACAACATGACAAAAACATGGTAGCAACTCAACATGGTAACAGCACAAAACATGGTACAAACATTATTGGGCACAGACAACAGCACAAAGGGAAAGAAGGTAGAGGCAACAATACGTTGCGTGAAGCAGCCACAACTGTCAGTAAGAGTTTCCATGAAGATAAATGGAGATAAAACTGTCCAATTTGTGTGTTTGTTGCAGCTTGTTCCAGTCACTAGCTGCAGAAAACTGAAAAGAGGAGCGACTCAGGGATGTGTGTGCTTTGGGGACCTTTAACAGAATGTGACTGGCAGGATGGGTGTTGTATGTGGAGGATGAGGGCTGCAATAGATATCTCAGATAGGGGGGAGTGAGGCCTAAGAGGGTTTTATTAATAAGCATCAACGGGTGGGTCTTTCGGCAGGTATACAGAGATGACCAGTTTAGAGAGTATAGACTGCAGTGATGTTTCCTATAAGGAGCATTGGTGGAAAATCTGATGGCCAAATGATAATGACCATTTAGCCGCTCGAGAGCACCCTTACCTGTCGATCCATAAATTACATCTCTGTAACCTAGCATGGGTAGGATGGTCATCTGAATCAGGATTAGTTTGGAAGCTGGGGTGAAAGTGGAACGATTACGATAGAGGAAACCAAGTCTAGATTTAACTTTAGCCTGATGATTTGATATGTGCTGAGAGAAGGACAGTGTACCTTCTAGCCATACTCCCAAGTACTTGTATGAGGTGACTACCTCATGAACATTGAGAAAGACGTGGGGTATAGGATCGAGCCTTGGGGTACTCCCTTGGTGACCGGCAGTGGCTGAGACAGCAGATGTTCTGACTTTATACACTGCACTCTTTGAGAGGTAGTTAGCAAACCAGGCCAAAGACCCCTCAGAAACACCAATACTCCTTAGCCGGCCCACAAGAATGGAATGGTCTACCTTATCAAAAGCTTTAGCCAAGTCAATAAAAATAGCAGCACAACATTGCTTAGAATCAAGGGCAATTGTGACATCATTGAGGACATTTAAAGTTGCAGTGACACATCCATAACCTGAGTGGAAACCAGATTGCATACCCAAGAGAATACAATAGACATCAAGAAGCCAATCAGTTGATTACTGACAAGTACTTCCAACACTTTTGGCAACATAGAAATAGGCCTATTACAGTTAGGATCAGCTCTCTCTTTCTAAATAAAATATGCACCGTGGCTGCCTTCTAAGCAATGGGAACCTCCTCAGAGAGGAGAGACGGGTTAAAAAGGTCAGAGATAGGCTTGGCAATGACAGGGGCAGAAACCTTAACCTCTTGCTCCTACCCGACACGCAGGCGTCCCATCTAGACATCTGGAAATGCAAATGCGCAATGCTAAATGCTAATAGCACTCGTTAAAACTCAAACGTTCATTAAAATACACATGCAGGGTACTGAATTAAAGCTACACTCGTTGTGAATCCAGGCAACGAGTCAGATTTTTAAAATGGTTTTCGCCGAAAGCATGAGATGCTATTATCTGATAGCATGTAACACCCCAAAAGACCCGCAGGGGACGTAAACAAAATAATTAGCATAGTCGGCGCTACACAAAACGCACAAATAAAATATAAAACATTCATTACCTTTGACCATCTTCTTTGTTGGCACTCCTAGATGTCCCATAAACATCACTATTGGATATATTTTCCCATTTTCAGTGATCAGATTTTCCTGCGCTTTTCGCTGAAACGCACGTTCTGTTATAGTCACAGCCGTGATTTAACCAGTTTTATAAACGTCTGAGTGTTTTCTATCCACACATACTAATCATATGCATATACTATATTCCTGGCATGAGTAGCAGGGCGCTGAAATGTTGAGCAATTTTTAACAGAATGTTCGAAAAAGTAGGGGGTAGGAGTAACAGGTTAAAGAAGAAAGGGTCTAAACCATCTGACCCAAATGTTTTTTGGGGGGTCAAGTTTATGGAGCTTCTTTAGCACCTCAGACTCGGTGACCGCCTGCAGGGCAAAACATTGTAGAGGGGCAGGGGAAAAGGAGGGAGGAGAATTGGGGCTAGTTACATTAGAAGGGGTGGGAGATGAGGAAATGTTGGACGGGCAAGGAGGCATTGCTGAGTCAAATAGGAATCCTGTGCTCCTTGTCAGTAACAATGACATCATCAACTTTAAGGGACATGGACAGCAGTAAGGAGGAGGGTTTATTCTCCAGGTCTTTCCAGAACTTCTTGGGGTTAGACCCACAGAGAGAGAACTGCTCCTTAAAGTAACTAACCTTGGCCTTCCAGATAGCCTAAGTGCACTTATTTCTCATTTGCCTGAACGAGAGCCAGTCAGCCTGAGTGTGCGTGTGCCGAGCCTTTCGCCAAATGGAATTCTTGAGGTGGAGTAACTCTGCAAGATCACGGTTGAACCAGGGGCTGAACCTGTTTTTAATTCTCATTTTCTTTATGGGGTTGTGTTTGTTTACAATACCACTGAAAATAAAAAAAATCAGGTCCAAGCGTCTTTGACAGCTGATTCTATACCAATTTAGGCCAGGTCATGAAGGAAGGCTTGCTCATTAAAGTTTTTGATAGAGGAATTTTAAATTCCCTTATGTTTTATTGCCAAAACCAATTAAATTCGCACTCATTTCTAATTCATGATAAGTTGTAAGTTTATCATTTGCATGAATTAGCAAGAGACCAGTCTTAAAAACAAGTTCAGCATTTATTCTTGATGAGTACTGACCCAAAATACAAAGAACATTACATTTTAAATCTGAAGAAGACATAAAATGACGTCATCAGTTACACCCCCTCTCCCAGTCTTACAATGGCGTAGTATTCGGTCCTGGAGATAGTTTCACTCCCCTCATAAACTACATTCCAACCTGCCTAAAGGATATACTTCCCCCTGCTAATGGAATCCAACCAAAACATTCTTATCTGTTTGAAGTACTATCTTATCTCTGCTTTAAAACTTTCCCAGGAGACACAGACAATTAATTTCTGCTTACATTTTCAATAACAGTACAATTAAGAACCCATACTTTTCAAATCATAACATAATAGTATTAGCATGAATGGTTCTAATCATTAAAGTATACATAATTGATCATCTAAACTATATTTTCCTCTATCAGTTTTTCAGCAAGCGGCTATGACAAAGATTGAAAAGAATATGGCATCACAACAAACCTGCCAAGAGAGGGTCACCCACCAAAACTAATGGACCAGGAAAGGAGGGCATTAATCAGAAAGGCAACAAAGAGACCAAAGATCACCCTGAAGGAGCTGCAAAGCTCCACAGCGGAGATTGGAGTATCTGTCCATAGGACCACTTTAAGCCGTATACTCCACAGAATTGGGCTTTATGGAAGAGTGACCAGAAAAAAATCCTTTGCTTTAAGAAAACAATAACCAGACACTTTTGGTGTTTGCCAAAAGGCATGTGGGAGACTCCCAAAACATATGGAAGAAGGTACTCTGGTCAGATGAGACTAAAATTTAGCTTTTTGGCCATCAAGGAAAACCCTATGTTTGGCACAAACCAAACACCTCACATCACCCTGAGAACACCATCCCTACAGTGAAGAATGGTGGTGGCAGCATCATGCTGTGGGGATGTTTTTCATAGGCAGGGACTGGGAAACTGGACAGAATTGAAGGAATGATGGATGGCGCGAAATGCAGGGAAATTCTTGAGGGAAATCTGTTTGACTGGGACGAAGGTTCACCTTCCAGCAGGACAATGCCCATAAGCATACTGCTAAAGCAACACTCGAGTGGTTAAAAGGGAAATATTTAAATGTCTTGTAATGACCTAGTCAAAGCCCAGACCTCAATCCAATTGAGAATCTGTAGTATGACTTAAAATTGCTGTAAAAGGTGGCTCTACAAAATATTTACTTTTGGGGGGGTGAATAGTTATGCACGCTCAAGTTTTCTGTTTCTTTTTGTCTTATTTCTTGTTTGTTTCACAATAAAAACATATTTAGCATTTTCAAAGTGGTAGGCGTGTTGTGTAACTGAAATGATACAACCATTCCCCCCCAACATCCATTTTAATTTCAGTTTGTAAGGAAACAAAGTAGGAAAAATGCCATGGGGGGTGAATACTTTCGCAAGCCACTGTAGCATAAAGCTCAATAACAAATGAAACGACTTGGGGCTAGCCATTGTATGTTCAGAGTCGCTCGCTCAACAGTGCGTGTGTGCTGGAGGCAAACGAAAGCTCGGGAGTGTGGCGGGGGTACCTGTACCAGACAGGGGGAGACAGGCCAGGGCAGACGGTGAACAGATCGCCAGGTGGAATCCAAGCAGCAGTGCAGCAGGCAACAGAAGTAGGTGTCACACCCACTTGGGAGAAGCTTTTTTTCTGGAGGCAGATTCCTTGTAGAAAATGCCAGGAGATGGTTTCTGAACAGCAGGAGGGGGCTTCAAAGGCCTCCAGTTCCAGGTTGGATGGTGTTTTCAGCTTTATGTTTGTTTGCCAGAGCATTTGCTGTATGGCTTGGAAATAGGAATCTTTGGTAGTTCAAATCCTTCCCGGTAATTTTGTCCAAAATCAGGTTGTAGGTTTGGAGTTTTGATTTGGAGTGAAGGTTATGTTGTGGAGGGTAGTATGCTGTATATGTCCTTGCCGACAAATATACGTTTATCTTAATCAAATCTTTTGTTAAAAAAAACATGCTGAAAAATGTGAGCTCACATGCAGCTGTCTCTCTCTCTCTCTCTCTCTCTCTCTCTCTCTCTCTCTCTCTCTCTCTCTCTCTCTCTCTCTCTCACATTAATATATGTTAATATCCACATTAATATCCATGTTCCCTGCAGTTATTTAGTGTGGAGTTGAATTGTTATTTATTCAAAACTCTGATATGCTGTGCAGTAAATGTGCTGTTATGACTCAATGAGCATGTCAGATTAGGCTGCATTTATCATTTATTGTTGTGTGCAGGAGAGGAGAGTGGGGTGGGGGGTGTTAAGAGACTCGGCATGTGTCCCAAATTGCACCATATTCCCTATATAGTGCACTACTTTTGACCAGAGTAGTACACTATATAGGGAATAGGGTACCATTTTCTGTCATAAACCCCCACGTTGCATCTTTTCTTTAATCCTGTGTTTGGGAAGCCTGCAGGCTATCAAGGCTCTGAAAAGGAGGAAAGAAAACACACATGGCAGATCCCTAAGCCCATGACTCCGATACAAAATGGAAGCCTTTAACAATTCTAAACTGTGTGACAGGTCTGCATAGATTTCAGTTGGCGAGTTTTGCGCTTCGCCGCTAAGAGGATTTCAGAGTAGGGAGAGTCCATTCGTACAGACACACTTTAATGTGCTTGTTCTAAAAAATATGCTGCGTTTGCATTGTGCTAGCTGTGCTTGTGTCACTGTGGTATATGTACTATTATTGTGTCATGGATACTGTACATACTAGAGTATTATTTTGAAGCGGGTCTGATGTTAAGCTTGTTAGTGGGGATTATGTTGCTCTAGGCAACTATTTTTCTTGTTCGCACTATTTTGCATCACGCACAACAGAATCCTAAGAGAGGCCTAGGGGACTGCCTATTTCATCTGTGATGCATTTTCAATACCCAGCATAGAGTAAAGGGAGAACAGAATAACATTAGACACACTGATTGCAGCAGTGTGTCAGGCCACCATAAAAACCAAATGTATTTTTAAAATTGTATTTTGGGAAACCATTGATCAATACTACCAGACAGACTTTCTAAATATTTGATCAGATCCCACCCTCCTCCCCTTTAAATATGTTGTTAGGATCTCTCAACTATGGTTAGCACATTCCAAGGACTGAGAACTAGAGGTCCTGTAAATGTTCCTGGCACTTGTGCTGTGATCTCTAAATAACACCTGATCTAACAAGTAAGATCACTTATTGGCTGTTTCTTTCCACTATGCAGGTCTGAAGGTGCGTGAGGTGCTGATCAACGTGTCCCGTCAGCAGGTGGAGGACTTCCACGGCCCAGAGGACTACTGGTGTCTCTGTGTGGCCTGGAGCCACCTGGGCACCTCCAAGAGCCGCAAGGCCACGGTACACATCGCATGTGAGTAGCCTACATAGCAATGCACATTTTAGTTTTTGCGCTAGCATACTTGATTCAACCAATCAACAAGCCTTTAGTATAATCAGGTATGTTAGTGCTAGAGCACAGAACCAGGCTTTGGAAACACTGACCCATAGAATTAGAATGAATAGATCAGGTGTCTCCATTCAGGTCAATTTTGCCATCATGGGTGGACTGGTGGCCATTTTGAGTTTTGCCAGGAGGTTGCCGGTAGAATTGTCATGGTTAGAGGTTCGATCCTCATCCTACTCATTATATTTATATGGTAATACCACAGTCTCACATTACAGTGAATGGACAAAACTGCACTGCAGGAGTAAATAGATTAAAGCAGAGTGCAACGTAGAGAAAAAAATGATGTCCTTGGCATATACTGTAAAGCTTCATGGGCATATTATAAAGTATATGTACTCATCAGCCAGTGCAGTCTATCCTCCAAATTACCTTGGGAACCTGCAGGCAGATGAAGGAAGGAAGGAAGGAAGGAAGAAAGGAAGGAAGGAAGGAAGGAAGGAAGGAAGGAAGGAAGGAAGGAAGGAAGGAGATGAGCTCCCAATTCATCCATCCCCCCAGCCCGTTTCTCACTCGCAAGGTTGATACTGTGTCCAAACCAAGGGCAGGGTCAGGCAGGGAGAGTGGCAGTGGCAAGTGGTGTTAGTGATGGGGAGATTGAGGGCAGGCTGGACATGGCACGGACTGACAGCACGGTGTTCTCTCCCCACACAGACCTGAGGAAGAACTTTGAGCAGGACCCCCAGGGGAAGGAAGTGCCAATCAAAGGGATGATCGTGCTGCATTGCCGCCCCCCAGAGGGAGTGCCCACGGCAGAGGTAAGACCCCAGCTTCCCAGTCCTTAACACTTAACACCCCTCCAACAAGATGAGAGCCTCTCTGTGCAGGGGAACAGCTTACCTTACACTCCAGGCTGTTGAAATACTCTAGATTTGAACATTTCAACTCTTTGCAGCAAGGGGAAACTGTCTGCTTTGAAAATATATTTCTTCCCAACTGTGTAAATGGGAGAGGTAGACATACACTACACACTGTGATTTGTTATAATGACAATGTTATTGTTGGATGCACCTATCTTTTGTTGATGTTAATTGCTAAAAAAGATCGCTCCAATTTTAATAATCGTAAAGGTTCTAATTTCTTACAGTATATGCAATGGGTGCATGGCCCATGAGCACTATGCACATGTTTTATGTAGTTTGGTGTCTATTAATTGAGTAGCATTTTGATCACTGGTCAGTAGTTCAATCAGATTTCAACCAAAAAACAGATGAGATGTTTGGGGTTTTTTGACGTTGAAAAGAACCCCAGGTTGTAGTGACGCCACATCACTATGATGCAGTACCTTAGACCGCTGCGCCACTCAGGAGCCCACACCTTAATGTGAGATGAAACACATTGAACTGACTCGGGCCTGGGTTCCAATTTCTATGACACAAATAAATACTGAAAAATTGCAGGGCTCCGTCCCCTATTCCTTATTTAGTGTACTACTTTTGACCAGGGCCCATGATGCACTATATAGGGAATAGGGTACCATTTGGGAAGCACTCACACAGGGTGAGTGTTTCAAATGTAATTGCGAGTATTTGTACGACATGCTATTTTCATTAATGCTTTTGATTCATTTAAGCCTATTTAAGTGAAACTGTAGAAAAGGAACTGAATTTAGCTTGTGAAACTCAGTGTTTTGTAAAACAAAATGGATATTACATTCCAAATGTAATTGCATTCCTTTCATGTTAGTTTCTCCCACAATACACAAACTTTACTGTTCACATCAATCAAAGGGAGTAATTGTAAATGGGTGAATTTCTACTTTTTGGGCGTATAAAGAATTCAATGTTAGCCACCTTGATGGGGAGTATGTATGTACTCTGTTGAATTCATATTTGGGAAAGGTACTCTATACTTAACTATATTATATTATACTTAGCTATATAAGTTAGCATATAGCAGCAACCCCACACATTCAGCCTTATGTGCCCTCATGCTTCTAATTCCCTAGCCCTGCTCCCTCTGTTGTTTCCTCACAGTTCCTCCAAGCAGGGCCGGATCTAGCCTTTTGGGGGCCCTAAGAGAGATTTTGGTCGGGCCCCCTAGCAGCTGGGGGCTGTAAGCGGCTGCTTATGTCGCTTATGCCTGGAGCCGGCCCTGCATCCAAGACAGCAAATGATGAGCCAAGCAATTACATTCCCAAGCTTGGTCAGGCAGTGTAGTGAAGAGCTCTCCCTGCTCCCTCTATTTATTTCCTTAAGATAAGACAGATCTAGGTGGAATAGGAATGTGGTGCAGCCACATTGCTCAGGGGAGAAGAGGTAGCATTTGGGATGCAACTTGGAGGCGGGCCAGCTACACAACCTCACTTTGTGTTCCCTTATCTTTTTTGATTAACCTCCTGGCTGGTGACCACAGCAGCGGTGGCGATAGCTCCATCACAGCCCTCCCCTGTCTGTATGTATGTCAGGTTCACACAGACATGAACACACAGAGGCAAGTTCAAAGCCTTTGATTTGGCTCAATCTGTGTGTGTGTGCTCGTGGATTACTAACACATTTGGTGGTGGCATCCAACACAGTCTTCAGTAAACCCCCACGTTATCTTCCTGTCCCTGGGGCTTGTCTTTCAGAGTTATTTAATCCATGTAATTGTCTTGATCAGATATACAACCATTAAAAAAGTTACCCCACCCACACTGTCACAGGCTACGCCACTGGCATCTACGGACCTTCCATGGCTCCTCAGCACTGTTGGCTGAAGGGGAGCACTACGAACTCTGTGTGTGTCCCAAATGGCATCCTATTTCCTAGTGATTGGGGAAAAAAATTGATACAGTTACATATTGGGATATTATTGTTGACGATATATTGTATCGCAATATCGCAATATTATTTTTACGCTAGTTGGCTATACCTGCACCTTAACTCATTCATAGCTTGTTCTCCATGTTCTTTTAAAACACAGAGCCAATTTGTTTTCAGCACTTTTTACTTTGTACATTTGATTTCTCAGCCACATAGTGAACATTGAATCGTAATAAAATCACAGTATGGAATCGCAATACATATAGAATCATGAGAATTGCAATACATATCGTATCGGCACCTAAGTATCGTGATAATATAATTTTGTGAGGTCCCTGGCCATTCCCAGCCCTACTATTTCCTACTATTTGACGACTAATGTAGTGCATTTCTTTTGACTAGGGCCCATAGGGATCTGGACAAAAGCAGTTCACTATACAGGAAGTACGGTGCCATTTGGACACACCCTGTGAAATCCTCAGAGAATCAGCCATGACTCGATGACTCAGCATTTCTATGCTCTTACCTGTTTAAAAACTTTAGAGTGCTATTACCTGTTTAAGCACTTTAGAGTGTGTCACCTTGAAACTACAGTAACTCCACAGGAGAGTAGGGAAGGGACAAAGACCCAGTCGTAAGGTAGTGTCACCCAGAAAAGAAAAGCTGCACACTCTCAGAGCCAATGCAATACATTTATCAACACTTCTACAGCTATGCTGCTCAGTGTCACCCACCCATATGTCTCTAAAGGCGTCTGGGTGCTAGGTTCGGATTGCTCCTAACGTCTGTGCCTCGCATACTCCCTAAAAAAGGCTGCTTGAAAAATGAGAAAAAAATTGCAATAGTCCTGTTTGTCTCTGTTGAGATGCCGTAACCAGTTTACACTTCCTCAAAATAGTCTGAATTAATATAAGATTGGTCAAGAAATATGTAATGAATTTATCATTTTTGGTGCACTATTTCTCAATTGAAGAAATGTGCATGAAAATGAGTCATCTCTCGTTGAACGACAACAAACATAATTGAATAATCTTTACTGTTGACCAAACACTGATGAAGCAGCGTAGACTTATGCTCCACAAATTGTTGTCATAATATACACAAACTGTTTTGGATTGGAAGCATGAGGAAGACTTACTTGTCACCCACCCACCCAGGTCTCTGATTGCATCTACACTATATATACAAAAGTATGTGTACACCCCTTCAGATTAGTGGATTCGGCTATTTCAGCCACATCCGTTGCTGACAGGTGTTTAAAATCGAGCACACCACCATGCAATCTCCATAGACAAACATTGGTAGTAGAATGGCCTTACTGAAGACCTCAGTAACTTTCAACGTGGCACCGTCATAGGATGCCACCTTTCCAACAAGTCAGTTTGTCAAATTTCTGCCCTGCTAGAGCTGCCCTGGACAGCTGTAAGTGCTGTTATTGTGAAGTGGAAACGTCTAGGTGCAACAACGGTTCAGCCACGAAGTGGTAGGCCACACAAGTTCATAGAACGCAACTGCCTAGTGCTGAAGCGTGTAGCGAGTAAAAAATGATCTGTCCTCAGTTGCAACACTCACTACCGAGTTCCAAACTGCCTCTGGGAAGCAACGTCCGCATAAGAACTGTTCATTTGGAGCTTAGTGAAATGGGTTTCCATGGCCGAGCAGCCCACACAAGCCTAAGATCACCATGGGCAAATCCAAGCGTCAGCAGGAGTGGTGTAAAACTCGCTGCCATTGGATGCTGGAGCAGTTTAAAAGTGTTCTCTGGAGAGATGAATCACGCTTCACCACCTGGCAGGCTGATGGACGATTCTAGGTTTGGCGGATGCCAGGAGAACGCTACCTGCCCCAATGCATTGTCAACTGTAAAGTTTGGTGGATGAGGAATAATGTTCTGGGGCTGTTTTTCATGGTTCAGGCTAGTCCGCTTAGTTCCAGTGAAGGGATGACATTCAATGACATTCTAGATGATTCTGTGCTTCCAACTTTGTGGGAACAGTTTATGGAAGGCCCTTTCCTGTTTCAGCATGACATTGCCCCCATGCGCAAGGCCCATACAGAAATGGTTTGTCGAGATCGGTGTGGAAGAACTTGACTGACCTGCACAGAGCCCTGACCTCAACCCAATCGAACACCTTTGGAATTAATTATTACTCCGACTGTGAGCCATGCCTAATTGCCCAACATCCGTGCCCGACCTCACGAATGCTCTTGTGGCTGAATGGAAGCAAGTCCCCACAGCAATGTTCCAACATCTAGTGGAAAGCAGAAAAGGAGGGGACCAACTCCATATTAAAGCTGTGATTTTGGAATGAGATGTTCGATGAGCAGGTGTCCACATACTATTGGTCATGTAGTGTATCTTTATCTCAGTTTGACATGGCGACAGCTAATCTTTCTGGGATCCAAACACACAACAAAAATACATTACAGACATAAGACTTTACTGTCACCCACCCAAGCCTCTGGCTCCTCTCTGCTCCAGGAGATTAGAGGTCCTTCCTTGCCCACAGTCCTCCCAAGCCCCAGACCCCCACAGATACACACAGCCTCAACCTGAAGAATATGACCATCACTCCGTTGGCTCAATCTTCATCATAATGAAATCACAGGACCCCCTTGTGTCTGTGTGGGGGCCCTGGAAACCTGCTGTCTGTCAAGCCTGTAACACTGATAACCGCATCCTAATTGAAACAAATGTGCCAATTAGGTAATTCATCTCTCACATCCTCCGCCACACACTTACAGGGCTAATTTGTCCCGCCACAGTTTCTCTTCTTCCTTCTGCCGGGCGTATCTTTTCATCATTACCCTAAGGCTGTTAGCAGCGGCAGGCGACAGCCCGGGAATGTAGAGCAAGTGCTACAGATCAGCAGTGAGGGCCAGGCAGATTGTGCCACTCTTTAATTGCCTCTTTCAACTTGCAAATGTTCCCCATGATCAAATTGAAATAAATACATGAAGAGGAAAATACTCTTCTGCCACCGCCACTGTCGCGTCATCCAATCGGCTCTCACCCAGTGATGCATTGTTTTAATCATGGAACATTAGAGTAAATTCCCAGTCTTTTCCCCCTTATCTTTTAGCTTTAGTACATTAACTGCTTGCCTCTGATGCCACCCTGCTAAAGGGTATCTTTTAATTGCACCTTGGAATCAGGAATCCAATGAATGTGTTTTCCAAGGCTTGTTTAAAGTGAAGGGAATACAGGCTACTCCCAGTTCTACTCTTTCTAGGTCATAAATGTATGATGACATCATTCAATGACATCAGATTGGTTGTAGTTTAGAGTAGCCCTGCTGCAGTGAATACAGTAGGCCTATCCATGAAAACATTTTGAGTATGGGTGTGTGTTTGTGTGTGCCCAGTGCAGTGCAATAAGTGTACACGTTTTTTGCAGTTCGAAAACACTCCATGCGTTTGTTTTGCACCCTATAAATCCATCATTTCTTCCGGTGTGAATGCAATTTGCAAAAGCAGCGATGCAGCTCCATATACCAGGGCAGGAGCAGTAAAGCATCACTAAGTTTGTAATTCATAATTCGTTTTCCTCTCTGTGTCTGTGTTGCTGGTAATGGGTATGGCCCTCCTCTGACTGCCTAATGGCTGTGGTCACGTGATTGTGTGATGTGGTTTGGTTGTATAGGTTGTGTGTTATAATAAGTCTGTAATAACTCTCTCAATCTCTGGGCAGGTGGAGTGGTTGAAGAACGAAGAGCTAGTGAGCTCCCTGACGGATGACAACATTGACACCCGAGCTGACCACAATCTCATCATTAACGAGGCACGACTGTCCGACTGAATGAGGACGGGGCGAAACTCTTTAATCCAGTAAAGTAAATATTCAATACTCCTAGTGCCTGGCCAGCAACATTGTGGCCAAGAGACGGAGTGCCACAGCCACTGTGGTTGTTTTTGGTAAGGCTCCTGTTAAAAAGACCAGCAGGGGGAAAACGAACAGAAGGAAAAGCAAAATGACAAGACAATATAAGACAAAACATGACAGCTCCGGTCACAGCTTCACCCATTAGCTGACTGTGTTTGTCTAACGTAGACCTCGTTTCCCGGACACAGATAATGGAGAATCTTCCTTGAAGATGTTTTGTGCGGCAGTAGGCTTAATCTGTGCTAGCGAACCAGCCCAAAGTGTTTAAGGTGCGCCTCAGATCAAGTTGCTGTGTGTTTCATGCCCCCACACAAATGAATGAGACCCATCTCAGTGTTTTTTAATTTTTTAAAAGATGTTAGATTTTTATTTATTTATTTCACCTTTATTTAACCAGCTAGGCAAGTTGAGAACAAGTTCTCGTTTACAATTATGAGCTGGCCAAGATAAAGCAAAGCAGTTCGACACATACAACGACACAGCGTTACACGTGGAGTAAAACAAACATACAGTCAATAATACAATAGAATCCACAAACTATGGAACGCTTTCTCGCTGAATGTGAACTTCCTAAACTAGACAGGGGGGCAGCTTCTGCACTCGATGCAGGGATAACTTTGGAGGAAATTAACACAGCGATGGCACAATTTCCAAACAGCAAGGCCCCTGGGCCCGATGGATATGTAATAGAATTCTATAAGAAGTACTGCGCCAGTCTATCTCCCCTTATGTTTAATGTTTAATGTTTAAACAATCCAAAGAAAATGACAAACTCCTGCAAACACTGTATGAGGCTACAATAGCACTGATCTTGAAAAAAGATAGAGATTCCATGGAGATGTCGTCTTAACGCCCCGTGTCGTTACTCCCCATAGAAAACAAGGTGTTGACAAAGATATTGGCAAACCGATTGAAAACATATATTTCTGACATCATACACCCTGACCAGACAGGTTTTTAATCCCAGGCCGACATATACACTACAATTTGAGACGTCTTTTCAATGTAATGTATCACGATCATAAGGTTGAGGCAGTGGTAATAGCTCTTGATGCAGAGAAGGCGTTTGACCGGATTGAGTGGAAATATATGATGTCGGTTCTGGAGCACTTCGGGTTCGGAAAGGAATTTATTAATTGGATAATAATTATTTATGCACACCCAATGGCGTCCGTGGTAACCAATCAAGAAATGTTGCAGTCATTCCGCTTGTTCAAGGGGTGCCGACAGGGGTGCCCTATTTCGCCTGCTCTCTTCGCTATAGCCATGGAACCCCTTGCTACTCGCATTCGGGCATGTGCCGATATAGCTTCTGTTAAAATAAAGGACATACAGCACAACATTTCCCTATATGCAGACGATGTTCTTTTGTTTTTGTCCAAACCTAAAACTTCTATTCCACCCTTACTTAACTTGATAAACACATTTGGCTCCTTCTCTGGCTACAAGATAAACTAGCAAAAAAGTGAGTTGATGCCAATATCACGGCCTGTGGATATGCAATTTCTGCAATCCACCCCGTTTAGAACAGTGATGGACAAGTTCACAAGCCTTGGCATTGTAGTGACAAGAGACCTTGATCAGCTATTGAAAGTGAATTGGGACATTAAAATATATCAGCTTAAACTAAATATAGATTTTTTTTATAAACGCTATTAAAGTGGTTGTCCTACCCAGGTTTCTTTACCTCTTCCAATGTCTACCCAATTTCATACCACAAAACTATTTTAAGAAACTGGATTCAATAGTAACTCCATTTTTATGGGATAACGAGGCAGCCAGAATTTCAAAGAAGCATTTATGCAAGTACAAAATAGAGGGGGGCTTTGGCCTTCCTCACTTTAAACTGTATTATTGGGCTGCTAATCTGAATATTGTGTCTTTCTGGAGGGAAAGCTTACCAGACAGAAGGATATGCCTGCATGGCTTTTGATTGAGCAGGCCTCCTGTCAACGTTCCTCACTCCCTGCACTTGTTAATAGCCCATCATATGTGGAAAATATCCACTTATGACTCTAACCCAGTCATTTGTCATACGCTTAGGATCTGGAAACAGATTAGGTATTTTCTTAACATACCCACTGTATACATTGACAGCCCGATTTGCCTGAATCATGCTTTCCACCCCGCATTGGATGATGTGGTGTTTTCACAGTGGAGGGAGAAGGGGCTCACAACAATTGGTAATCTATACATAGATGGTCAGTTAGCTTCATTTCAACAATTACAGGGAAAGTTCAACATGCCAACAACACATTTTTTCAGATACCTCCAAATCAGGAATTTCGTAAGGACACATATCCCATAGTATGGCATGAAGCCAAATAGTCCTACATTAGATAGCTTGATCCTTGTCAAACCCCATTCAAAAGAGTCGGTCTCTAGACTGTATGATGTGCTACAGGCCCACATAGAGGTATCCACAGACACCATTAAAAGGGCTTGGGAACAAGAACTTGGGTCAGAAATCTCAGATGAGGACTGGGTAGAAGCTCTCATGAATATAAACCACAGTTCAGTGAATGCCAGACACAACCTTGTACAGTTTAAGGTGATACACAGGTTACATTACTCAAAAGTAAAACTGCATAAAATATTCCCGGACACCTCACCACTGTGTGAGAGGTGCAAGCAGGATGAGGGGACGTTGACCCACTTATTCTGGACATGTCCTAAGTTACATGTTTACTGGGCTCTCATTTTTGATTATTTATCTAGAGCCTTTGATAGAGTTCTAGCCCCAGTCCCATTGACCACTCTGTTTGGTACAGTTGATGGGAATAACCACGAAGGGAAAGCTGTCTCTCTTTGTACTCTAATAGCCAATAAGCTCATATTGCAATTTTGGAAACTACCCTAGAAATGTGGTTACGGGATTTAGGGAATGTAATACATATGGAAAAGATTCGATACAATACCTCCAATAGAAGTCCAATGTTATACAAAATATGGCAGACGATACTGGATAAATGGTCTAATCCCGCTTCATAACTGGGTTGACGATCTGCTGCTACTCTGTGCTGTACTCCACTCAACATTTATTTTTGGCTTAACTACACTGCTTGTAATGACTATATGCGGTCTTCATATACATTTACCACCTAATAGGATTTTGTTTTATTTTGTATATGTGTGAGTTAAGTTTTGTTTTGTCCTCTAAATTGGCCATCCCATTCAACAGTACAATGCATGTCATTGTTAGTATTGTTGTCTTTTTTATTTAATTTTTTATTGTAAAATAATAAACATATTATAAATAAATAAATAATACAATAGAAAAATAAGTCTATATACAATGTGAGCAAATGAGGTGAGATAAGGGAGGTAAAGGCAAAATAAGGCCATGGTGGCGAAGTAAATACAATATAGCAAGTAAAACACTGGAATGGTAGATTTGCAGTGGAATAATGTGCAAAGTAGAAATATAAATAATGGGGTGAAAGGAGCAAAATAAATACAGTAGGGGAAGAGGTAGTTGTTTGGGTTAAATTGTACAGGTGCAGTAATCTGTGAGCTACTTTGACAGCTGGTGCTTAAAGCTAGTGAGGGAGATAAGTGTTTCCAGTTTCAGAGATTTTTGTAGTTCATTCCAATCATTGGCAGCATAGAACTGGAAGGAGAGGTGGCCAAAGGAGGAATTGGTTTACCTGCTGGAGCGCGTGCTACATTTGGGTGCTGCTATGGTGACCAGCGAGCTGAGATAAGGGGGGACTTTACCAAGCAGAGACTTGTAGATGACCTGGAGCCAGTGGATTTGGCGACGAGTATGAAGCGAAGGCCAGCCAACAAGAGCATACAGGTTGCAGTGGTGGGTAGTAAATGGGGCTTTGGTGACAAAACAGATGGCACTGTGATAGACTGCATCCAATTTATTGAGTAGGGTATTGGAGGCTATTTTGTAGATGACATCGCCGAAGTCGAGGATCGGTAGGATGGTCAGTTTTATGACGGTATGTTTGGCAGCACGAGTGAAAGATAAATGTATTATTCAAGGATATAATTCCCTGCCTCAGTATTTCTGAAATGTTATGAAAGGGAATGTGCTATTGTTTCTTAATCTCATTTAAAGACATGTTGCTTATGAATTATGCATTCGCCAGAGGCCTTGGAGCAATGCGGTGGCTCACAAGCTTTGGTAGCATTTGGTAGAAAACTTTGTCTCCACTCATACAAATCACAGACCAAACAAGTCAGACCACAAAGTGGTTGACTACTTAGTAAGAGAACCTCTCATTCATCATGACTTCATCTGCCCGACTGTATTAATGTGCAGTGGCCTATTTGAATGGATTCCTCTTATCAATTTTGTTCTGTTTTTCTCTTTGATTCAAAGAGCTTTGACAATTGAACTGACAATTAACGGAAGAGTAGTTCACATTTTCCACATTTGATGTACTGTACTCAGTATTTTCAAGCTTATAGTCATGGAACATTGCTAGTCATTAATACCTCTAAACTGTTGTCTATATAGTTAACTCTGTGGGAGATTAGATTAGTTTAAATTAAGTTTCCCTCTCTTCCTCCCGCTCTCTCTCACCCATCTTTCTTTCTTTCGCTATCCATCTCTCTCTCCATCCATCTCTCTCTCCATCCATCTCTCACTCTCTCTCTCTCGGTCTGTCTGTCTCTCGCTCTCTCACCCCTATCTCTCGCTCTCTCACCGCTATCTCTCTCTCTCTCTCTCTCTCTCTCTGTAGTGAACGGTGGATGGTCGCTGTGGACAGAGTGGTCTCCTTGTAACGTGCCCTGTGGTCGGGGTGTTCAGAAACGCTCCCGTACCTGTACCAACCCTGCCCCGCTCAACGGAGGATCTTTCTGCCAGGGCATGTCTGTGCAGAAGATCACCTGTAATGCGCTCTGTCCAAGTAAGCCCTTCTGCCTCATGAAGTACTGTAGAGCTGGTGAATAGACAGCCTCGTTCAACCATCATGATCTTGTGAGATCACATTCTGTTTCTCTTCTCGCAGAGGTCAGTTGGTTTCACCAGGCAATAATATGCTGTTATCTATTGGGCATGTCTCAAAGGGCAAAGCAATTTGACTTGCAAGGACATACAGTACATATAGCATGCTCAACTTTATGACTTTATGAATATAGTAGGCTTGCCATGCAGGCATCTACGTGCAGAGTAAACGTGAATACAACATCTGGTTATGCAAGACTATGACAACTTTATTATATTGTGTGCGATTCATATATGTTGTATGCTGCTGCATGCCTGCCATGGTGGTCTGAATTAGTTTACAAGTCAATTAGGATATCTACTGTGTGCATGACGCAAGTAATTTGTCCAAAAATTGTTCACAGACAGATTATTTCAACTATAATTCACTGTGTCACAATTCCAGTGGGTCAGAAGTTTACATACACTAAGTTGACTGTGCCTTTAAACAGCTTGTAAAATTCCAGAAAATGATGTCATAGCTTTATAAGCTTCTGATAGGCTAATTGACATAATTTGAATCAATTGGAGGTGTACCTGTGGATGTATTTCAACGCCTACCTTCAAACTCAGTGCCTCTTTGCTTGACATCATAGGAAGACCTCAGAAAAAGTATGGTTCGTCCTTGGGAGCAATTTCCAAACACCTGAAGGTACCACGTTCATCGGTACAAACAACGGTACACAAGTATAAACACCATGGGACCACGCAGCCGTCACACCGCTCAGGAAGGAGAAGCATTCTGTCTCCTAGAGATGAACGTACTTTGGTGCTAAAAGTGCAAATCAATCCCAGAACAACAGCAAAGGACCTTGTGAAGATGCTGGGGGAAACAGTTACAAAAGTATCTATAGCCACAGTAAAACGAGTCCTATATCGACATAACCTGAAAGACCGCTCAGCGAGGAAGAAGCCACTGCTTCAAATCCGCCATAAAAAAAGCCAGACTACCGTTTGCAACTGCACATGGCGACAAAGATCGTACTTTTTGGAGAAATGTACTCTAGTCTGATGAAACAAAAATAGAACTGTTTGGCTATGATGACCATCGTTATGTTTGGAGGAAAAAGGGGGAGGCTTGCAAACCGAAGAATACCATCCCAACTGTAATGCACGGGGGGTGGCATGGCAGCATCATGTTATGGGGGTGCTTTGCTGCAGGAGGGACTGGTGCACTTCACAAAATAGATGGCATCATGAGGACAGAAAATTATGTGGATATATTGAAGCAACATCTCAGTCAGGAAGTAAAAGCCTGGTCGCAAATGGGTCTCCAAATGGACAATGACCCCAAGCATACTTCCAATGTTGTGGCAAAATGGCTTAAGGACAACACAGTCAAGGTATTGGAGTGGACATCACAAAGCCCTGACCTCAATCCTATAGAAAATGTGTGGGCAGAACTGAAAACCGTGTGTGAGCAAGGAGGCCTACAAACCTGTCTCAGTTACACCAGCTGTGTCAAGAGGAATGGGCCAAAATTCACCCAACTTATTGTGGGAAGCTTGTGGAAGGCTACCCGAAACGTTTGACCCAAGTTAAACAATTTAAAGGCAATGCTAACAAATACTAATTGAGTGGATGTAAACTTCTGACCCACTAGGAATGTGATGAAAGAAATACAAGCTGAAATAAATAATTCTCTATACTATTTTTCTGACATTTCACATTCTTAAAATAAAGTGGTGATCCTAACTGGCCTAAAACAGGGAATTATTACTCGGATTAAATGTCAGAAATTGTGAAAAACTGAGTTTAAATGTATTTGTCTAAGGTGCATGTAAACTTCCGACTTCATCTGTATATTATAATATTTAGTATTTTTATTTCCTTTATTTTATCAGGGAGTTATACTGAGACCAATGTCTCTTTTACAGATGAGCCCTGAACTGCAGAAATGACAGAAATACACATATCAAAATATATGTACATAAAGCAAAAACATTCATCCATAATAAGGTCCTCAATCAGCTTTCTGAATTGCCCTAGAGGCACCAAAACATCACATTTAAAAACATATTGAAGATTGTGCCACAAATAAGATGCAACTCAATAGAGGCCAACGGAATTTCCATCCCTGAGACCGGGTGTGATAACTTACACTATATGTCTAAAGGTTAGAAATGATGTTAGGCCAATGTATTTTCTGTGTCTATTCCTGCACCAGACAATAGTTTGTAGTAGTTCTCAATTCTAATTCATGTAACTGTGAATTTTCACGGACAATTCTAAACTGTTTCCTCGCAGGTCAAGGGGGAGACTGGATCTATTAGGGAAGAAGCTATATGGAGAGAGAGCACAATATGTATGCACACAGAGGGGTTATAGAACAAAGAGCTTATAGAACTCATGGAATCCTACAAAAGAAATCTTCTTCTTCAGAGCTTGTGCGGGGAGAGACTGCTTAAGGTTGCCGAAAAAGTGCTTCCAAGAAATCTCTTTTTGGCACCATATGGGTTCCTCCTAGATCAAATGACACCGGCGACCGAGGAACCTGAGTTTTAACGTGCACGGTTAAATCGGGGGATTTCATTTCACATTCTGTAGAAAGAGAGAGAGACAATTGATCCCATTATGTGAGGAGGACCTGAGGGTTAATGTGGACTTAAATGTTCGTTGAGAGGGACCATCGCCTCACCTTCTGTCTTGTCTGTGTGTTCCTCGTTCCATTTCCTCCCCCACAGTTGACGGTGGCTGGGAAAAGTGGAGTGAGTGGACGGCGTGCAGTGTGCAGTGTGAAAGACGGCGTAGAAGGGAGTGCAATAACCCACCGCCCAGGCACAGGGGCATTATGTGTGAGGGGCCCAGCAATGCCACCGAGAACTGCACTGGAGGAATGTGTACCCAGAGTAAGTCCCTTACTCTTTTTCTCTGAAGGATTTCTTTCTTTTCTACATTGCCATCTTAACCTCGACTATCATCTCCATTAAGCCGTATCTCCATTACACCCATCATAACATGACTTCTCAATCAACACATCTGAACAGCTGGCCCCAGAGGGATTTGCTGGACAAATAAACACACTGGAACGGAGTCCACATTGCTGGAGCACTCGATGCATGATACCACTATGGTAATTCCTCCTGTGGTGTTCAGGCGAAACGTGCCCCGTGTCACAGGAGAATATACTCTAGCGATCACTGAAGACATGGAGAGTGTATTCCGTTTTGACCACAGTTTGAACGTTTTGACTATGGTTGTCAAAGCAATTTAGTAACTGATGCAGTGTATTACCCGCACCCGTGATGCTTCATTTCACATTTGCATAATTTAGTGATAAACTCATGCATGTTGCGCAATGGGAGGTTTTGAAATAAATATCGAGTAACACATGGTCTGATCTACTGCAAACTAGAGTCACGCTTGCGTTGTCAAAATGGGGTCCATGATGTAATATTAAGGGTCACAAACTGTGACAGTAATTACCTGACTAAAGGGAAATCTTACACACATACAGTCCCTGAATTGGATAAAAGAAAGAGGCATCAACATGTTTTAAAAAGTAGGACTGGTATTTTGGCCTCGTCTGGTAGAAGTATTGGTAAGCTCCAATTTTCCATTGGTAAAAATACAATTTCTGAAAATATTTGAAATGTTTCTCTTTGTTAAGGAGAGAGATAATCAAGGTATTTTTCAGACCCATTTGCCAGTCTCTCCCTTGGCCACTTCTATCCATGTGGATATTGAGTCTGGTAATGAAGCCATGCATCATTATCTGGGCAGTCTGTATCTGTATTGGCATATCTCAGTGGTAGGGCCTCTCCACATGATTTGAGTCAGAAAGAAGTGCACTAGTAGGATACCTCACTCACACAGGGCTGGCGTTTAATCACCTCGCTCTGCATGCGTCCCAAATGGCAACCCCCCCCCCCCCCTATAAAGGGAATAGGGTGCCATTTGGGACACAACCAGGGCTGGCGTTTAATCCCCTCTGTCTCTCTCTCTCTCTCTCTCTCTCTCTTCTGTCTCATTCTGTGTCTGTCTTTGCAGATGGAAAGCTGCTGCATGATGTTAAACCTCAAAGTGAGTCCTTCCTTTCTGCATTTCTTTTATTTTCAACCCCCAACTCTTTAAACAGGGTAGCTTGTCTACCTCATTTGTGAAAGTTCAGGAAACCAGAATCAGAATATTTAACAGCTTATTTTTTTATGAGAAGCTTTTTTTTTTAGACATCTACCTATTAGTTAACTTTAATTTCCCTGCATTTTATACAACCATCACACCCATCCAAAACCCTTGTCGTCAGGTTCTGAACAGAACTATAACCGTAGAATTAGGAATTAGACTAATTAGAGTAATTGAATAGGATCTATTTTACTATAACCAGGTTCTACCATTCTATCAGTCAGCTGTTCGCGCTTCACGAGTGTGACATCACAACGTGCTCTTCTTCTCGGATTGAGTCGAGAGATTGATCGGTTGTGACAACTGAACATATGCTATATTGTAAGGGATTAATGCAGTGTAATTATGCAAACAAGCTAATTTGACCAATTTGCAGTGTATCCTCACTTGTATTCCCCTGGTGGGTCTCAGCTCAGACACTCTCTTCCCCTCGCATACCGCCTGACACCTCCTGAAATGATTCAGGTGCTACCTTGACTGGAGCCTCAGCAGTGATTGTAATGAGACTTCATTAGAAAGACAGACAGGCTCACTCACTGTGCCTGGTTTGCAATGCATTCTGGGTCAAACAATTCAGTGGAGAGTTCTAGAAGGGGGAGACAGACATCTGGTGAGTGATCATACTAACGGGGCTACTCTAAATTAATTTGCTTCGGATCATTTCCTGTCACTGTCAGACATTGACCATTGGGCCATACTATGTAGTTTAATATGTACCATTAGGCTTATTGGATATAGACTAGTGGGTGTGAAGGCAGTTATACCCCTCTCACTCTCACTGTTAACAGCTTTATGAATGTATTGTGTAACTGCAGTGTAGAGGCGAGATTCTGCGCGCTCATCTAGTCCTCTGTGTGCTGCATAATGTAGCATAGGAAGATGAGCCTGTTGGATGAGCAGTTGAACTGTGTCTTGGGATGGAGAGTCATCGAAGTGCTCTACACTGTGCTTTCAAATGAATTCACTTCTCTCCAAAAGCTCCTAGTCAAATACATTTACATTCACATTTAAGTCATTTAGCAATACAATACTGTTTACTTTAATTACTATTTTAGATGCCTCAGAATGTCACCACAAAATAATCACTACCATCACCATTCTCACATTTTCCTCTTCAGTGTCTCTGTACTGTACCTTAGTTGAACTTCGGGCATGTTATTGTTTACCCTTAGCAAACATCCATTGAGACTGTTGTTTCTGCGTTGGTCTGTGTGTGTACCAGGTATGGACGGCTCCAACGACGTGGCTCTCTACTCTGGGCTGGGGTCGGGAGTCATAGTTGTGGCTGTCCTTGTGGTGGCCGTCATGCTGTACAGGAGGAGCCAGAGTAACTACGGCGTTGACGTCATCGACTCATCCGCGCTCACCGGGGGCTTCCAGTCTTTCACCTTCAAGACCACCAGACAAGGTGACCGAGCGCTGCCTTTCACTTTATGGAGACATGCCAGGTGCCCACAAGGCCAAACGGTAGGCAGGAGTTTTCAAGGACCCTTTTGACAGGCTGCTTCTGCTGGTGATTGATTGCATGTGTTTGCATTGAGGCGGCACTGTGCAAACCCTGCACATCTGCCTCAAATTTATATTCTCATAAGCGCTGAAAGGATCTGTCCTTCTACTTTGACAGACCAGTTCTTCTGTTATTGCCGAGATAGGTAATCAATCTTTGACAGACACATCCTGTGTCCACCTGGCCGCAGACCACACACACGCATGACTGTCAAGCCACCAATCCCCCTTCCCTGCCGTCAGATAGCCCCAGCCAAATCCACTGATGGATAAATGTGAAAAGCATGGAACACTGAACATCAATTGCATTTTTGTTGTGCACAGCAATAACTTCTGTTCATAACAGTGTCTGGCGCTGTGGCTTGTCCCAGGCATCCTTCCTATTACTGTCAATGACACTTCTGGGTTAGCACAAGCGATAGCCATTGCAGAAGCGGGTGATAAATCCTGGCTGGATGTGACACCACTGTGAAAAGCCCTGCCGGAGCCACGCTGAGCCCACTACATCCACTGCTCCCAAGGCCTGGGTTGACACTCATGCCTAGCCCCTCACCACGCGCAGGGCGGGAAGGGAAAGATGGGGGACTGTGGAGCGCTACATCCGGCAGGCTATCAATCCTATTTAAATAGGCCAGCTTTTCAGGAGCCGCCTGCTGTGCCCTCCACCGGCCACCATCACTCCATCCCATTCCCCTCTCCATCAACTTGCTAATGGAGCAGAAGAAATAGAGCTCATATTATCCGCTTTCCCATTTCCCGTCTGGATCCTTCTTTTAGAGGGAAGGAAAGAAACACAAATGAATAGCAAAAAATATCATCTTTTTCCTGACTGTTCCCCCCCAGTCGACCTTATTCAGGTTGATTTTTCATCATCACAATAATATACGGCAATACACAGAGAGAGAAACCGCTTTTCTCAAGTGTGTTCTTCATAAGAAATTAGTAGCTTTTCATGCCTTTAGACACACCCCCTCATGTGGCAGGAGCTTAGGCGGAGTGGTGAATGAATCTTTAGGCCTGACCCTGTCTCTGCATTACTGCTGGCCATGAGCCATTTTCTTTTTTAAATATTTTTTTAATCAGAGGTCCAATTCCAAACCTATCCCTCAAGGTATTCAACGTGAGGTCCATTTCATTAACTTCTGTCTTCCCACCTCCTCTTCAATTCCGTTTTGCTCTACCATTTCCACTGCGCTGAGAAGAAGAAAAAAGTATGCATGCCAGATTGAAAGTTTGGCCAATGGCCACTGGATTTTTTCTCCTTCTGCGTGATCTATATGAATGTTCTCAATAGTCCACTACTATGTTTACTGCAATCAGTAGCAAATCACCACTGATCAGTAATATTTCACACTGCTCAGTTCCGTCAAATGCCCATGAAATTTCCCATGATATCCTTTAATGTGTTTGATTGAAGTGCAATAGATTTCAAAATGGTTCAATTGTATACTTTCATCCTGTTACGCATTTTCCGGCACTAGACTAGACGATGAAGTTACAAGGAGAAGCCCTTAATTGAACAATACCCTCTAGTTAGTCTTTCAGTAGAAACAAACACACCCTGAAAGCATGACACAAATCAAGCCCCCCAGCAATTAACGATTCCCCTAAAAATAAAACACTAGCCTCCTGCCTTATGCCCCTCGCCAGGCAGCAGCTGGGCAGCAATGACTTTGTGACTCCTCCGTTATCTTGGCACAGGGAGTCCTGGGGCCCTAATGTCTGGATGTGCCAGATAGATGCATGCGGTGTTTGGCAGTATGGTCAGGCGTCTAATGGCTGTGGATGAAGACCACCTCCTTGGACGGTTGAGTTGATTATGAGAGCTGAAGGACCCTCATTTACAGGACGGTCACCCAGACCTCCTTAGCACCTTCCCAGACACACACACACACACACACACACACACACACACACACACACACACACACACACACACACACACACACACACACACACACACACACACACACACACACACACACACACACACACACACACACACACACACACACACACACACACACACACACACACACACACACACACACACACACAACCCCAGCGCTGTGCTGTGACCACAGACAGAGAAGGACTGTGTCCTCCAGGAGGATGACTTTGTGTACAGAGAGGAACTGACTCCAACAGATGGATTATGGCAATCAAGCTGTGTATGCTTGGTAATTAAATCTACCTCTGACCAGTGACTATGACTCAGCCCTGACCTGGATAGCTACAGTATCTTTTATCCACGTTATTTACCTGAACCGTAACTCTGTGTTAGTCACATACCCTGACATGTTATTCACACTAAAAGCCTGTTTTCCATCAGTTGACAGAGTGTGCTCCCTGCTCAGTGGACTTCACTTCAGCCAATGGCTCCAGCAGAGAGAGCTAGGGTATTTAGATGACGGCATGACTTTGTGGCTGTGTGTTCCACTCCATCTCTCTAGGGAGCCCACTGCTTCTCAACTCCTCTCTGCAGCCAGAACTGACAGTGGGCCGGACTTATAGCAGCCCCATCTGCTTCAAGGACTCCATAGACAATAAAGAGCTCTTTGACCCCCTACCAGACAACAAGGTCAAAGTTCAGAGCTCCTTTATGGTTTCACTAGGTGTGGCCGACCGCGCTGAGTACCACGCTCCCAAAGGCCATCCGCCCGAGACCTTCCCCAGGGGGCTGAACCGAGACTACAGCAACAGCACTGTGGAGAGACGGAGCACCAAGAAGGGTCTGCTCACCCCCAACGGGCCCCCCCTCACCCCCACTAAAGATCAGATGAGAACCACGGGCGTGTTTGGGCATCTGGGTGGCCGGTTGGTGGTGCCAAATACTGGTGAGTTCAATGTGTTTAAAGACTGAATTACACATGAAGCTGTGTTTAAAGCTGAATTAAACAGTTTGTGCTGCCAAATACTGGTAAAGTACAGTACATAGGTTTAATGAAGAGAGATGGGTAGACTGTTCTTTGATGATGGCTACTCTGTGCTAATATCTCATTCTAGCATGTTTTATTCTAATGGAAAATAAAGTTCTCAGTTTAGCAAAAACATGCACACTCTTGACTAATTACAAGTAGAGGTAGTCTAAGTGAATGTCTTGGTTAGTGAAACCAGGGACACATCTCAAATGGCACCGTATTGTCTATGGGCCCTGGTCAAAGGTAGTGCACTATGAAAACAGTGGGGTGCCATTTTGGACTCAGACCAGGTCCCTTTAATCTCTCTAGAGTCTAATGCATGTTGCTACAGTACAGTAGGAATCATTAATGTTGTTTCCCAGGTAGGTCAAGTACAGGAAGCTAGTATAGCTGTTTGTTATTCCTCTACATTCCCACCAGCCCTCCCAGGCAAACGGGGGTTGGGCCTCTTATCATAGACAATGACTACAAGTGGAGGGAGTAGATGAGTTTGCTATGAGGACTGCCACAGTTGTCAGGGGTCAACAGTTCCATGTGAACTGTAGCTTTTGACATCTCTCTCCCGGTCCCTAGTGTGTGTAGGGCCCTCAGCTTTGTTGGAGAGGCACTGATGGAGAGGCACAGGAAAATCAGACTCCTTCAGTCTGATGGTTGTGTGTGAGGGGAGAGAGTCACAGCGGTCAAGTGGACCACTCTCACATCTACAATGTCGTTAACGATGCTGAACAGACGACCATACATGGCCAACACTTGGCTAACTGCCAGTCTCTTCTTTCGGGGTGAATACATGTCCTACACGCTCAAGCACAAGTGTAAACGCACATGAACATGTGTGCGCACACATGCAGACCGACAACGTTCAGTACAAGCTCAGACATCAGTCAGTCCTGTGGGACGTAAACTGATGATGATCAAACTTTGGCGGTGTGAGCATAATCCTCTGGGCTAAGGATGTTGTTCCCTGTCACTCTGGGGATTGAAGAGGTCCTGGAGGGCTCCTGCGCAGCCATCCCCCAGTGAAACATCTGACAGGGTGGCAGGTGAACGCTAACTGCTTGATTTGCAAGAGGGGAGATGACAGACAGAGGGATGACAAAACACTTCCATTGCTGTTTTATCGACAGGCAGACATGGAATCTCCTCTACAGCTGCTGTACCCCAGTCTTCGCTAACCCTTTGTAAGGTTTCAGACAGGGTTTTTAGGCATTGTAAGTGGTATTGTTTCCAATATATGAATGGTGCTATGAAGCTGTGTGGTTGTGCTGATGCGCAATATTGAATGTCTAGTCCTACAGTACCTTGCAAAAGTATTCAAACCCCTTGGATTTCTTCACATTTTATTGTGTTACAAAGTGGGATTAGTTGTATTTTTCCCCCAACAATCTACACAAAATAGTTTGTCAAAGTGTAAGAAAAATGTGATATATATATTATTTTTTTTATTAATAAAAACATATATATATAGTTGTTACACAAGTTTTCAGCTCCCTGAGTCAATACATTTTAGAAACACCTTTGGCATCGATTACAGCTGTGAGTCTTATTGGGTAAGCCTCTAAGAGCTTTGCCCACATGGATGATACAATATTTGCCCATTATTCTTCAAGATCTTTCAAGATATTGGGGATAGATTTGCAGCAGATTTGCAGCAAGTCAAAACTGTAACGTAGCCACTCAGGAACAGTCACTGTCTTCTTGGTAAGCAACTCCAGTGTATATCGCCTTCGGAAAGTATTCAGACCCCTTGACTGTTTCAACATTTTGTTACGTTACACCATTATTGTAAAATGGATTAATTTGTGTGTTTTCCTCATCAATCTACACACAATACCCCATAATGAAAACAGGTTTTTACGAATGTTTGCTAATTCATTTAAAACCTTAAATATGACATTTACACAAGTATTCAGACCCTTTACTTAATACTTTGTTGAAGGACCTTTGACAGTGATTACAGCATCAAGTCTTCTATGGTATGATGTTACAAGCTTGACACACCTGCATTTGGGGAGTTTCTCCCATTTTTCTCTGCAGATCCTCTCAAGGTCTGCCAGGTTGGATGGGGAGTGTTGCTGCACAGCTATTTTCAGGTCTCTCCAGAGATGTTCAATCGGGTTGGAGTCCGGGCTCTAGCTGGGCCACTCAAGGACATTCAGAGTTGTCTTGGCTGTGTTCTTAGGGTCATTGTCCTGTTGAAGGTGAACCTTTGCCTCAGTCTGAGGTTCTGAGTGCTCCGGAGTGGGTTTTCATCAATGATGTCTCTGTACTTTTCTCCATTCATCTTTGCCTCGATCCTGACTAGTCTCCCAGTCCCTGCTGCTGAAAAACATTACCCAGCATGATAGTGCCACCACCACGCTTCACCATAGGGATGGGGCCAGGTTTCCTCCAGATGTGACGCTTGGCAATCAGGCAAAGAGTTCAATCTTGGTTTCATCAGACCAGATAATCTTGTTTCTCATGGTCTGAGAGTCTTTAGGTGACTTTTGGCAAACTCCAAGTGGACTGTCATGTGCCTTTTACTGAGGAGTGGCTTCCGTCTGGCGACTCTACCATAAAGACCTGATTGGTGGAGTTCTGCAGAGATGGTTGTCCTTCTGGAAGGTTCTCCCATCTCCACAGGGGAATTAGAACTCTGTGACCATTGGATTCAGAGTGACCATCACCTCCCTGACCAAGGCCCTTCTCCCCTGATTACTCTTGGTGGTTCCAAACTTCTTCCATTTAATAATGATTGAGGCCAATGTGTTCTTGGGGATCTTCAATGCTCCAGATATGTGCCTCGACACAATCCTATCTCGGAGCACTACGGACAATTCCTTCAACCTCATGGCTTGTTTTTTTTCTGACATGTAGTGCCAACTGTGGGACTTTATATAGACAGGTGTGTGCCTTTCCAAATCATGTCCAATCAATTGAATTTACCACAGGTGGACTCCAATCAAGTTGTAGAAACTTCTCATTGATGATCAATGGCAACAGGAAGCACCAGAGCTCAATTTTGAGTCTCATAGCAAAGAGTCTGAATACTTATGTAAATAATTTTTTGATATTATTTTTAATACATTTGCAAACATTTCTAAAAACCTGTTTTTGCTTTGTCATTATTGGGTGCCATATAACCCATTTTAGAATAAGGATGTAACGTATCAAAATGTGGAAAAAGTCAAGGGGTCTGAATCATTTCAGAAGGCACTGTAGATATGGCCTTAGGTTGTTGTCCTCATGAAAGGTGAATTCCTGTCCCAGTCTCTGGTGTAAAGCAGACTGAAGCAGGTTTTCCTCTTATTTTGCCTGTGCTTAGCTCCATCCCGTTTCTTTTTATCCTGAAAAACTTTTTTTTTTAAAGAAAAGTATTTGCTGATGTCAAGCATACCCATACCATGATGCAGCCACCACCATGCTTGAAAATAAAGAGGCAGTTACTCAGTGATGTGTTGTTTGGGATTTGCCCTAAACATGCAAAAAGTGTATTCATTTGCTGTGTTCTTTTTTCAGTATTCCTTTAGTGCCTTTTTCATACAAGATGCATGTTTTGGAATATTTTTATTCTGTATATTTATTTATATTCTTCTTTTCACTCTGTCATTTAGGTCATTATTGTGAGTCACTACAATCATTTTGATCCATCCTCAGTTTTCACAGCCATAACATCCCTGAGCAGTTTCATTCCTGTCCTTACCGCTCAGTTCAGAAGGATGACAGTGTCTTTGATGTGTCTGGGATGTATTTTGTGAAATTCAATTGCGATCCAATTACGATCTTGTCTCATCGCTGCAACTTCCCGGCGGGCTCGGGAGAGGCGAAGTTCGAGTCATTCAATCCTCTGAAACATGACCCGCCAAACCGCACTTCTTAACACCCGCCCGCTTAACCCGGAAGCCAGCCGCACTGTTGTGTCGGAGGACACCCTTCAACTGACGACCGGCGCAGCCTGCAGGTGCCCGACCCGCCACAAAGGAGTCGCTAGAGCGCGATGAGCCAACTAAAGTCCCCCGCAGCCAAACCCTCCCCTGAACTGGACGACGGTGGGCAAATTGTGCGCCGCCATATGGGACTCCCGGGTCACAGATGGTAGTGACGCAGCCTGGGATCAAACCCGGATCTGTAGGGACGCCTCAAGCACTGCAGCAAAATTATTTACTTGACCATGCTTAAAGAGATATTTAATGCCTGATTTGTTATTGTTACACATCTACCAATCACTGCCCTTCTTTGAGGCATTCTAAAAACTCCCTGGTCTTTGTAGTTGAATCTGTACTTAAAATTCAATATTTGACTGAGGGACCTTAAAGATGTATTGTGTATGGAGACAGAGGAAGTGTTCATTCGAAAATCATGTCAACCCCATGTGATTTATGTGATTTGCTTAGCTAATGTTTACTTCTAAACTAATTAGGCTTGCCTTAATAAAGGGGGTGAATACTTTTATGCGACAACTACAGTATATTTTAGTATATCTTAGTTAATAAGGATGTTCATATTCTCATATTCTTGACAAACATGACCATTAAATCCATTTTAATCCCACTTTGTAACACAATAAAATCTGAAGAACTCCAAGGGGTCAGAATAGTTTAGCAAGGCACATGTAAAGTGTTGTTCCTGTGTTTCATGAGCTGAAATAAAAGAGCCCAGAAATTTTCCATAAGCACAAAAGCTTATTTTTCTCAAATTTGCTTATACCCCTGTTATGGCTGCAATCTCCCTATCGGGATAAGTGTCATCAACAACCGCTGATTAGCATAGCGCTACATTCAATAAATATTACTACGAATATTTATATTCATGAAATCACAAGTGCAATATAGGAAAACACAGTTTAGCCTTTTGTTAATCCACCAGTCATGTCAGATTTTAAAATTATGCTTTACAGCGAAAGTAATCCAAGCATTTGTGTAAGTTTTTTGATCGCACAACAACACATTAAGTACACATAGCATCAGGAAGCTTGGTCACGAAAATCAGAAAAGCAATCAAATTAATCGTTTGAACCTTTGATGATCTTCGGATGTTTTCACTCACGAGACTCCCAGTTACACAACAAATGTTCCTTTTGTTCCATAAAGATTATATTTATATCCAAAATCCCTACGTTTGTTTGTTGCGTTATGTTCAGAAATCCACAGGAAAGAGCGGTCACAACAACGCAGACGAAAATTCCAAATAGTTTCCATAATGTCCACAGAAACATGTTTTATAATCAATCCTCAGGTTGTTTTTAAAATATATAATCGATAATATATCAATCGCAAATGTCTTTCACAGTAGGAGAGGGAAAAGCAATGGCTGCCCAAACGCTGTTGCGCGAGCAAAACTCATGTGACCACTTGACGCGATGTTATCGTTCTGGCTCATTTTTCAAAATAAAAGCCTGAAACTATGCTGAAGACTGTTGACACCTCGAGGAAGCGATAGGAAAAGGAATCTGGTTCATATCCCTTTAAATCCAGCAAAGGGAGGCTATGGAACATGGAGTTTTCAAAATAGAAGCCACTTCCTGTTTTGATTTTCCTCAGGGTTTCACCTGCAATATCAGTTCTGTTATACTCACAGACAATTTTTACGACAGTTTTGGAAAGTTTAGAGTGTTTTCTATTCAATACAAATAATAATATGCATATATTAGCAAGTGAGACTGAGGAGCTGGCCGTTTACAATGGGCACCTTTTCATCCAAGCTACTCAATACTGCCCCTGCAGCCATATGAAGATAATCAATCCACCTGACAAGTGTGCCATATCAAGAAGCTGATTAAACAGCATGATCATTACACAAGTGCACCTTGTGCTGTGGACAATAAAAGGACACTCTAAAATGTGCGGTTTTGTCATACAACACAATCCCACAGATGTCTCATGTTTTGAGGGAGTGTGTAATTGGCATGCTGACTGCAGGAATTTCCACCAGAGCTGTTGCCAGAGAATTGAATATTCATTTCTCTACCATAAGCCACCTCCAACATTGTTTTAGAGAATTTGGCAATCAACCGGCCTCATAACCGCATACAATGTGTAACCATGGCAGTCCAGGACTTCCACATCCGGCTTCTTCATCTGCGGGATCGTCTGAGACCAGCCACCTGTATAGCTGATGAAACTGAAGAGTATTTCTGTCTATAATAAAGCCCTTTTGTGGGGGGAAACTCATTCTGATTGGCAGGGCTCCACAGTGGCTGGTCCTTTCTCTCAAGTGGGTGGCCCTATGCCCTCCCAGACCCATCCATGGCTGCACTCCTACCCAGTCATGTGAAATCTTCTTTCAATTCTTTCAAACCTTCTTTCAATTTAATGATTTCCTTATATGAACTGTAACTTAATAGCATTTTGTAATTGTTGCATGTTCCGTTTATATTTTTGTTCAGTATAGAATACACAGGCATCTCAAAGATATATTTAGTGTTTTGTTGTTATCGTTGTTGACTCTGTTGTTGTGTCTTGCAGGAGTCAGCCTGCTGGTTCCCCATGGTGCGATCACTGAGGACACTTCCTGGGAGATGTACATGGTGATAAATCAGGGAGAGTCCAGGTGAGAGCAGATCTCGTGACCATCTATCTGTATGTCAGTCGCTCTCTACTTCCTCATCTTTCATCATCAAGCCTTACCATTCTTTATCAGCTGAACAATGCTACTTGTTCACCCTTCCTCACCTGTTTTAGCCTCATGAGTTAAAAACGTTATAAATACGGAGGTCTCTGGCAGATGGACCCAGCGACCACCACAGATTATCTAGCACTCTCCACGCGAATCATTTAGGTGGCAAGATCAGGCTGATCATTTCCACTGTGACCTCGCGGGTGATATTCCAGCTTTGATCTCTCATGTGCAACACAGAAAGTGCAGCTCATGTGGAGCAATGTGGATTTATTCCCAATGTAGTCTTGATTCATTTAGTCTAGCTTACTTCAAATAGGTAAAGTGTTGATGTGTGGAGTTTGAGTTGGTGTTGGTCTAACAAACAAAAAAAGATCTGTTTGTATTTCAAAGCTAGAGCCACCTGTTTTGTACACCCACATTCCTACAACAACTTGTGAATTTAAAGACCTACATTCGAAATGTTCTTTGCTGAAGTTCTGGATGCCAGGTGTTTTCTCCTTGGCTCTGCCAAGATGGTGTGGGAATGCGGTCATGGCCGGGCTGTGCAATACATCTCACCCACTTGAGGATGACATGGCTCCCCTGCCCGGCCACTGTACCTTCTAGTTAGCCTCAATAACACCCCACAGGGACAGACTGTGGCTGTGCCCCCTTTCCCGTTTTAGGGAGACTACTTTTGACCAAGACCCATAAGACTCTGGACAAAAGTAGTCTCACTACTGTATATAGCGAATAGTGCCATTTTGGAAAGATTTGTGAGCTCTCCTAAGCCCCCTCGGGTCATTTGTCCATTCGATCTGCAGGTGGGATGTCCCTGACTGTCTCTGGCAGGGACTATTGTAATGGTTTCAACATAGCATTCATTTTGAATGCCACAGGGAGAGAATATGGTTGTCCAGTTTATATCTTAGTATCCCTCATTCTCTTGAGCTCCTGAGTAAAACAAGTACTTCAAAGATGTCATTTAGTAATGTAAATGTTCATTTAATTTAACTGTACACATTTCTTTATTCGAGAAAGAGAGAGGCTAAAAGGGATAGATGAAACATTAAATCATGGCTTGGTATGTGCAGCCAATTGTAGTCCATAACGTACAGCTTTCACTCTTTGGTACCAACGTGATGAATGTCCCCATTCTCTGCCCATAACATGTGCCTATGCGTCGCCTTAAAAAATTTACAAAAACCCAGTTGGACAGGCAGGTAGGAGAGTACAAGCAAATAAAGGTGAAGCTAATGGAGCATGTTAATGTGTGCATTTATTAAGCCCCACGCTGCCTCCGCTCTCTCTGTGGCGTCGTGGCCCAATAGGCCACTTTGCATGGCTCCCCAGTCCCTGAAGAGTGAGTCATCAGTCACTTTGAGTAATGCACCTCATCTAGGGCCAGGGAGGAAGCCGAGCCGTACGTTGGTACAGGACCCTTCATGATGATGACAAGTGGAATTGAAAAAGAGAGGAGTCCGTCCCAAATGGCACCCCATTCCATATATAGCAAACGACTTTTGACCAGAGACTTATGGGCCCTGGTCAAAAGTAGTGCACTATAAACAGAAGAGGGTACCATTTCGGACTCAGCCAGGATAAGAGCCAGAGGCACTTCTTCTTTTAGGTGCTGCTGCTTCTAGACTCCTCTCAGTCATAAGTGGTAGGCAGCTACTTAAAGTCCAGCTAATCTGTACCTTGCTTAGCTACTCTTGCCGTTGAATGTGTGATCAGGCTCTTCGTTGTTGACTAAAGGATCGTCAGAACTCTCGCTGGACCATTCAAAAACCAGCCAGGGCTACTATTAAAACAGCACGGTGATTGACGTGAGCAGTGAGCTCTCCTCTGTATAAAACAGGTACAGGTTAACTGTGTGAGGTGAAGGTTATATGAATAGAAATAGTCATCGTCAGCACTGAATATGCAATCACATATTTTATTGCTATTTATTAGTGTATTTTACTAGCGTATTCACAATCATGTAACTGCAAGTCAATGAAATGAAACATATATATTATGTTTTATCAATAGATGTACTGACTGGTTCAGATGTTGAAAATGTTTGGGACGTCTGAAAGGTGTCTGTATTGTACAGTATACATTGACTGTGAGAAGTGAATCATGAAAGATCTTAACCATTGTTGGGCAATCCACACGAGAGCACATTACCAGTCAAAAGTTTGGACACACCTACTGTGTCATCAAGGACAGCTTTGGAAACACCTCCAAAGCTGACATCAAGGTACTGTAATAGGCGGCTACTTTGAAAAATATCAAATATATTTGGATTTGTTACATCACTTTTCATTATTTTGGTTACTACATGATTCCATATGTGTTATTTCATAGTTTTGATGTCTTTGCTATTATTCTACAATGTAGAAAATAGTACAAATAAAGAAAAATCCCTGTAATGTGTAGGTGTGTCCAAACGTTTGACTGGTACTGTATGTGGCAATCTTACTGAAATAATGAAGTTTTTATCTGCCCCAATATTATTTCTGTCATTGTTTATGCCTTGGGTTATTTGTTTAAAGTCACACTGCATCTTGACGCGGTGAACTTTCCACCTCACTCACTCGCTCAATCACTCAAGGATCTGGATATAGCCTAAATCAGTTTTTATTCAGTGGAGGAAATCTTGACAATTCACAGTTCTCAGATCTTTGATGACTGATATGAGCTTAGAGAGCTTTGCGAAGGCGTTTCGCTGCACTGCCTTGATCTTCCTTGGCCTTTTCAAACCACCGCCTACCCTTCCTACCCCCCCTGGCAACACAACCTGAAGATGCTATTTATTGTCAGCCCTTTTTTAATGAATACACCATCCATTTTTAAGGTAAATCATATTCTGACTTTATGACTCTGTCTCTAGCAGGGAATCCGGGAACCAAACACCTGCAGGCTGCTCTCTGTGTCGTTATGCTGTTTGTGAATTTGCATGACTGTCCACCGCCCTCATTCGTTTTCCTTCATTAATTGCTTTGATTTCATGCAGTACCACCACAAGGAGCGATGGAAAGATAATGACTCCAAGATGATAAACACAAGGCTGATGAATATGCAAATTCATCAGCGACCGACCGGCACACAGATCCCTTTATAAGACTATTATTGGTCCACACTCAAGGCCTTAACATACATGATCTAAAATATGTCCCTGTTTTACATGGGGAATAGATTCATGTCTTAAGTCGATTATGTAGAGTTAGCATTTCAGTTGTTTTTAGTCTTATAACGATGTACTACTAAACAATGTTCATTTAGTAGTACCTTAAATTTGCAAATCCATTAAATATATATATATATATTAATTTCTTATATATTTATATATTTATTATATGTTTAAATTTGTATTATTTTACCCCTTTCTCTCCCCAATTTATGGTTTCCAATTGGTAGTAGTTACCGTCTCGTCGCTGCAACTCCCATACGGACTCGGGAGAGGCGAAGGTCGAGAGCCATGCATCCTCCGAAACACAACCCAACCAAGCCACTCTGCTTCTTGACACAACGCACATCCAACCCGGAAGCCAGCCGCACCTATGTGTTGGATGAAACACCATACACATGAGACAAGGATATCCCTGCCGGCCAAACCCTCCCTAACCCAGACGACGCTGGGCCAATTGTGCGTCGCCCCATGAGCCTCCCGGTCGCGGCTGGCTGTGGCAGAGCCTGAGCTCGAACCCAGTGCCTTAGACATGGAAGGCCCCCCTCCATTAAATATTTGACCACATTTTATCAAATACATTATACCTGTAGCTACAGTTAGTTGAATAGCGTCTTTTCAGAATCAACCAACGACAATTAGTGTTTTTCAGTTTCCAGACGGAGGAAGGCTGTGAGATCCTACTAGGACCAGAGGTCACCTATGGTCCTCTAGGCCTAGACCTCTCCAGTCCTGTTGCTATGACGATAGCTCACTGTGCAGAGGTTGACACTGAGAACTGGAACATCCAACTGAAGAGGAAAACACAGGACAACAGTTGGGAGGTAAGAGAAGCCCCTTTAACCATAAATAACTCTGTGCTCTCTGGGCCAGTTACTCACCCACATAAGAAAATACTACAGTTTACTATAGAATACTACCTCGATCATGTGTAGTACTTAGTATATACTTGTGTGGTATACTGTAGAATACTATAGTAAATACTAGTATTATCGACAAAAAACACCATTAAATAATACAGAAATGTACGCAAAACATTTTTTTACTATAGTAAATACTTCTGTATTTCATTTGCATATACCCTGCCCACCCCCCCTCCCCCATACTGCAATTTGTGCCATCTTTAAATGAGAAACCCACATGCCAAGTATAGACCATATATTGTGTTTCTTACAGGTTATAGAAAGAGCAGAAACTGAACTACCTGAAAATGTGCTCTTTTAGTATTTCTCCAGTAGGTTTCCTCTAGGAGAAAGCCCCCCCAGTTTTAAGTCAAAGATAATAAAACAAAAACTGTTTGGGAAATACTACAGTAATGTCCCCAAAAACACTAGTGTTTTTGCAGACTGTAGTATACTGTACAGTAAATACTATAGTATAATATTCCCTAAAAAGTGCACTACTTTTGACCAGGGCCCATATGTATGAATTGAGTGCCATTTGGGGTGGATCCTTGAGCAATGCCCTGCTCCGCACCCTTTGCCCTCAATAGCCTTTTCACACTTCAGACACAACAGTGAATACTACAGTAAAGTCTGAAAAAACACTACAGTGAATACCATAGTATTCCTACCATAGTATACATTGTAGTATTCTTTTCATGTGGGCAGGCCCTATGTTATTGTTTATTTTTTATTCTATAACCCTGGGGGCAGTGTGTTTTTAACTGGTCAAAGATATTCCCAGATAGAGGTTGTATTTTCCCTTGACACCTCAACACAGTTTGTTCCATCAGCTCTTTTAATTTCCTGACCTCTGTATCTCTCTTTTGTGAGGGACAATGTTCCAGCGAGCCTTTTTGTGATGTGCCTGTTGAGATGTGTGTGTCTAAAGTGTGAAAAGGCTCTTGAGAGCATAGGGTGTGGCGCAGGGCATTGCTAAAGGATGCGTCCCAAACTGCACTCAATTCCTACGTAGTGCACTACCTTTAACCAGGGCCCATAGGGATCTGGTCAAAAGTACTGCACTTTAATATAGGGAATAGGGTGCCATTTGTGACTCACACAAAGGCTTACGGTCACTGTGGATCCAACAGCCTGCTTGAGGGGAACAACAGCCGGCCTGAGGGGAATAACGTTGAGAGCGCTGGAGAAAAAAACAAAACAATTACAGCATGTAATAGCAGAGGAAACACATTGCTTGTGTCAGTCAGACGGGGTAACGACAGGGCAAAAGGGCCCGTTAGACATCGGAAGTATTGATTGGTGGATTCTGGATGGACACACTGAAATGGGTGTGGACGTGAGGCAATCAGGGGAAGAGTCATGGAAATGGCCTCCCATCTGACCTGGACTTGCCGAATGTGTCCCAAATGGCACCCTTTTCCCTATGTAGTGCCCTATTTTTTAACTATGGGCCCTGGTCAAAAGTGTTGCACTATATAGGGAATAGGGTGCCATTTGTGATGCCTCTGCCTGCCCTGCTTTCTAAACACCTCCCACTTCTCAGGACATGTTCACTAAACAGACACGTGAATCAGCCCACCTGCCATTCACTGGCTTTTTCAGTAATTGTTAGACGTTGGTTTGTTACCTTTTGTATTTCTCAACACCGTTGTTAAGATACCATGGCCTACACCCCAAAGCCATAGTGTTTGTTTCTTCTCATGCAAAGTTGCTAGTAGTAGGCTTAGTTGAGATATTTCAGCATTCTTGTTTTTTTTTCCCCCCGTGTGTACTGTTCGCCTTAGGAATGTCTAATATTATTTTGTTGTCTAAAAAAGAGCTTTCTACAGTATATAACTTATTGTACATTCCCAAGAGGTTAATACACAACCCAGAGGCTCTGTAGGCAATGCCCTCCCTCACTTAGAGTGATTTGTTCATGAAACTGTGTTTTTGAACAAAACAAGTGTAAAAGAAAATAATTAAGAGCATTTCCAGGCAGGCAGTAATATAATTGTACATCTGACCACGTTTTGGCAGACTGAACAGGGGGTCAGAATAATGAATATTGTAGTTCTGCCCCAGGCTGTTATGCTATGTGGTGTCGGTGATTAAAACAGGGTTGTTATTTAGAATATTAGCAGCCTCTGGATTTGCTCCTGCACCCACTCTGTCCTATATAATGCTGTTACAACCAATGGAAGTGGGCTGTGTGCCCTATGTAAGGCAATTAACTATACAAGAGGTTGTAGCAGTCCTTGCATGTATCACTGGCTTGCTTACCCCAGGCAAGGAAACAATGGGAATGGGTGGCAGGGATCTTTGTCTCAATTACAGGCTGCCTCCTGACCCCACCATTCATATACACCATTTTTGTCTCTTGCCCTTTTCTATGGGTATATCCCAAATAGCTATTCACATGTAGTGCACTACTTTTGACCTGATCCCTATGGTGCCATTTGGGACCAAGTCTATAATCTCTCTTGGATATACAACATGCACCGCTGCAGATTTCATACCCTGCAGACTCCCTGGAGGTCATTCTAGCTGAGGATGGTACAGGTGTGTAATTGACATACTGTAGCTAAGCCTTGCATCTCATTAACCGACTCTGCGACCAAAGGTTCAACACGCAATAACAAGAGACAGCGAAATTGGTAGCTACTAACCATCACGCCTTCCTTGGCCCTTCATTACTTCTCATTTGTGTAAATGATGTAGCTTTGTATGTCTCCAATTTTCTCACTGTTTTTTTATTTTATTTGAAGTGAACACAGCTGTTTTAGAGGGAGATAATGTGGGATATAATTATGGTAGCTGGCTGGGATGATAAAAACGACTGATTCCATTATTGTAGTTTAAAATAATAAAAGGGATTTCCCAACTACTGCTGTTGTTCATGATGACGTATCTGTGTTCTGAGATGTTACCATCTCATCTACCTCGGAAACCCGTTTAAAAAAGCACTTCAATTATATTCATTGAACCAAACATTCAAATGCTCCCATGATGACACACCACTATAAAAGATGCTGAACAAATACACATCCACACATAGCACAATTGCATAATTATAGTATTTCTTCTCAATGTAATCAAATGTAATGATGCTTCATGCAATTGTCTTATCATCCTCTGTTGCCAAACCGGCCTGTGTTCTGTGTTCCCTGTCACAGGAAGTGATGTCAGTAGAGGATGAGTCAACATTCTGTTACTGCCTGATGGACTCCAGTAGCTGCCACCTGCTGCTGGACCAGCCTGGCTCCTATGCCCTGGTTGGTGAACCACTCACTCAGGCAGCCGTGAAGAGGCTGAAGCTAGCAGTGTTTGGCAGCATGGGGGCCACACCCATGCACTACAGCCTCAGAGTGTACTGTGTGGACGACACGCCATACGCCTTTCAGGTAAACAGGAAGGGGCTCTGCACCATAAATCGACCAATGTGCCCTATGCATTTGTGGAGATCTGAGAGGATTTGATTGGTATAAGCAATATGGGGATCTTCCAAGGTAGAGCTATTAGGGGTCAATTTGAGATTAGGTCATTATCATCCATTTTTGTCACGCAATGCCTGTTTGTCAGCAGTGGAATATAAGAAATACTGTTGAATAATAGGTGTATTTGCTGGTGGTTGCATAATGCATACGCACACGTTGTTTTCCTTTGCTTGGTTCATTCTTTTCATTGATTGCAGTTTGCTCTTGGGCAATCATCTGAATCGCAGTATTGATGGCAGTGCTTAGGCGGCAGATGATAGAAGAGAATCAAGTCCCTCACAAACATGGATATTTACGGGTTAGCCTTCCAATCATTCGGTCATATAATTCAATAAAGCATGTGAATGTCTGTATTGATATCTCATCATCTAGCATCAGGGAAATCAACTGCCTCAGTTCACCCAAGAAACATAAAACAGAACAGAAGTGATCAGAACAGAATAGGCCTCAAGAGTGACTCAGCCCCTGCTTGTGTTCCTGTGATTTACCAGAAGTCACTGACAGCTGGGTTTAAAATGCTTTTTGGATTTGGTTTATGAATCCGTCCCCAGCGCAGCCTGCCGAGCAGATGCCAGCCCCCTCTGTCCTCTGGGTCTCTGTCGGCTACAATCACACTCACTCTGCTTCATGTTGTTCAAGTTCTGGCTGTAGACGGACAGAGTCAATCACCGGTCATATCCTAGATTTAGATCAACAGGATGCTCCTGATAATAATATTAAGGGTGTCATTTCAGTGCAAAATGTAGCTCTTACTCTGGCTTCAGTTGCCATAAAATATGAGGATGGGGCTAGCACACAACCTAGTCTGCATAGGGAATACAGATTACAGAATTACAGAGGAATACCATTTGCTCAAGCAATGCTGATATTAATGCAGGGGAAGAGGAAATGTAGCAGTGGAAGGGTGTCATTTCTCAAAAGGTCAAAGAAAATGGCCATGATGTATCCTAAAAATTATTTTATGGATTTTAAATTTGATTTTAATAGAAAACTTTCGTCCTGCAGATCAGGTTATCTGATCGGATAGGATTAAATGTTAATTCAAATGACAACTGATGTAGCTCGTGTAATGGAATGTATTTTTTTGTAATGTCAGTTGAGTTGAATCAACAAATCACAGCACATATTGATGGGTACACTTCCTGCTTTTACTTCCTGCTTGTGCTTCCTGCTTTGCTCCTATGGGTCAAAGATGTTCTATTAGATTGACAAGATAGTCAAGTAACTGCTCTAACAATGGAAATGCATGTCCTCAAAGACGGGAGGCGGGAGGAGGTGAGATCAGGTAGGACCATTCTAGCAAATGAGAGCACAGATAAGAGTATGAAGAACAGGCCAAGATAAATAGAGGACTAATCTGTGTATCAAATCAAATCAAATTATATTGGTCACATACACATGGTTAGCAGATGTTATTGTGAGTGTAGCAAAATGCTTGCCTGTGCCATTATAGTGTCTGTGACAGTATGGACAGCACCATTGAGGCTATCTCCATTTTAAATGAGTCCATTTTCTTGTTCTTCATTGGCTGTTTTCTCCCAGCTCATTGGCTGTTAGCTCACAAGTCCCAACTCTTTAAAATTGTGGAAGCCCTCAATTGTAATATCCATGCTAAAATGAGTTATATCCATGATGAGTCCTCTATCTATGTAATGACAGCAGGCACAACTCCGATATAAAGTTGTTTTTGGGTAAGTTGCCGATATGCCATGTATATCAGTGCATTCGCAACAACCTAAATTCTATTCGAAACTCGTTGGCCTCAACACAAAAAATAATACTTTTGAACGGAGTAAAACGTCTCGTTTCGCCTCTTCCTCTCTGTATGGGTACACTCGCAATGGCAGGCAGTCCACACTTTATGCCATCATTGACTTGAATGGGGATACCCATTCTATCGATTCTATTTCTATGGCAGCACATGCAGTCAGGAGCGGAGGAAAGGAGAAAATGTGTCTCCCTATCCAGTGCATTCAGAAAGTATTCAGACCCCTTGACTTTTTCCACATTTTGTGACGTTACAGCCTTATTCTAAAATTGATTCAATTATTTTTTTTCTTCCTCATCAATCTACACAGAATACCCAATAATGACAAAGCAAAAACAGGCTTTTTTAAATTTTTGCAAAGAAAAAATACAAACTTTATCACATTTACATAAGTACTCAGACCCTTTACTCAGTACTTTGTTGAAGCATATTTGACAGCGATTACAGCCTCGGGTCTTCTTGGGTATGATGCTGCAAGCTTGGCACACCTGTATTTGGGGAGTTTATCCCATTATTCTCTGAAGATCCTCTCAAGCTCTGTCAGGTTGGCTGGGGAGTGTTGCTGCACAACTATTTTCAGGTCTCTCCAGAGATGTTCGATTGGGTTCAAGTCTGGGCTCTGGCTGGGCCACTCAAGGACATTCAGAGACTTGTCCCGAAGCCACTCCTGCATTGTGTTGGCTGTGTGCTTAGTGTCTGAGGTCTTGAGTGCTCTGGATTAGGGTTTCGTCAAGGATCTCCCTGTACTTTGCTCCATTAATTTTGCCTCGATCCTGGCTAGTCTCCCAGTCCTTGCCGCTGAAAAACATCCCCACAGCATAATGCTTCCACCACCACGCTTAACCGTGACGAGTTAAATCTTGGTTTCATCAGACCAGAGAATCTTGTTTCTCATGGTCTGAGTCCTTTAGGTGCCTTTTGGCAAACTCCAAGCGGGCTGTCATGCGCCTTTTACTGAGGTGTGGATTCCGTCTGGCCACTCCACCATAAAGTCCTGATCGGTGGAGTGCTGCAGAGATTGTTGTCCTTCTGGAAGGTTCTCTCATCTCCACATAGGACCTCTGGAGCTCTGTCAGAGCGACCATCAGGTTCGAGTCTCATATCAAAGGGTCTGAATACTTAGGTAAATAAGCTATTTCTGTTTTTTGCAAAATGTCTAAAAACCTGTTTTTGCTTTGTCATTATGGGGTTTTGAGTGTAGATTGATGAGGGAAAAAAATACTTGTACAATTTTAGAATAAGGCTGTAACGAAGGGTCTGAATACTTTCAGAATTCACTGTACCTATATATCTATTTGCTACTACGGAGACCGCAGTCATTTGGCTGGCCAATTACCGTCATCCAAAATTCCATGACCGTCACAGCCCTAACACAAATGCAAACAAACAGTCACAAGCAGTCAGCGTGGCATGGTGTTAGTCATCCCTCTGTTTCTTTTGTCGCTTCTCTTTGGCATTGAGATGTCTGAGAATAGACCGCTCATACATTAAACGTCCCACAGGAGCAGAACAATGGTGACAGATGAATACCTTACAGCCTCAAATCAAAAGGCACTTTCATTATTTCAAATACAATTTTGGGGATGGATGTTAGCCGATACATGCTCATCCAATGCATTAAATTGAGACTTCAATCTTGTATTGTGGTTCCATATTTAATATAGCTGGCTACTAATGAGAATTGTTTTCTAGTATTTCATGTAATTTCTCTTAACTTTAGAAAATGATCAGGTTTTGTGAGGATTTGTGGTTGGAAGCAGAAGTGAACTGTGGTGGTAAAGAGAACTGGCCGACTGACTCTCCGGTCCCTCACTCCCTCCAGGGAGTGGTGGCCACAGAGACCAGTAGAGGAGGACAGCTCCTGGAGGAACCTAAGATGCTGCCTTTCAGAGGGAACACCTTCAGCCTCCAGGTCTACATCCAGGATGTCCCACAATTTCTATGGAGCATCAAACCCTTTACTACGTGTCAGGTAACTGTTTTAGACTTTAACTACTTAGAGATGTAGACGTTATGATGTACATGTTATGACAGTCTCTGTCTCAGCAGGACTTGTGTCAGTTGTAAGTTTCAGGAAGAATTGTGTCAGTCTAATCAGAACTAGACACTGTAAGACATTATCGACTTCTGCCTTACCCTAAAGCGTTTCGCACTGAATCGTTTCAGAGACTGTTGAAACTGGAACTTCAAACTCTTTACCAGATGTCAGGTATTGTTAAAGCACTCTTGGCGTACAAATGTAGACTGTTTGGTACTTCCAGATAGGGACATTATCTTGTTCTGCCTTACCCTAAAGTTTTGAGCACTAAAGATTTTCAGAAACTGCAAATCTTAGCATAGAAAGCAGTGGTGGAAAAAGTACCCAATTGTTATACTTGAGTAAAAGTATAGATACCTTAACTAGAAAGTTATTCAAGTAAAAGTGAAAGCCACCCAGTAAAATACTACTAGAGTAAAAGTATTTGGTTCTAAATATACTTAAGTATCAAAAGTAAATGTAATTTCTAAAATAAGAGTGAAAGTATACATGATTTAAAATTCCTTATATTAAGCAAAGCAGATGGCACCATTTTATTGTTTTAAAAATGTATGGATAGCCAGGGGTACACTCCAACACACAACATTTACATATGGTGCATTTGTGTTTAGTGAGTCTACCAGATCAGAGGCATTCAACATGTAATGAGTACTTTTGGGTGTCAGGGAAAATGTATGGTGAAATATATATCTATTTTTTAGGAATGTAGTGAAGTAAAAGTAACAGTTGTCAAAAATATAAATAATAAAGACCACATACCCCCAAAAACTGCTGAATTAGTACTTTAAAGTATTTTTAAAAGTACTTTACACCACTGATAGAAAGTTATATGTGTTATAAATTGCCAGATGGTTAACAAAATGTTTGGTTACAACCAGACTGCCATTTTTACAGGAGGTTGTTTACCTTAATTGGTAACTGTGTGTGCACACTGCATTGCCCCCATACATCTGTGAGGGGTGAGGAAGTAGGGTAGCGTGTCTCACACAGACCGTCAGACAGACACCTCCTCTTGGCTTATTTATGATGATCTTTGGAAGGAGACTGCCTCTATGAACCTCCCCCATTCAAAGGGCAGTTGGAGAGTAATGGCTCTTGCCTGGCCCATACATCAAGTTAGCTTTTTATTTTTTATTTTACTGCTAGAGTACCTGGCCTCTCCACGTCCATCATTCCCCTGTGCACCATTATCTGACACATCCATCCCACATCGGGGAGGATCAGATGATCAAGGCTAAGGGGTTAAGTTCTCTTTAGGCACACTAGGCTGTTTTTTTTTACTGTACAGTTAGCTAGTGTCCCTATTGCCATGGTTACATATCAAATGGCACCCTGTTCCCTATATGGTGCACTACTATTGACCAGAGCCCACTGGGATCATACTCTTTTTTTCAATTTTCACCTAAAATGACACCCAAGTCAAACTGCCTGCAGCTCAGGACCTGAAGCAATGATTTTTTAAATTTTTTAATTTAACTAGGCAAGTCAGTTAAGAACAAATTCTTATTTTCAATGACAGCCTAGGAACAGTGGGTTAACTGCCTGTTCAGGGGCAGAACAACATACCTTTTGTGCAAATGTGAAATAAATGTAGGATAATATAGCACATTAGATCTGGTAAAAGATAATACAAACAAAAAAAAACTTTTTTTCATCATCTTTGAAATGCAAGAGAAAGGCCATACATTGATTGGAGTCTAGGTGTAATTTTGACCACCAGATGGCAGCAGTGTGTTTGCTAAGTTTCAGGCTGATCCAGTGAAGAATTACATTACTGCATCATATTTTGTATCAAGTCTGCCAAAGGTTTGGTCAATTGATATATTTTCAAGTACATAACTATAGAGAACATACAAAAATGCTATGGTAATAAAAATGTTCAGTTTACACACTCCCAGGAATGTCATACATGGTGGATCATTAGCTTATACACTAACTTTCACACATCTAGATGGCCTGTCGGGGTGGGTGTGGAGCCAGAGACAGCAGTGGGGTCAAACTGTAGACCCCAGTTCCTACATTTGAACATAAAAATAGATTTTATCAAACAAAACTATGCTACATTTTATCCCTGGGACCCTCAGGATGACAACTCAGAGCAAGATTACTGAATGTAAGCACATGCTTTACCTTCAGAGGTGATTGTATCAAACCAGTTGCCGTGATAGAAGTTTTTTTGTTGTTGTGCACTCTCCTCAAACAATAACATGGTATTTATTTTTTTTAGCTACTGTTAATTGGACTAGGCAGTTAGAGTAACAGGAATTTAAGCTTTCTGCCCATATAAGACATGTCTATATCCCGTAAAGTTGGCTGTTGTATACAACGTCATTCTAGTCACATTAGTGCACGTTAGCAACAACCGTCCCAGTTTAGGGACACCCATCCTGTAGAGGATAAGTAGTACACTGTATAGGGGATAGGGTTCCATTTGGGAGGCAGCCCATCACTGTGACTCGTTTACTGGTGACTTTATTATGCAGAGATGGAAGATGGAAGTGTGCAGGAGGTCACGGATTTCCCTACAGAGGTGCCCACTGCTGAAATGTATTAAACATCAAAGGCAATAATTTTCCCGTTCGTCATTCCCTCGGTCTCGCATATTGTGTGTAATATTTAGCCCGCGATCCGACATCCATTATCAGAATTAAGTGGGAAATGAACCCCCCCCCCCCAGTACAAATGTTTATTACTTCCATACATAATTCTCTCTTTGTGTGCCTGGCTGCAGGAATTCTCCTTTTCCCAAGTGTGGTGCAGCAATCAGAAGCCCCTGCACTGTGCCTTCTCCCTGGAGAGAAACAGCCCCACCACCACCCAGCTCTCCTGCAAGATCAGCGTGCGCCAGGTCAAAGGTCATGAGCAGATTCTGCAGGTCTATACGTCCGTGGCGGAGGTGAGCCTGGCTCTTCGTGTGTGGATGACTTTTTACTTCCACAATCCACACAACCTTTATTTAACCTTAGTGAAGTCTGTGTCCTCTGCTGTCACTAGCTGAACATCCTGTTCTCAGGAGTCTGCAGTGGTTGTCTCTCCCTATTCCCTGTGGTGTACTACTTTTGACCAAGGCCCATAGGGCTCTGGTCAAAAGTAGTGAAATATATAGGGAATAGCTTGCCATTTGGGATGCATCCTATGCTTCTTTTTAAAACCGAGGGTAGCTAGACGCTATCAATGAGAGCTGACTTATTGATGGCCCTGTGTATCCTAACAGCCTTTTTGTTAAATAAAATATATTTTTAATTAAACTTGACTCCTGTGACATTGTGTTTTGGCTCTGTTTTTCCCTTGTAGAGCAAGAAGGAGTCAGTCCCATTTTTTACCCAGACGGACTGCACCGTCACCTCACAGGCAGGGCCCAAAGCCTTCAAAATCCCCCTCTCCATCCGCCAGAGGATATGTGCCACCTTTGACACTGCCAATGCCAAGGGCAAGGACTGGCAGCTCTTAGCCCAGAAACTCCATCTAGATAGGTGAGTGTCCACGGCTGTGATCCCAAATACCCCCCTATTCCCAATGTAGTGCACTACTTTTGACCAGGGCCCCATGGAACTAAATAGGGAGTAGGGTGCCATTTGAGATGTAGCCTAACTGTCTATCATGTCTCACTGAATGTTTCAATGATTACTTGAACAAACAGCAGAAGGTATTTGAGACTTTTGGGCTTCCAAATGAGCCCAATCAGCTGTCCTCATATTATATCTTATCATGTTAAGCTGATTTTAATTGAGTCTGATGGCACAGAAATGACTGCATTCACAGAGGGTGATGCTTTTGGCAGGGACGGGTAAACCAATGTTTTATAGTGAAATACTGCCCTCCACTGGATCTAATGGCTTACTGTAATACACGCATTGCAAGTTGTTACCCCAAACGACCCAATAGGACTACAGAGTGTTTATCATAGGCCTACAGTACATATTCAGTCCTAATGTGACATGGACGTTTCGCCCCTCAAATGTTGACTAGTTTACTCACGTTGATATTTCAAGAAATCTCTTATCATGTCTAGTATGTCATTTCTCAGATACACACTTACTAGCATTGCATGTCAGTTGAGATGTAGAGATGTGGAAACAGTGCTTTGCTGAAACAGAGTTGTGTCTCATAGGAGACAAAAAATCTATAGACAACAGTGTTGTTCACTTTGCTAAGTGTGCTGTGACCACTTTGTCTACCAAAAGTGTCCCCCCCCCCTTTCTCCCTACAGAAACCTGTCATATTTTCTTAAGCAACAGAGCCCCTCTGCGGTCATACTGAGCCTGTGGGAGGCACGACACCAAGACACTGGTGACCTGGACTCTCTGGCAAGCGCTCTGGAGGAAATTGGCAAGATCCACTCCAAAAGCACTGCAGCAAAGAGCCAGGAGGACCCTGAATCAGACTTAGTACATCATTTAGGAACAGGAAGCCCAGGCAACCCAGTGTGTGGAATGGGTGAACTCACCCAATCATGAGACTGCTAACTCAGTCCCAGAGTATACTGGCTGATTTATGAGAGGAATTCTTCTTCTACATAGATCCCAACAACAGAAGCGTAATGCATAGGATGGAGATTGTTGTTCACAGTGCAAAACAACATGGCCGACAACAATGACCACTGAAAAAATATCAAATCTGTCATTGCTGTGTGCATACTGTATCCACCCTTTTCTGAGGATGTACTGTAAATCTGTTTTGCCTTTCTGTGTTCCATTCCCTCCATTATTTTCCTCTTAGTCAATCCATTCTTAAGTCAGGCTGCCCCTCAATTGAGTTTCTGTTGCCCTTGTTTTCTTATTCTGTTGTTGGGACCAACCAATGCTCTTCAGAGAGTGGAACAGCTCTTCACCATCCCCATCCCGAGAGGTTGAAACTATCCTCAGTGCCCAAATGGAAGCCCATTTCCTATGTAGTGCAGTACTTCTGGACAGAGCCCTATGGACGCTGGTGAAAAGTAGTGCACTAAATAGGTAATAGGGTCCGCTATTTGGGAAGGAACCAATATCACACCCATTTACCGTAAGACATCTGTATGGTATTCGTTCCTATTTGAAGACTAGGTTATCAATTCCAAATCATGTATCAAATGGGAGAAACCACTCTGAAAAACATGTGAAAGGTACAGATTAGATTAACATGAGTTTTACTGTAATGGCAAAACCCCTGACGATGATGATAAATGTTTTTGTGTCAGGCTATTGTGTGTGTGTATGTGTTTGTGTGTGTGCGCACGAGTTGTGGTTTGGCCACCCAGGGGGAGAAGGAGAAATCTGGAGGAGTTGTAAGACATCATTTCCTGGCCCTGTGCCATGTGTAACACTGCATCTTATCACCCACTTCCAACCATTGACACCTGTCAAAGTGCTGCATAGCTATCCACCACACACAAGCCTCCCAGCAGAGGCACAGCACTTCACAACTACACAGGACATCAATGCGGATAGAATGTGTTATGGTATGGAAGCCCTTCTGGTACACTAAGCATGCATGTCTAACATCCTGTTGTACTGTACAAGTAAGGGGAGCCCATAGGGCTCTGAACAAAAGCAGTGCACTATGTAGGGAATATGGTGCCAATTGGGACGCATCTTAAATGTCCTAGGAAAGCAGGGGGTTATGAATTACTGGTCTGAACAATAGGCACTGTTTTGAACATGTTTAGAAAAGACATCCAGCTAAAACAAAAATGAAAGAATGCAACAGTAATTCATAGGATGGATAGTTATTTTTCTTGATGTAATTCATAGGGCGGATGTATACTTTAAAGTCATTGTTATTATGCATATTTCTGTTGTATGTGTTCAGTGTGATTTCTCATCTACAGGTTTGGATCATGTCCCTTTGTAGTTACTCACTGCTTTCATTGCTATAGTATTATGATCATAATAACAAGGATTTGAAATTATCTGAATAGTTTTTGAAAGTGTTGCTCATTTTACGAAAGACGCTCAACTTGTTGATTGTACACATGTTGCAGTCTCCTCTGAACTACTGTACCTAAAACACTGTTGGCACATAGTTTGTTATATGCAATTTCATATACAACAATATGCGTCCCAAATGATACCCTATTCCCAATAGTGCGCTACTTTTGAATAGTGCACTTGAAAGGTAATCGGGTTCCATTTGGGACACAAAACATACAGTGTTGAGCTGAAAAGTGTTTATGCTACATGACCGGATTCATGTACCATTTTTGTCGCTCTCATCATGAAGAGCTGAAGTTACGTTGTAGTGAAACCTACATTGCTATTCAGATTGGCTATACTCTAGTGATCAATCGAATGTTAATCGTTATACAACCCAGCTGGCTATAGAACAGATTAGTGAGTGAGCTTTACATTTTGAATATGATTGTTTTTTAATTGTTGTTGAATTCTCCTCCCCTGTACTAATGTGAGCAAGAGTGGTACAAAAAATGGAAGCAAGTGTGCTGTTGTAATGCTAAACAGTGGCTGATGTTGCATTAAGAGCATTTGTCTGTAAAATACAATACATCTTAACAACCAAACATAATTGTAACTATTTTATTTAATGCAGCAATGCTGAGTCATGTCCAACTTATTAAATGTTGAAGTTAAGTTTGTAAATGTTAAGTGGGGCCACTGAGCTTTGAATCATGAACACACACACACACACACTCACTCTCTGTATACTTATGCTTTGTGTTAGAGTATTGCTGTGTCACTGGCTGAAGAGTTTACTGTTGGACCCCTGATTTACTGTCCCCTGAGCTGGGAGGTGTCCCAAATGGTACTTTATTCCCTATAATGTGTACTACTTTTGACTAGAGCCTTATGGGCCCTGGTGAAAAGTAGTGCAGTATATAGTGAAAAGGGTGCCAATTAGGACACAACCCTGGTAACTAAATCTCCACCCTGATTTACATCACAGATGGATGTTACCTAGCTCTGGTCCAGGGCATTAGCTGGCTCAGTGTCATCATGCCACACTAACCCTGTGTACCAGAGCTAGAGGTTACAATGCTCATTTTTACATCACGCATGGCATTGGGCTTCATGTCACTATTCTTGTGCCTTGTTTAACTACTGTAAATGGTGAATGTTGTAAAGTACAGATGGGGATGAAAAAAAGCAACAAAACAAAACCATACCAATATACATTTTAAAAAGTATTAGTTCAAAAAGTATTTAAGATTAAATAATTTAATAGGCTGCAGAGCTTTTCTAGTGCTAAACATATATGTTTGGTATTGCCAGGGCAGCTTTGTGGTATATTATATCTATATAATTATGGACATTTTGGATGTTTTATGTACAGTAGAATTTGCAAATGTATATGTAGCCTTTTGGAAATAAATGTACAGTTGAAAAGTCTCAAATTTAGTATGAGTAGGTTACTGTGCACCGTTGACACAATATGACATGCACTTTACTAGGTCTACATCACTGTAATTTTGTTTGAGTACATATCTCTGACATGCTTGCCTTTTCATGCTTTTGATTTATCCTTGCTTATATAATATGGCTGAAGTTGTTTTCTTCCACAAGTCTCTTAATGATTAGCTTGGTCCCAGCTTGGTCCCAGTTATCCTCTGGCTGTACTGTAACTCTAACGAACACTGTGGCTGCTCATACAATTAGATTTTGATTATCTTAATACCAGCTGAGAAAAAGTGCCCTGACTGCCCACTTCTTGCATACCATGCAGTCCTGGGCACAAGAGACTGCACTGCAGAATACAGTACTAATGAGTCATGTGGAGGGCACATAGGAATAAGTCTGCCCCTGAGGAAGTTGAGGTCCTACTCAGTTCTATTGAATGTCCCAAACTGGCAGGAGAGGAGAGGGACAACGTTCAAGACCATTTCAACATACCTACACTGAACAAAAATATCATCGAAACATGTACCAATTTCTAAGGTTTTACTGAGTTAGAGTTCATATAAGGAAATCAGTCAATTAAAATAAAATAAAGTAATTAGGGCCTAATCTATGGATTTCACATGACTGGGAATACAGATATGCATCTGTTGGTCACAGGAAAAGTTGAGTTGATCAGGCTGTTGATTGTGGCCTGTGGAATGTTGTCCTACTCCTCTTCAATGTCTGTGCGAAATTGCTAGATATTGGAAGGAACTGGAACACGCTGACGTACATTTCGATCCAGAGCATCCCAAACATGCTCAATGGGTGACATGTCTGGTGTGTATGCAGGCCATGGAAGAACTGGGACATTTTCAGCTTTCAGGAATTGTATACAGATCCTTGCGACATGGCGTTGTGCTTTATCATGCTGAAACTTGAGGTGATGGCGGTGGATGAATAGCACCACAATGGGCCTCATGATCTCGTCACGGTATCTTTTTGCATTCAAATTGCCATAGTTAAAATACAGTTGTGTTCATTGTCCGTAGCTTATGCCTGCCCATACCATAACCCCACCACCACCATGGTGCACTCTGATCACAAAGTTGACACCAGCAAACCGCTCACCCACACTACCCCATACACACTGTCTACCATCTGCTTGGTACAGTTGAAACCGGGAGTAATCCGTGAATGGCACAATGTGCCAGTGGCCATCAAACGTTAGCATTTGCCCACTGAAGTCGATTGCGACGCCAAACTGCAGTCAGGTCAAGACCCTGTTGAGGACGTAGAGCAAGCTGATGAGCTTCCCTGAGAAGGTTTCTGACAGTTTGCAAAAATTCATCTGTTATGAAAAACCACAGTTTCATCAGCTGTCCGGGTGGCTGGTCTCAAACAATGCCGGATGTGGAGGTTCTGCTATGGCTTGGTTACACATGGTCTGTGGTTGTGAGGCTGGTTGGACGTACTGCCAAATTCTCTAAAACGATGTTGAAGGCGGCTTATGATAGAGAAATGAACAAATATCTGGTAACAGCTCTGGTGTACATTAATGCGTTCAGCATGCCAATTGCATGTGCCCTCAACTTGAGACATCTGTGCCATTGTTGTTTGACAAAACTGCACATTTTAGAGTGGTCTTTTATTGTCCCCAGGACAAGGTGCACCTGTCTAATGATCATGCTGTTTAATTCACTTCTTGATATGCCACACCTGTCAGGTGGATGGATTATCTTAGCAAAGGAGAAATAATACTCTTGTTGTATGCATGGAACATTTCTGGGATCTTTTATTTCAGCTCATGAAACATGGGGCCAACATATTGTGTTTATATTTTTGTTCAGTGTACTAATTTCCAGAGTGAAGTGTTTGCCTACTTCAAAATTAGCCTAGACCCAGCACAATCCAAACCAAAGAAACCAAGTAGACATCTTCGATGGGTCGCTCAGCGAGCATTGCCACTCCCTTGAGTCTGCATCCTTATCAAGAATGACAGAATGCATCAGCTATAGCAAACATAGCAGCAGTCATGAGTGGTCCAGATGTCTTTTGATTGTTAGATCTATATGAACAATGGCTTTCTTGCTCTATGGATGCATCATTTCACGCAATACCGAGTGTCTCTGGGTTTTCGCGCCTCCTTTGTACCTGATTGATGAATTAAGGTCACAAATTAATAAGAAACTCCCCCCACCTGGTTGTCTAGGTCTTAATTGAAATGAAAAAACAAAAACCAGCAAACAGTAGGCACTCCATGGAATGATTTTGACCCCCCTGTATTAAAGGAATAGAATGATATGTTGATTTTAAGAAATGGTTTAAGACCAGCATGTTATGTTTCAATGTTAGTATTTTGCTGACCCCATGAGCAAATTGCTAAGGTAAGAGGTAAAAATATCAGCAAAACCAAAAAGTTCTATACAATGAGCGGCTGTGTCGGACACATACAATACTGTATGACAACTGCATATGTGGCATAACATTCGACGCATTTGATGCACTGTCCATACAGGCTGTAATTTTTTACCTTTTCTATTTGATATATATATATGAATATGTGTATATTTATGTATATATACACAGTTGAAGTCGGTAGTTAACAAACACTTAGGGTGGAGTCATTAACACTTGTTTTTCAACCACAACTATAGATTTGGCAAGTCGGTTAGGACATCTACTTTGTGCATGACAAAAGTAATTTTTCCAACAATTGTTTACAGACAGATTATTTCACTCACAATTCACTGTCACAGTTCCAGTGGGTCAGAAGTTTACACACACTAAGTTGACTGCCTTTAAACAGCTTGGAATATTCCAGAAAATTTGTCATGGCTTGAGAAGCTTCTGATAGGCTAAATGATATCTTTTGAGTCAATTGGAGGTGTACCTGTGGATGGATTTCAAGGCCTACTTTCAAACTCCGTGCCTCATTGCTTGACATCATGGGAAAATCTAAATAAATCAGCCAAAACCTCATGGAAAAAATGAAGACCTCCAAGTCTGGTTCATCGTTGGGAGAAATTTCCAAATGCTTGAAGGTACCACGTTCATGTGTACAAACAATAGTACGCAAGTATAAACACCATGGGACCATGCAGCCATCATACCGCTCAGGAAGGAGATGCATTCTGTCTCCTAGAGATGAACTTACTTTGGTGCAAATCCCAGAACAACAGGATAGAACCTTGTGAAGATGCTGGAGGAAACAGGTAAAAAAGTATCTATATCCACAGTAAAACTTGTCCTATATCGACATAACCTGAAAGGCCGCTAAGGAA